>NW_024080920.1:1436825-1846510 GCF_003009895.1 Hyaena hyaena
GAAATAAGTCAGGCAGAGAAGGACAAATATCATATGTTTGCACGTACAGGAGGATTAGGAGGAACTTAACGGAGGACCATGGGGGAGAAGAAGGGGAGAAATGGTGGGGGAAAGGGAGAGAGGCAAACCATGAGAGACTCTTGAATGCTGAGAACAAACTGAGGACTCATGGGTGTCGGGGGGAGGGATGAGCACTGGGTGTTATATGGAAACCAACTTGACAATAAACTATTTGTAAAAAAAAAAAAGGGGGGGCCCAAAAAGAAAAAAAAAGGGGTAAATTGACTTGAATAGACATTTTTCCAAAGAAGATATACAAATAACCAACAAGCCAAAAAAGGCGCTTGATCATTAGAGAAATACAAATCAGAGCCACAAAGGGATATCAGC
Organism: Hyaena hyaena; assembly: GCF_003009895.1. NCBI lineage: Eukaryota > Metazoa > Chordata > Mammalia > Carnivora > Hyaenidae > Hyaena > Hyaena hyaena. Next base: position 1,437,216 of record NW_024080920.1, read on the forward strand.
TGCCCCCACCCATTAGCATGACTGCTATTTAAAAAAAAAACAGAAAATAACAAGCATTGTAAAGAATGTAGAGAAATTGGAACCCTTGTGTCCAATGTAAAATAATGCAGATGTTATGGAAAACAGTATTTGGTTTCTCAAATATCAAAGATAGAATTATGACACAGCAATCCCACTTTTGGGTATATATCCAAAAGAATTGAAGGCAGGATCTTGAAGAGATATTTATACAACCGTGGTCATAGTGGCATTATTCATGATAGCATAAGATGGGAACAATCCAAACATTCAATGACAGACAAATAGGTTATAAACAAAGTGTGGTGTATACATGCAACAGAGCATTATTTAGCCTTAAAGTGGAAAATTTGACACAAGTAATGAAACTTGAGGACATTATGCTAAATGAAATAAGCCTGTCATAGAAAGACAAATACTGCATGATTTCACTTATGTGCACTATCTAGAATGGTCACATTTATGGAAATTGAAAGTAAATTGGTGGTTGGCAGGTCTGGAAGAGGGGGAAATAGTTGTTTAACATGTAGTTTGGTTTTGCAAGATTAAAAAGTTCTGGAGATAGATTCAGTACGATGTGACTATAAACACTATTGAGCTGTATACTTAAAAATGGCTTAGATGGTAAGTTTTATGTTATGTGTATTTTGCCACAATTAAAAATAAGTTTTTTTGTAATTTGAAAGACGAAAAACAAAAAAAGCCCTGGGCAGGCTCCCAAAACACATTTATCACGATGTGCAGTTCGAAGTGTTTGCCTTCTGACAGTGAATCTCTAACTTGATCATGCATCAGGATAACCTGGTGGGCTTGTTAAAACAGATTGCTGGGCCACACCCCCAAAGTTTCTGCATCAGTAAGCCTGAGGTAAGGCCTGAGAATTTGAATTTCTAACAAGTTCCCAGGTGTTGTGAGGCTACTGCTACTGATCCAAGGATTATACTTTGAGGGCCGCTACATTGGATAATACCACAGACTACAAGTCTCTGTTAATTTCTATGTATTAGTTTGTGATACATCTTTGGTTCTGGGGTCTGTGAAAGTCTTAAGTGTTTGCCATGCCCTTGTGCCATGTGTCCCTGCTTCTCTGGGCAGTAATATGCTGTAGATGAAGGGCTGGACTGAATAGACTGGGCGTGGAAACTTCCCGATTTTGCACAATATATGGTATATAATCCAATTAGAATAATCCGATCCAATTTTGAATGCAAGACACACCAAGGCAGGTCAGGTAGAAGCTGAGGCTAAGAGAAGCTTAGTTCTGAGGGAACTGGTCAGGTGACCAGAGCCACCTTGTTTTACCTAGAGTAGTGTGAATCACAATCCACCACCATGAGGCTGTGTGGCCAAGATGCTGCTTGTGGTCACCCACTTCCTGGTGTGACCTTAATATAAACCTGCATCATCTCTGCTAAAAAGAGGAAGTCGCTTTTCTGTGTTTCCTGGAAGATTCTCCCATCCTGTTTTGATAGTTTTGGTATCTCTATCATACTGTTGATTATGCTTTTCTATGGAAGGAAATAGTCTTGATCAAGAAATGTGATTCCTGGGGCACCTGGGTGGTTTAGTCGATTAAGCGGCCGACTTCAGCTCAGGTCATGATCTCATGGTTAGTGGGTTCGAATCCTGCATCGGGCTCTGTGCTGACCGCTAGCTCAGAGCCTGGAGCCTGCTTCAGATTCTGTGTCTCCTTCTCTCTCTGACCCTCTCCTGCTCACGCTCTCTCTGTCTCAGAAATAAATAAAAACATTAAAAAAAATGTGATTCCTTAAGGCTCGGTTTTATTGAGTTTGATAAAAATTATAAACTATGCCTTCACTCATAAGATAGGAATTTTTCCATCTACCAAAACTCCTTCGAATAATTGCAATACATGACTCTTAGGTAATATCCTGGAATTGCTATAAAAATCAGTAAACCCATCTCATCCCAGCATCCTGCTTCTTGTCTCCTCTCTAATTGCCTGTCAGCTAGTTCATTTAGTGAAGACAGCATTAAAACAATCTTATCAGGTTTCCGCACCGCTAGCTCCTCCAGCCCCTTCTCCCCCGAAATGGAAGAAAGCCGGTTGCAATTTTGAAAGGGGGCATAAAAACAGTGTCACAGGAGATACTGTTTACAGCGGGAAAGATGGCCTTAAGGATAGTAAGCTTCTGCTAACGAAGGGAGTGGCAAGACACTGCACCAGCTGCCTAGAAACGGCCACAGAGGGAATAGTTACTTAACGTCTCTCCGGACTCAGAGACGGAGAGGTGGTAACAGGGAAAATGCTCTCGGCATGGAGAGAGGCTGAGAGGGCTCGTCCCCAGCGGGATTGCTGTTAGGAACCGCACTACGACTTCGGCCCCGTGAGGGGCCAATCGGTGCCGACGCTTCCCGATCTGGGCGTTCGGCAAGACCCTTTCAGCCAATCTTTGGACAGGCACTGGTTGCTCTCCGGCCTGTCTCATGACGTCATCCCACAGCGCCGGAAGTGGTGCGTCCCCGAAGAGTAACGTGAGGTTACCTGTGTCCACCGTTTCGAGGTAAGGCGGTTGTCGGCCTACCTCCTCTGCTGACCGGGTTGAAAGCCGTGGGTGTGGGTCCTGGGCCGAAGCCGTTATTGCCCTTGAAGGATATTCTTTGAATAACGGTTTTATGGCTTCTTTCGCGGCAGGATTTACTCCATCTTCCTCTAGGCTTCTCACTTGGCCCAAACTCCCTTGGGCCGTTTATCGTTGTTCGTCAGCCCACCTCAGGTTCTTTGACCTGTACCCCCGACACCTGTATTTAGCTTGGTCGCCACGCAAGCAGAGAAAAGATTAGAGAGTGGGCACTGTCCAGCCCAAGGCGGCTTGGCGTGTTAGAAGGAACGCTCCCTTGAAAGGAACTTGAGGGGCCTTCCCAGCGTCCTCAACAGGTCTAATAGGAGGGCCAGAAGAAGCAAGCTTTTTCTCAGGCAGCCAGTGATAGTGGTTCAACAAAGTAGGGGTGTAACTTCTACTTGGAATTAATGTGGTCCAGGTTTAGAGCTTTTAGGGAATCTAACTTAGGTTGGGAATCAGAATACTTGAAACAGGGCTGTACACACATAAGAGAGACAATACAGATTTGTGCCCTTTCACCTTAGTTGCACAGTCACTACTGTCAGATGATTTTTAATATGCCCTTAGCTCCTCCTCTTATCTGTCTTCACTATTCACCAAGTGATAATGGATATGGAGAAATAGCTAGAATGAATGCTAACTTTTGGCCAGACACTGAACTTTGCATACTTCCTCATTCAGTCCTTGTGACACCTCTGTGTTGTATAGCAATTCTGTTTTACAGCTGAAGAAATAAGGGCTTAGGTTAAATAACTGGTGTCAAGGCACACAGTGACTAGATGCTGCAACTCAGGCAGTTGCGCTTAAGAGGCTTGGGTGTTATCCACTATGTTATATTGATTTTTTTTTTCAACTGTTCATTAAGCTCCCCAACACCTCACTCTATTATCTGCTGTTTTATGGAGAAAATTGAGGTCATTGGATATGCTTTCCTCAATTTCTGTCCCTGCTTTCCCTTCTTAAAAAATCGTCTCGTCTTACACCCATCTTTACCTTTCTTTTACTCTCAGGATAAGCTGTCTCCTCTTACCAAAGCAGATCCCTGTATCTTTGCTTCTCACCTTTCTTTTCATCAATGAGACCTTGTTTTCATTTATCTTTTCTGCCTCTGACTATGTCCTAGCCATATGTCAACATACTCAGGTTTCTCTGATCCTTGGTCACCTGGCTCTTACCCCCCAAAGCTATAAAGAAAGGAAAAGTTCTTAGTGATCCATCTTCTCTTAGCTGTCATTCAGCAAGTCTTTCCCCCTACTTTTTTAAAGTATTCTAAATTCTGTCTCCATTTCGTCACCTTTCACTCCTTTCTACAGTCTAGCTTTCAGACCTATCATTCTCCTGAAATTTTAACCTTAAGGTCACAGTGATTGATTATCAAATCAGATAGACCTTTTTCAGTCACTACTGGATCCCCCTGTTACTTCTTAAAAATTTTTTTTTAGTTTTGAGAGAGAGAGCATGAGCAGAGGAGGGATGGGGAGAGAGAGAGAGCGAGCGAGCCAGAAAGACAGAATCCGAAGCAGGCTCCAGGCACTGAGCTGTCAGCACAGAACCCCACGCAGGGCTCATACTCATGAACTGTGAGATCATGACCTGAGCTGAATGCTTAACTGACTGAACCATCCAGGCACTCCTTCCTTTGTTGCTTTTGAAACTCTCACTTCCTATTGCTTTTCTTTCCAGGACAATACATTCAGCTGTCTTATTCAACAAATATTTATTATGATACAGAGATGAGAAAGATAAAGTGCCTTCCCATTAGGAGCTTTCATTCTAGGTATTTCTCCATATGCTTCCCTCACCAGACATTTCTCCTGTGGCTAGTCTTTTTAGTTCCTCCCCTGAAATTTTAGGTGCTTCCAAGGCTTGTGACTTTGGCCCACTTCTTTTTTCATTCTGTACACATTGCCTGAGTGAGCACATCAACTAGCTTGGTTTTAACTGCCTTCTACATGCTCCCAAATCAAAGTTGTCTGCTTAGACCTCTTTTCTAACTTTCCTTCTCACTTCTTACCACACTGCTGGACAGCTCTGCCTACAAGTCCCACAGACTGTTCACATTCACAGTCCTGAAATTGAACTCCATGTCTTGCTTGAACTTGATCTTATCATCTGCATCACTAAGTCCTGAGGATTTTATCCCCTAAGTATTTCTCAAATCTGTGCTCTCTTCTTCATCCCTATTATTGTACTACTTTAGGCACCATCGTCTTTCACCTGGAATATGATGGCCTTCTGACTGATTTCCCCACCTCCAGTCCTGTTCTCCACATGTCTCTCCTTACATGAGATGATATAACTAAGACATACCTTCCTCCACCAAATGATCTTTGAAAACAAATCTGTGACAAAGCCCTGATTCGTAATCTTTAAAGATCTGTCCATTCATTTGATCTTTTTTTTTCCTCATTCATTTAGCAAGTATTTATTGTTTAGTGAATTGCAAAATCCAGTGGAACTTCTAAAGTTTGAACTTGTCACCAGTCACCTAGGGTTCTGCTTATTCTGGACCTGTGTCTCCAGCCTCTTTTCTGCCTCATGCTTTAGATTGCAGCAGTGCTGAACCACTTTTTCATGTACACTATGCTATTTCTTTATGTATTACCCTTGCTGTTTCCTTTGACTTGAATCTTCTCCGTTTCCTTTATCCACTCATTCTCCCCTAATTAGAATGACCCTTTCACCTAATTAACTTAGTTTATATATAAGACTCATTTTAGGTCTACCTTCTGTAGGAAATCTTCCTTGACCTCTCCTTTCTCCAAGTCTGGGTTGGGTATTCCAGCTTTGTGCTCCCATAATAGTCTGCACAGACCAATCCTTATACTTACTACATTTGTTTAAGTGTTTTTGTGTTTCTCTCCCTTGCAAGACTCTGAGCCTTTTGAAGACAGGAATGATATACCTGCATCATATGAGTGAGACATATTATTTCTTTATTCCCAGTACTAGAATAGCACAAGGCACATAGTAGGCATGAAGTAATTTTGATTGAATGAAGACAAAAGGTATATGGTGTAGTGATTAAGAAACCATTCTTTAAAATTTTTTTTAAATGTTTATTTTTGAGAGAGAGATAGTGCAAGTGAGGAAGGGCAGAGAGAGAGGGAGACACAAAATCTGAAGCAAGCTCCAGGCTCTGAGCTGTCAGCACAGAGCCTGAAATGGGGCTCGAACCCATGAACTATGAGATCATGACCTGAGCTGAAGTTGGGTGCTTAACTGAGCCACCCAGTTGCCCCCCCTTTTAAAGTTTATTTGTTTTGAGAAAAAGAGCACAAGAGTGGGAGCAGAGGAAGGGGAGGGGCAGGGAGAGAATCCCAAGCAGGCTATATGGCACAGAGCCCTCAAACTCAAGAACCATGAGATCATGACCTGAGCTGAAAGCAAGAGTCAGATGCTTAACTGACTGAACCACCCAGGCACTCCAAGAATCTATTCTTTAGAATTGATTCAAATCCTGTCCCTGGCACACATTAGCTATGTGGCTTGTACATGTTGCCTATTTTTTCTTAGGCCTTAAATTTTTCTTTCTTAGGATGAGAGCTGTGAAAATTAAATGAGATGATAAAGTAAGACATTTAACAAGTGCCTAGCACATAGTATGCACTTGATAAAGGTGTGCTGGACTCCAGAGGATCCAGAAGTATAAGGCCAGGCCTGGCCCAGGACAGTGATCTTTAGAGACCCTTCCTCCTCCGAGTTTTCTGTATGGATGGGCACTGATGCAGTCTGTTTACAAGGAGATTATAATCTCATTCGGACAGTAGACTTACATCCACATTTAATTTTCAGAGAACTGTGAAGGTAAATTAACCACACCCAATAGCAATATGTCTTGGTAGGGAAGAAAAGATAGTTCAGAGAAGGCCTCTGGGGGGAGCTGGGACTTGGAAGTTGAGAAGGATTTGGGATTCTGGGAGGGAGGAAAGAGTATAACCCAATGCCTGGAGATCATATTGAGAATGACTTACTTGGGAGACATGATTCAGTACATCATACCTGAGTGATGTATTTGTGTGTAAGAAGGAACGTATGTGAGTCTCGGGGAAGGAAAAGGTGAGGCTAGTTCTATGAAAGGAGGTAGGAGGCAACATAAGTAACCTTTGTGGGGTTAGAGTATGAGGGTCTTAACCTCAAGCTTGAGGAGTTTGGGACTGATCTGGGTTGGGCAAGTTGGATTGGATATCATGGGAGCCCTCAGCCACATGTAGCTATTTAAAAGTAAGTTAAGAAAGAAAATCTAAGAATTTTAGTTCCTCTGTCACACTAGCTACATTTTAGATGCTTGATTGTCACATAGTGGCTACATTATTGGACAACTTAGGTTTTATAGCAGTTCCGTCACTGCGAAAAATTCTACTGGACAGCACTGTTCCACATTCTCAGATTCCTGGGCTTGTGTGGCCTATCAGATCACTTGGTTCCTTAAGATATAACCAGAATTTTTTTCTGACCAATCCCTACAACTCTGGAATGAAAAGTAGGGAGTTGGAAAATAGAGAATTAGGATTTATCCACATAGATGTGAAGATGGGATTGTCCAAGGAGAGGAGGAGCGAACGACGGCGTTAGAGGAGCCAGAGCAGGGGAGAGAGAAGGAAGGCCGGAGAACCTGGAAAGGATTATTGTCTGGTCATTCACTTGCGACTATGTACTATATTCTTGTATGCGTGTATTAAGTGCTGGGACTATATTGGTAAGCAAGAAATGGACTTTGCTGGTTTAGAGCTTGTGGTTTATGGAGTTTCACTGTATGGACTATATTGAGATTCAGGAGCACCCATCATTATGCATTCCCCATATTCTAAAATGCTTCATTCCTAGAAAATGGAACTGAAGACTAAAATGGGCCAAAATGTTGCTTAAGGGTAGTTGCATAAGCATTGTGGAGTCACTGGTTTAGCTTCTCAAGAAGTAGTACATAACTTGAGAACTTTGAGAGGAACTAGTGTGTGTAGAGGGCAGGAGGGGTAATTCGTATTATCCTACAACAGCCAGCCATGCTCTCAGCTGCCCATCAGATTCCTTCCTGTCCCTGCTCTCAAACTATGCTCTTTCCACATTTCCTTTGTAGGACTGTGAGTAGTCAGTCACCACGTGACTTATTTCTCAAGGCCTGATGAAGACATACTTCATTCCTCAGTCCGCTTCCTGCTCATTCATCAGTTTCCAGCAAGTGCAAACAGATGCCTCTCTGAACACACCGCATTTAAAAGTGGGACGTGCGTATAGCACCATCATCACTTGAGGCTCCAGGTTTAGGTTTTTAGATTTACAGCTGACTCTTCATGCCTTGCATCCACTCCTTCACAAAGACCTGCAACTTTTGGACCTCACTCTGGTCCACAGTATGTTGACTGCCTCCTGACTCATCTCAGACTCTAGACTTCTTCACTCCTGCCTGCCCACGCCCGGCTGTCCTTTTCCTTTGCTATGCAGCTCAGTAACCTGGCAGTTGTCTCTTGTTGATTATCAGGTCTAAGCTTTTCAGCTTAGTGTTCAGCACCTTTGCCATTTTTGATAACTCTGGGGCAGCTCCTCTGGGCAGCCAACAAGGTCTGCTTCCCACCCCTCACGCGTGACTTATTGCTGAAATCTGCCTTGTGCTTGTGCCTTTAAAAACCGGAATGTACTCTCCCGCTTATTTTCCTTATCAGTCTTCTTGGCCTTCTCAGTTGGATGGTTTCCAAAATCTTTCCTGACTGATCCAATTTCTGTGACTTTGCACCTCAGCAATCATTTGTTCACTCTGCATTCTCCTTTGCAGATGGTAATGAAACTCTGACTTTCAAAAATCTTGTTTCTTTTCTCTTCCTTTTGGATACAGAGCTTGTGCAGAGGGCCTGATAAGTGCTGCCTGCAGGGCACATTTCTCAAAGAGAGAGAATTAGAGGCTTGAGCAATAAGCTTTAGGAGTGGGGGTGGGGGAGGAAGTATCCCAAAGATCCCAGTCCTGTCCCTGCCCATAATTCCCTGCTCTACCTCTCCAGGTGATCTTGTGCCTCACTTTCTCTGACCTGTCGATGCCTCTCAAATACATATAGTCAGTCCATTCCTGTCCCTGAGCTTTTACCCACATATCCTACCTTGACCTGTGGATCTTCCACAGAAAATGTAATCTGTGTTTCGGTCTGAAAGCATCCCTTTTTCGTCTGCCATTTAACTTCTAATTATGTCTCCTCGTATATTGCTCATTTTGATAAATGGCTATTTCCAAATTCGAAGTCTCGGTTACTCCTTTGTCATTCCTCAAATACAGTAAGTAATTAAATCTACCTTCACAGTTTCTTCTGGATCTTCTTCCTCTCCATTCCCTTTGCTTTGCCTTTGTTCAGGCCTCATCTCTCTCCCAAATTTCTTGGCTCTTCTATTGATACTCTCTGTGACCATAAAGGTTGTTTTCAAAAGAAAACCCGCACCTCTATTGTGCAGGTTGTGTATGGCACTAAGGTGCCACATGCACTCTTTAGACATTGTAGGTTTGTGTATTTATTATGACAGTCTTCTGGTAGATGGCAGTAAAATGTATTCTGATATTGGTATGTTATGATGATTAAGGAAAGGAAATTTTTTTTTAATGTTTTATTTATTTTTGAGGTGGGGAGAGGGGCAGAGAGAGGGAGGGAGACAGGTTCCAAAGCGGCCTCTCCAGGGGTCTGTGCTGATAGTGGAGATCCAGATGCAGGGCTCAAACTTATGAGCTGCAGGATTGTGACCTGACCTGAAGTCAGATGCTTAACTGCCTGAGCCACCCAGGTGCCCCAAGGAAAGGAAACCTTGTAATACACATAAAGATGCCTATGGACTGAAGAACATCCTCTGTTCTTATGTCCTTAATTCTCTGCCAGGCAAATTCCTTCTCATCCTTGAAAACTTAGCATAAATCTCCCTTCCTCATTAAGCCATTTTTGATACTCCCCACAAGAGTCAGTCCTTCCTTTCCCTGGGCAAATGCCATATTTGGTTAGTCCCTTATAGTGCTTATCACATTATATTGTAATAATTAATGTATGAGTCTATCTGCCCCACTATACTCCAGGCCTCTCAAGCATATAGGGACAATGTTTAATTATTTTATCCTCAGCATGTAGCCTAATGGCTAGCACATAGAGTATATAAAAAAACATAAATATTTGATTGTTTAGTATGATTTAGGCACAGAGGTAAGTACATACGGTATCTTATTTAATTCTCACAACAGCCTCATGAGTCCTGTCATTATCACGTTTTACAAGTGAGAAAATTGAGACCTAGGTGAAGTCACTGGCCTCAAGATGAACGGCTGGTAGCTGGCATGCGTGGGGGTGCTGGGGTGGGGCCCTGAAGGACTTGTGCTAATTTTTCCAGTGATTTTCTTCTGTTTTGTTTCTCAGAGTAATGATGCGGGTGTGCTGGTTGGTGAGACAGGATAACCGGCACCAGCGAATCAGACTTCCACATTTGGAGACAGTTGTGGTTGGGCGTGGCCCAGAGACCAAGATCATGGACAAGAAATGTTCTCGACAGCAAGGTAATTGGTCATAGCAATGTGCAGTATTGTGTTTTGTTCCTTAGGATAATGATAACCAAGGATGCACGTTTCCTGGATGCTATTGATAGAAATCTTCTGTCTACCGTAAACAATATGGGCCCCAGTCATCCGTGATTCCACTCTCTGGAAGTGGTTAATATTCAGTGTTAGGAGCAGGCAGGTTCCATCCTGTTAGTATGGGGTGATGGAACCGAACCCTGCACCCTGCTTTGCCCAGGGAGATTCCTCACTGGGCAGTGAGACAGTTGCATTATGGGATCTCCAGCCTGAAACCATGTCTGAAAAGTGATGGTATACTTCCATCCTTTGCATAATACCTCACACAGAGATTGTTGTCTTTATAAGACTATGGCATCCAGCTCTTGAAATGCCTTTCCTGGGATTTAATGAAATGAAAGGTCCTTAGGAAAAAGCTGTACTGTGTACCTCATTTTTTTCCATGTAAACTCTGACCTGCTCACTGCGACCAGGCCTCCGGCCTACAGTGTGTTCCTCAGAACAGGGTTTCTCAGTGCTTGGAGTCTGTGAGGGGGGAGGGAAAGCCATGCTTGAGCTGGCTGTGTCCAAGATACAGGGGACACTGCTTCTCACTCTCTGTCCCCTTCTCACAACAGCAACTGTAGGACGTATATGTCAGCCTGTCTCCTGCCTGTCCTCCCTGGAGAGCAGCTGTAGTGTCTCTGCACCTTGTCTCACTCACAAGTGTTTGATGTTAACTCTTCCCACATATGCCCAGACTGTTCTGTCCTTGCAGTCCTGTTTCTAGAATGTTCTATGCACTCTGCCTACCCAAGGCCAGCTGAACTTCTGTTTTCCAAGAATGTATCTTTTTGCTTTTCTTTACTGAAGGCATCTGATGGTTTTATTAAATAATGGAAGCCTGATTTAATAATGAGCCAAGAGCTTATGAGATAACTGGGTCCTTTCTCTGACTGCAGAGTCTGTGATCCTGAGTGGGCCAAGGACTCTGGAATAGGGAGACTTGTAGGGAATCCGTGAACCCGCTTCATAGGAATGTTAGCAGTAGCTAAGGGAGCATGTATGCTGTTGGAAATTTTATGGAAGGATTCGAGCTCAGCCACCTCCATAATAGGCGATTTTGCTCATAGGCCTTTGAGGAAACCCCTCCTGGAATGAGGCTTCATTGTCCTGTAGGGAGCATAGGGGCATGTGCTTGGTTCTTTGTGGCATTTAGGTTTAACTTTTTTCAATCTCTTTCAGTACAGTTGAAAGCAGAGTGTAACAAAGGATATGTCAAGGTAAAGCAGGTATGTGTGTTTGTAATTTGGATTTTCTTGTGGTGCCTGTGCCAGCCAGTGAAAGCTCTGTCATGTGTGGAAAGCGATGGGGTGATATCAGTGAACATTAAGCGTGGTATCTGGCACGCAGTAAGTGGTTAGCATAGCAGTGGCTATGTTGCTAATGGTATTATTGCTCTCATTGTAATTATTTTCTGATTTTTCTACAGGTAGGGGTTAATCCCACCAGCATTGACTCAGTCATAATTGGGAAGGACCAAGAGGTGAAGCTGCAACCTGGCCAGGTTCTCCACATGGTGAATGAACTTTATCCATATATTGTAGAGTTTGAGGAAGAGGCAGAGAGCTCTGGCCTGGAAACACACAGGAAGAGAAAGAGGTCAGGCAACAATGATTCTATAGAAAGGGGTGCTGCCCAGGAAGCTGAGTCCCATACAGGACTGGAACCTGGAAGTGACTCTGGCCAATGCTCTATGCCCTCAAAGAAGGGGAAAGATGCATCTACCAAAAAGGTGAGGGTGGTGTGCTTGATAGATTACATGGAGATTAAATGAAATATAATGACTGCTTGATTGTTTTGTACACTGTAAAGCTCAGATACACGTAAGGGGTTATTAACCATAACAAAGGTTATTAACCATGATGAAAGAGTCACTTGTTTGTGTCACCAGTCATTTGGGTGAATGTCCCTTTATGTACATTTTTCTTGAATTCCTGAGGTAAGCCACCTGAAGGTAGGGAGGTAATGGCGGTGTACTGCTGAAATGGGTCAGTCATATGTGTATCTGCAGAGGGTTAGCATTGGAACACTGTTCATAGATCATGTGATTCACATCCTGATGTCAAAGTGGAAATGTAATGAGGCTGTAGATGGAGCGGGAGAGGGCAAAGAAGATGCAGTTCAAACTCTGGCATTTCCTGCCTTTGTCTAGACGCACAGCTCTGACTACTGTATAGGAAGAAAATGGAGATGGCTTATGGTTATAAAGATAAAAGATTGAGTAAAGGGGATATAGTTTAATTCTTTTTTTTTTTAATGTTTATTTTTGAAAGAAAGAGAGAGCAAGCAGGCATGGGTAAGGCGGTGGGGCGGGGGCGTAGAGGGAAGAGGACAGAAGATCCAAAGTGGGCTCTGTGCTGACAGCAGAGAGCCTGATGTGGGGCTCAAACTCACAAACTTTGAGACCATGACCTGAGCTGAAGTCGGACACTTAACCAACTAAGCTACCCAGGCACCCCAGATATAGTTTAAATCTTTAAAAAATGAATCTTATTACTAAGTTTGGTTGCATTTTGCTGACACTACAATATTAACTAATGCCAAATACAACTACTGACATTTGCAATTTACATTGCCCCTTTTTGTTTCAGGAATCATTGGGCCACTGGAGTCAAGGCTTGAAAATTTCTATGCAGGATCCCAAAATGCAGGTCAGAATAAAATTTTGGCATTGAAACGTATTTCGTGTTTTAAGTGGCTACTCCACAGAGATCATAACAACAAATGAAAGCAAAGGAGATCAGTCCTTCTGAATGAGACTTGTTTCATTGGGCTACTTTGTAAGAACAAGTGGCTTTTCCCATTGTCAGTAAGTTAGCAACTGGAATTCTTTGGAGAGAAGCTAAGTTCTTCAAATGAAGATCTCCTCTTCCTTGTTTCTCCTAAACTTCTGGGTGCTATTAAGGGAAGTTGAATTAACCTTAGTGGGTTTTTTTCCAAGGGAGTGTCAGGTAATGTATTATGACTGCAGTTACTGGGCTGCCCTGGGATTAATAGTCAGGCATCGTCCTGGGATGAGTCTGTGAATTCTTAAATTACATTCTGGGGTGACAAGGGGCCAGAAATGATAGGGCTTCTTGGAACACATGATTGTGTCACATGGTCTGCTGTGTTAGAGTGGAGAAGGGTGCGTTTGAATTTATGCCTGCCAGGATTTTACATGAAATCCTTAGAAACTCTTTTATACTGTGCATTTCCTGTGTATTCTCTGTAGTGCGGTGCTTGAAAACAGCTCTGGATTCAGTTAGATCTGCTAGGATTTTGGAATCCTAGATTTCCCACTTAGTAATGATGTGACTTTGTGCAAGACACTCATCTGAGTCTCTGCTGTCATCTGACAAAATTGGGATACTGACACCTTTGGTATAAGATTATGTTGGGAATGAAGTGAGTTAGTGAACATGACAGTACCTGACACGCAGAGCATGTGTGGTAGATATCTGTTTCCCTGTCTTGTACCCCTCTGCTAGGTTTACAGAGATGAGCAGGTGGTGGTGATTAAGGATAAATACCCCAAGGCTCGTCACCACTGGCTGGTCTTACCATGGGCTTCCATTTCCAGTCTGAAGGCTGTGACCAGGGAACACGTTGAGCTCCTCAAACACATGCACAGTGTGGGGGAAAAGATGATTGCAGACTTTGCTGGGTCCAGCAAACTCCGCTTCCGATTGGGTTACCACGCCATTCCCAGCATGAGGTAAGTGTTGTGGGTAGTGCTAGTGTATTCTTGTTCTTTTTTTGTTTTAAAAAAATTTTTTTTAATGTTTTATTTATTTCTGAGAGAGAGGGAGAGAGAGCAGAGGGTAGAGAGAGAGGGGAGGGTCCGAGAGAGACAGGGAGATACAGAATCTGAAACAGGCTCCAGGCTCTGAGCTAGCTGTGAGCACAGAGCCCGACACAGGGCTCGAACCCACGAACTGTGAGATCATGACCTGAGCTGAAGTCAGACGCTTAACTGACTGAGCCACCCAGGCACCCTGAGTGTATTCTGGTTCTAAGTGGACAGACGGATTCAGCTTGGGTGTGCTGATAGTCTCAAGGTCAAGGGGAGTAGGGTGGGATGTTTCCAAGGAAGGTGAGCTGAAACTTCCACCCTTCTCCCTGACTTGCCTATGACTTTTATTCGATTTTTCAGAAGCATCTATAACCCCTAACTGACTAAGGATCATTGCTCTGAAGGAGACAAACACCACTGACCTTTGCCATGATTAACTCAGTAGATCTAAGATTTAAAATAAAATGAGAGAAAAATGTAGAGCCTGTTTGCTTTTGGCTCATACCCATAAAGATTCAGAAAGGAATAATTGAGTCTTTTCAAAGAACTCAAGCAAGGCAGAGCTCCACAGTTGTTCTTCTTTTTTTAATGTTTATTTCTTTTTGAGAGAGGGTCAGAATGTGAGCAGGGGAAGGGCAGAGAGAGGAAGACACAGAATCTGAAGCAGGCTCCAGGCTCTGAGGTGTCAGCACAGAACCCAACATGGAACTCAAAACTCATGAACTCAAAGATGATGACCTGAGTTGAAGTCGGACACTTAACTGACTGAGCCACCCAGTTGTTCCTCCACAATTCTTCTGAGCTAAGCAACCAGATAAGCAGATTAATTGGATTTCAGAGTTTTTATCTTGTATTTGTGCATTTGTTTTTTGGTCATAAAATGCACATAACAAAGTTTACCATTTTAACCATTTAAAAAAATTTATTTAAATCCAAGTAAGTTAACACGGTGTAATAATGATTTCAGGAGTAGGATTTTAACTATTTTTAAGTGTACAGTTTATTGGCATTAAGTACATTTACAGTGTTGTGCAGTCATCACTATCATTTGTTTCTAGGACCTTTTTCATCTTCCCAAACTACCTCCCATTCCCCTGGACAGTCCCTGACAGTTAGCATTCTGCTTTCTGTTTCTATGAATTTGACTACTCTAGGTGATGCATGGAAGTGGAACCATACTATAGAAACTCTTTTTGTGCCTAGCTTATTTTACTTAGAATAATGTCTTCAAGGTTCATGTATGTTGTAGTGTGTGTCAGAATTTCTTTTGGTTATTTTTTTTTAACTACAAAACATTCTTCACATTTTATTAGGATAATTATGACCCACTTAAATTATGGGTGACTTTAACCAAATGGAAAATTTTCACCATCAGTACTCTTCCTTTTTTTTTTTTTTTTAAGTTTATTCATTTATTTTGAGAAAGAGAGAGAGAGCACACAGGCTAGGGAGGGGCAGAGAGAGAGAATCCTAAGCTGCCAAAGCAGGTTCTGCACTGCCAGCGCAGAGCCCAAGGTGGAGCTCGAACCCACGAACCACGAGATCACTGCTTGAACCGGAACGATGAGTCAGACACTCAACCAGCTGAGCCACCCAGCCGCCCAGTACTCTTCCTTTAAAATTGAGGCATAACTTCATACAATACAATACATTGCATCAGATTTATAGTTTGGTCAGTTTTGACAAACATATATGCCATGTAACTGTCACTCTGATTAAGATACAGAACATTCCTGTCATATCCCAGAAAGTTCCCTTGTGCTCCTTTCCAGTTAATCCTGCCCTCAACCCTCAAGGATTCTAATGTCTTTCTGCATAGGTTAGTTTTGCCTGTTCTAGAACTTCATATAAATGGGATCATACAATGTGTACTCTTCTCTGTCTGACCTTTTTTAGTCAGCATTGTGATTTTGAGATTCATGTATATTGTTTTATATATCATGGACATACTTAATTTTTTTACTCTGTACCTACAAGTGAGGTTGCTAGGTCCAGGGTAGATATATGTTGTACCTCATTTTAAAAAATGCAGTTGAGGGAGTGCCTGGGTGGCTCAGTTGGTTGAGCATCTGACTTCAGCTCAGGTCATGATCTCACGGTTTGTGGGTTTGAGCTCTGCGTCGGGCTCTGTGCTGACAGCTCAGAGCCTGGTGCCTGCTTTGGATTCTGTGTCTCCCTCTCTCTCTCTGCTCCTTCCCTGCTTGCATTCTGTCTCAGTCTCTCAAGAATGAATAAATGTTAAAAACTTTTTTAAATTTAAAAAAATTTTAAAAATGCAGTTGACCCTTGAATAACATAGATTTGAATTGTGCAGGTCTACCTATATGCAGATTTTTTTTAATGCAGTAAAATACTGCAAAGGTATTTTCTTTGTGATTTTCTTAATAGATTCTTTTCTCTGGCTTCCTTTATTTTAAGATTTCAGTGTATAATACAACATACAAATATGTGTTAATGGACTGTTCATGTTATTGGTGAGGTTTCTCTGGTCAACAGTAGGATCTTAGTAGTGAAGTTTTTGGGGAGCCAAAGTTATACTTTTGGATTTTTGATAGTGTGGGAGGTTAGTTCATGGGTCAACTGTATGTATTTAATAAGGTTTATTGTTAGAACCTTGTTAAAAAATTTTAGGGCGCCTGGGTGGTTCAGTCGGTTAAGCGTCTGACTTCAGCTCAGGTCATGATCTCACGGTTCGTGGGTTTGAGCCCCATGTCGGGCTCTGTGCTGACAGCTAGCTCAGAGCCTGGAGCCTGTCTTTGGATTCTGTATCTCTCTTTCTCTGACCCTCCCCTGCTCGCACTGTTTCTCTTTGACTCTCAAAAATAAATTTAAAAAAACATATAAAAAATTAAAAAAAATTTAGGCAAAAAGTCACCCTTAATTATAATTCTCTTTCTCCAATGCTGCACAGCCCATGGCTAACAGAGCCCTTGACTATAGAGCGCTTTTCACACAGTAATCATGGTGTCCATACCTTTGTCATATAACAAATGCTGTTATGCTAAGAATGCTAAAAAAAATAGCTATGGCAGGTGTGGGTGGGAAGCAAAATGAGCAGTAAGTAAAGTTGCTGCTTACATATTCTTTTATGATCACTAATTTTGAATAAACACTGGAAAGGAAAAGGTAACAAATTTTTTTATTGTAAAAAATTTAGAAAATATAAAAAAGAAAGTATGAAGCAGAACAATGATCTTTCATAATATCACCACTAATTAAGCTCTAGACCTTATTTGAATTTCACTTTTTTTTTAATAATGTTTTCCTGCTCCAGGATGCAGTCCAGGATCCTGTATTGCATTTATTTATTTATTATCTTTCCTTAGTTCCTCTAACCTGTAACACTTCTTCTCCTTTCTTGATTTTCATGACCTTGACGCTTTTGATGAATACTGGTTGGTTTTATAGGATGTCTCTCATTTTGGGTTTGTCTGATACTTTTTCATGCTTATGTTGGGGTTATGCTTTTTTTTTTTCTCCTCTCAAAATAGAGATAATGTTGGGTCCCTTTCAGTGTATCATATCAAGGAGTGTCTAATGCTGAGATGGCTTTTTACTCATGATATTAACCATGATCACTTTGTTAACGGTGATGTCTGCCAGGTTTCTCTCCTGAGTTACTATTTTTCCCTTTGTAATTGATGAGTATCTTGAATAGTTTGGGACTGTGCTATTATCCTGTTTCTCCTCAAACTTTTGCTCAGTGATTTTAGCATTTCTTGGTAGGTCCTGCCTGCAACAGTTATTACTGTGGTGTTTACCTTGCAGGTTTGGCTTATCACTTTGGGGTCACCAGCTGTGGGTTCGGCTTTTGACTTTGTCCAGCAAAGCTGAGGACAGCAGAAAGGATTACTTAAGACTCCACAAGTCAAGAGAGGTGAGAGGGAGGCTAAGGGAAGTCATCCCAGGCCACTCTCAAGCTCCCATATTTATCAGGAATACATTATAGGGAAATCATGGCAATATGTCAATGGCTACATGCCAGCAGATGCTGGAAAGCAGGGTGGTGAACAAGATAAGATATTCCATAGATAACATGGTCTAAGGAATTCATGAGCACAGGCAGGATCCAACCTCTGAATACACATTAACCAGACACTGGTCAGCTGTTTTCAGCAGGGCCAGAAAGCAGTGTAATGCAATCTCTATAATCTCCTTAACCAAGACAGAGCTATTTGATTTCCCACATTGCCTAATAGTGCTTTTAGGTTTCCCCCATTCTTTTCAATTTCTTAATTATAATTCTTCTGTATGGAAGAACTGTCCTTTTTCCTCCATTATGTATTTATTCAGTTATTTGTCAGTAAGGACTCATGGATATTTTTTTTATTCTATAGGTTTTAGTCTGTCAGTATTCATTTTGTTTCTCAAATTGTTCTAGCTTTGGTCCTTGCAAGCTCCTTTAGGTTGGGTCCTGTATCATTCTGATATGGCCCTAACATTTTTTTAACACTTCTTTATTTTCTGGAGCAAGATGTTCCAGGCACATCCTACATTTTTTTCTGTTGTAGGCCTGGAAGGAACCTTTTATTTTATTTAGTTCTTTTAATGGATAATGATATTTATAAGCCAAGACTTGCATACTAGGTTTCTATATTGAGAGAAGTAGTTGATTCCAGGGTGTTTTTACTCCTAGGTCCTCTCTGTAGATAGAGCCTGGAAATACATGCGTGAATCCTAACCCACACAGACATATACTCCTCCCTATTTCTTTATCTACTTGTGTATGTGTATGGAAAAGCACAAATTTGTACTAATACCTCTCGTTCTAGTTCACCTGTGCAAGGTTCATTCTTGTCTCCCCCTTTATTATAATTTCTCCAACAGTGAAAAATCTGGCTCTCATTAGATACAATAAATTTGCTTACCTGTTCAATCTTTTTTTTTTTTTTTTTTTTTTTTTTTTATTTCTAGGAGAGAGAGAGAGACAGCATGAGCAGGGGAGGGTCAGAGAGAGAGGGAGTCACAGACTCTGAAACAGGCTCCAGGCTCTGGGCTGGCAGTCAGCTCAGAGCCCAACGCGGGGCTCGAACCCACGAACCGCGAGATCATGACCTAAGCGAAAGTCAGACGCTTAACCGACTAAGCCACCCAGGGACCCCTTACCTGTTCAATCTTAATATACACATAAAATAGTTACAGAATTGCTAACCCATACCCCTATGAGAAAGACATTTACTCAGTAGAGCACAGTATTTGTATACAGCTCTTTTTTTAATCCTTACGGTATCCAAACTACTGTTTTTCAAAGTTCACTTGGCTAGTTATTTTTTTCCTGACCCCCTTCAGTGTGGTTTCCTTATTTGTTTGTAATACTGTTAGGTTTATTTGTTACTGCCTTTATTCCATTTTGGATTCCTGCATGTATTGGTTGGTTTTGATTATTTATTGGGGGAATCGGAATGTTACTGGTTCTAAGAGTCAAAGCTATACAAAAAGACATCCTACCTGGTTTAATAAATCCAAAAGAGAACTCTGGATTTTCTTCCCCAAACCTGCTTTTCTTTTAAGCTTCTCCATCTCTGTAAGTGGCACCTCCCCTAAACCATATCCAATCCTTCCACATTAGGAAGTCCTACTGTTTTGAATGCAAAATATATTCCAAATACTACAGGTCTAATCTAAGGCATGTTATTTATGGCTTGGACTACTGCAGTAGCTTCCTAACTCTTATCATTACCCTCTTTATAGTTCCTTCTCCTCAGAGCGGCCAGAGTGATCTTTTAAAAGTGCAAATCAGAGACAATGTAAGCAGAATACAAGGCAGACCCCTTGTCAACCTATAAGACCTTTTATGTTCGGGCTCCTACCTGGTCTCTCTGCTCCTCAGCTCCAACCATTCCAGCTGGATTCATCACCTTTCTGTGCCTCGGTTCCACCAAGTTCTTTCTCATCTCAGGGCCTCTGCACTTAGCCTCCCCACTCCCTGAAATACTTTCCCTGGAACACGCTTGCCTGACTGCTTTCTCAGCTCAAATCACTGCCTGGGAGGGGCCTTCCCTAAACACTCTGGCTAGATGAAGAGGTAACGTCTACTCCCTGAGCACTCTTGTCCCATTTCCCTGGTTTATTTTTTTCTTAGAAGTGTTAATGATTTGAATTTTCCTCATTTATTTGTTTACTTATTTTTTATTTGTCTTCCTTATTAGAACATAATTTCTGTAAGGGCAGAGGCCTTTCTCATTTTGTTCACTGCTGAATTCCCAGTGTTAGAATAATCCTTGGCTCTTTAATGAACCTTAAATATTCTTCAGTGAGTGATTGAATAAATTGGATTAAATGGAAACACTAGCAATATTTTATATACCTGTACTTTTACTGATTGTCATTTTGATTAAGCCATAGTTTTTAATGGATTTAATGGTCAATCTTTTTTTTTTCCTCTCAACCAGTCATGTACACCTTCATGTGATCAGCCAGGATTTTGATTCTCCGTGCCTTAAAAACAAAAAACATTGGAATTCTTTTAATACAGAATACTTCCTAGAATCACAAGGTAAGCAGTGTTGTTTAGTTCTTATTTGTTTCACTTTCTCAGATGTTCTTATATGTTGCTTTAGTTGTTTCCCTAGATAATAACCTGGCCTCAAAAGCTCATGTACAACTTTGTATTCCCTATAAAGTTTCACCCATTAAAATAAACTGGATTGTTTGGGTTGAGTAGGATTGCCACTTTGCTGTGAGCAGCCTTCTCGGTGGTGGTGTTGGGGGCGGGGGGGGGGGGGGGGGGGGGGGGGGGGGGGGGGGGGGGCGGGACTAGAAAGCTGTTAAGTCAGAGTCAGAAAGGTGTTTTATTCTAACAACTGGAGACTTAAAGGTTGTCCTGAGAATTATTGGAGTTCATGGACGTGAAAGCTCTGAACAGTTGTTTCTTCTGCCATCAGCTGGGTAGGGGCTTAGGGGCTGCCTCATGTGAGGAGTGGCTGATTAACAGGGGAAGGCTGTATATGTGTAGAAGGAAGCATTTCCCGGGGTACGTACTTGGAACTTCAGTATTCTGGGACGTTAATGATGGCAGCTACCGCTGACCAAGGGCTAACCAGGGGTAAAGCACTGTGATAATAAGCCTTTGCTGTAAAAACATGGATTGCTTACATTGTGTCCCGAAGAAATGTAATTACTTCAAAAACAGATTGTTCAGATTTAGAATCTGATTCCCAGCAGTGAGTTAACCTCAAGTTTACTAGCTTTAGGATACCTGGCATATTTTTATTTGGAGTCAGATTTTCTCTTCTGGGGGGTATCTTGTATTGGCTTTCTAGAGTAGCTGGGCTCTGAATTTTTTTTCTTTGCCTGCAGCTGTGATAGAGATGGTACAGACCGCTGGCAGAGTGAGTGTCCGAGATGGGATGGCTGAGCTCTTGAAGCTGCCCCTCCGTTGTCATGAGTGCCAGCAGCTGCTGCCTTCCATTCCTCAGCTGAAAGAGCATCTCAGGAGGCACTGGCCAAAGTGATGTGGAGCCTGAACTTTTGCAGCAGGTGTGGCTGATTGTTTAGAGCAAATTTCTGGCACCTGTTCTGGATTCATTGTGAACTTTTATTTCTTGAATTAAAACATGCAGCTTCCCCCCCACCCCCCAAACAAATCTTCTTCTGTTCCCAAGTGGCTACAAAATGGACTGACTTGAAATGGTTCAGGAATTAGGAATTTGGGGTTGTTGTGGATGTGTTCTCTGGTGATGGTGGCTGGGACAGGCCTGACCCCCCAGTCTCCTGGATCCATGTCAGGTCTGACTAATGGGGAGCAAAGCCATATTTACACTGACCTAATGCAAGAAATGGAAGCAGAGAACAGGCTATATATTTCTGTTCCATACATTTAATCCTTCCACCTCAAAGGTTTGTGGTACCCTTCATTAGGGCAGCTACAGAGGTCTGGTATTTATCCTGAAGGTACTAATTGGTCTTGTTTTCTGATCTTAATCTGTTCCATAATATTCTTTCTCTTTCTTTTCTTCATGGAATAACTTAGTTTCTTCTGTCCCTTTCATTTTCTATCCAGAATCACCCATGCTTCCTTCTAAGGAAATATGTCTCACCAGTTCTTATTCACTGTGAGCAAACAGGCTTGGCAAAGGGGTGGAGAGATGGTTTTTTTCCCTAACATTAGAGGTTCCTGGCTGATGAAGAAATACTCAGCCACATGTTCATCAGGGTTCAACTGTCAAGCCTTCTTGCTGGCCTGCCTGGATCTTTTTGTCTGAAAATAAAGTTATTTGTTTGGGACAGCTATCTTAGGTAGCTGAAAATTGTTGGGAGTGCAGGTAATAGTCACAAATTCAGTTCTGATGCATGTAGAAATCATCGTTGACTGAAAAGTTGGACAGAACCCCATACCTTCATTTTTCATTCAGAACAAATTTGGTTTTAACTGGTGGAGCAAATCAGTTTTTGGATAATGTCAGAACTAAAGGTAAAAGGAAATCTAAGATGTTACTTTTCATTACATTGGTGATCTATTTGAGGATGTGACTCTTTTTGCTTTTGAGTTTGTTAAAAAAATAAAAGAATACCCTTAATAATAACTTCTTTCTGGAGAAAACCTCAATTCGAAAAACTGACCTCAGTTTTTTATAAACAAGATGATAACAAGATATCAAGATATCTTTTATAAACAAGATAAACAAGAGAGCTTCTTGGTTGAGTATGGGTATAGTCATATAGTCATAAATAGTAGTAATGATTATAGCAGCTAACACTTGTTCAACTCCTGTGTATCCAGGCATTATGCTAAATACCTTATTCAGATTATCGTATTTCTCACTGTATGTAATTCTATTCTATGGGGTAGGTACTCTTCTTATGACCCTTTAAAGGGTAAGATTTTAATAATCTGTAAAGGATCCTAGGCCTCAAAGTTGGTCTTGGTTCTGGGGCATCAAACTTATTTTCCCTGTTAGTTGAGGAATATAAATGTATTACTAACCAGTAGAGGCCATAGACTCCCAGGGACCTTGGACCTGGGCTGACCAAAAGCTTTCTGTGGCATTTCATCACTGATTTCTCTGAGGAGAGTCAGTTCCTTTAGAGCCCCTTTTCCATGTCTGATGCTATAAAGCCCCAAGAAACTTTGTTTCTAGAGGTATACTCCATTCTGATACCTGAGATCAGAATTGCTAGTTTCCTTCTACAACATGTAAACACCTGGACTTTATCTCAAAACTACTGAATCACAATCCTTTGGGCCTAAGAATCTGTATTATAAAACATTCAGGATGACTGTTTTTCATATTAAAGTCTGAGAACCATAGTATAAATGAACTCTGGGCTTCAAAGCCCTTTGCATTTCTGAAAGTTCCAGATTAGACTAAGCCCTGCCAGGATACACACACAGTTTTCTGGTTGGTTTTCTGGGCTAGTTGAAGGCCTTCCTTCACTTTTATTTCAGGATCCAGGGTCATTTTTGTTTCAGGATCCAGGGAGACCTTGGACATTAGAATGACTACTTCTAGGGACTAGCCCTTTGTTTCTGCAGGTCTGAGGAGAAGCCCTCTGGACCCATGTTTTTTTTTTTTTTTTTTTTTTTTAATTTTAAAAATTTATTTAGAGAGAGAGACAGCAGGGCAGGTGTAGAGAAAAAAGGAGAGAGAAAGAATCCCAAGCAGGCATTGCTCTCACAGTGTGGAGCCTGATGTGGGGCTCAAACTCATGAGCCCGGAGATCATGATCTGAGCTGAAATGAAGAGTTAGATACTTAACTGACTGAGCCACCTAGGCACCCCTGGCCCCAAGCTTTTCAGGACCAGACCTGGAGCTGACAACTGTACCTTTTCTTTTTTTCTTTTCTTCTTCTTCTTCCTCCTCCTCCTCCTCCTCCTCCTCCTCCTCTTCTTCTTCTTCTTCTTCTTCTTCTTCTTCTTCTTCTTCTAATATTTACTTATTTTGAGAGAGGGAGGGAAAAATCATGTGCTCTTGTGACGGGAGGAAAGGCAGAGAGAGGGAGAGAGAATCCCATGCAGGCTCTGAGCTGTTAGCATGGAACTTGACATGGGGCTTGAATCATGAGATCATGACCTGAGCCAAAATTAAGAGTTGGGTGCTTAACCACCTGAGCCACCCACATGCCCCAACTGTTCCTTTTCAATGGCACCCATCCCCTCCTGCTCAGATATTAGTCATGGAGGCTTGGTGTGGAACATGTGATGAACTTGGCTAACTGTAGGCTTAGCTAACCTTTCCTCTTCTGGGTCTGTCTGAGATATCCAGGTACAAGTGGTCCTTTCTGGGACCAGACCATACTTGAGATGATCACTGAGAGTCCTTGCAGGTTCAGGGATGTTTCCTGGAGCCTGGCATCTGGTCACATACACTGGATATGGCTGAATGTCAGAGATTTGGGGCTGATCTCTGTCAGAATTGGCCTGATGCCTCTCTGTCCCAGTAGCTACAACTTGGAGAGTTCCACAGAGCTCTGAAGATTCTTCCATAGACTAGATTAAAAAATATATTTATGATGAATGCCATGAAGCTCACTCCCCAGAATAATGTGTCTATACGCATTTTATGTGCCCTTGAAGTGCTTCCCTAAGGGGGTCTGTGAACCCCAATAACTTCTGCTCTGGAGGAAAAGGTCATCACTTTGCATGGGAGTTTAGGAGGTGTCTGGGATCACTATAAGGACTAGGAGAGAGACTTTATCTCTAGGATATTCTGAGATGCTCTCCTTTGATCTCATTGCTCCTCCCTCAACCCTTTGGTGCATATACATCCTGGGGGTTTCTGGCTGGAGATGGAATTCAGGCCCAGGAGCTGCTGGCTCTAGTTTAGCCACCACATTCAGGCAGGAATCTTGGGAAATGGAGAAATCTTAAGCAGGTCTGAGGGGTTCAGAACCCTGGCTGGCTGACTTATCATGAGCTATCCGAAAGGCAATGGATCTACATTACTAAAACCAGTCATCTGCATAAATAGATCAGCTATCTCATGCATATATCCCAGGATAGTGGGAGTGGCAATGTCTCTTGGGTACAGTATGTTAACAGTACTAACTGTGCTGGACTCAGTAAGTGATCTCTGACTAAGACAGATTTCGTTGAGGCCTCAGCCAATGTACTTGAGAGTTGCAGAACATTTAACTGAACTTCAGATAGGGTGTCCAGTGAACTTTTTAAAAATAGGTATTGCCAAAACAGTTAATTTAATTTTCTGCCTAATCAACAATGTTATATAGTTTAGCATGTTGATATTAAAATCAAAATGAGAATATTTGATAGGAAACTGCAACCAAGGAGAGACTTTATCACAGTGTATGTGATATATGATGATACATGTGATATATATGAGATATAATGAAGGAAAATTTGGAAGAGTGAGGTGACCACCTCTACATTCTTTGCTTAGCCAGGCTACACTGTGACTTTGAACAATATAATTTTTAGAAGAACAAATGTGAAATGAGGAGCCAGAAAAAGGACATGAAATATTGAGGTATATAGGCCCCATGCCACCACCTCTCCCAAGTGGGCTGTTGTTACATGATCACTAGAAAAAAATGGTCTTTCTTTCCTATTTATTCCAGACTTATTACTGTGTTAGAGTTGGGTGGAGTCTTCTCAAGGTACAGGGCATACTGGCATGGAAAAATAGAACAAATGCACATAACTCATATTTGTGACTCAAAGTTGTATTTCCTCCATTAGGGACTATCCTCTTTTACCTTAGCCCCATCATAGCTGAGGCAAGGCAGCAGTTTTATTAACATAAAATGGTTGAATATGGGTGGTTACTTCATCTCTAGCCAGGAAGCCAGATTTATAATCGAGTTCTTTTGTTGCTTAAAGAAAAGGTAGATATGATGATAGGGCTGAACTGGAAACCTGAAACTGAACAAGTGAATGCTTTATATGAGAACATGAAGAATATACCTTAAATAGTTTATAATAGATCTTAAGTCAGAGCTGAAGAAAAGGGCTCTCAAATTCCATTAGACTCTCTAAACTGGAATAGTCTACTCTTTTTTTTTTTTTTTTTTTAATTTTTTTTTTAAATTTATTTCTAGGAGAGAGAGAGAGACAGCGTGAGCAGGGGAGGGTCAGAGAGAGAGGGAGTCACAGACTGAAACAGGCTCCAGGCTCCGAGCTGGCAGTCAGCACAGAGCCCGACGCGGGGCTCGAACCCACGAACCGCGAGATCATGACCTAAGCGAAAGTCGGACGCTTAACCGACTAAGCCACCCAGGCGCCCCGGAGTAGTCTACTCTTGATATCTTAATTTCTTAACTTTTTCTCTTTTTCTTCCTTTCTTTTTAATTTTTTGACAAACTCTGCCATAAAGGAATAGGTTTTGAGTTTTAGAGTCTATTAATGATTAGTGTTCTGATGCATTTTTAGCATTATTTAGACCATTATTGAATGACTTATCAAATCAGAGACACACTCAAGTGCCTGAGTGTTCCTTTGTCAGCAGCTGCTCTCTACCCAAATTTTAAGGAAGGGAGAAGGCAGGATGTGGGGCAGTGGGAAAGGAAGTAAGACCTCTAGGATTTTGGGCCACACACTATTCAACTCTTTTGCCTGTTCCATTTTGCAAATTTATTTTGAGACCATCTATTTCAACTTCCTCAGTTTTTAGAAGGCAGCTGGGACTTAGAGATTTATGGGGCTCATTTAGCAATTTAAACCAGATATTGGCCTTTATTACAATCCTCTCTTTGTTCCCAGATCCTCTCAGATACTGCAATCTTCTTCTTCTTATTATTATTATTATATTATTTTAAAGTAAACTCTGCTTCCAGTGTGGAGCTTGAACTCGTGACCCCAAGATCAAGAGTTGCATGCTCTACCGACTAAGCCAGCCAGTCACCGTAGACATTGACATCTTATTTGAGAATAAGGATCAGCCACTCTCCTAAGTCCCACTCACTTCTGTCCTGCCTCATAATATTTTTTTCATATAAATGCAGAGGAAAAAAAATCACCTTAGAGTTGTATTTGAGGCTCAGCTGCCTTCCATGTTGGTTGTGTAGCACTGGGGCAGTCATTTAACCTCTCTGGCCTCAATTTCATCATTTGTGAAATGGAAATAAAATATGTACCTCCCATGTTGACTGAGGATTAAACAAGCATGAACATGAAAAGGACCAGGCAGTGGGGTGGTCCAGCATTCAGTCCTAGTCTCCTTGCCCAAACGAACCCTATCTGACCTGTGAAGCCTCAGTGAGTATTCTCTCAAGCAGGCTCTTTTGCATTTCCAACCTTGGTTTCTCATATGTATGTATGTATAGGTATGTATGTATTTTAAGTAGGCTTCATGCCCATCATGGAGCTCAACACAGGGCTTCAACTCACAATCCTGAGATCAAGGCCCAAGTTGAGATCATGAGTTGTGGTTAACCATCTGAGCCACCCAGGTGCCCCTTGGTTTTTCATATTTATAACCAGGACCTTGGATTAGATTATAGTAAGATCTGAGTCCTCAGCCTTCAGCTGGTTAGTTCCCATTGCTCTGTCCTCTGGGTCTTTTTTTTTTCCCCCCCTAAAACCGAATTTAGTGAATAAACTTTCTAAAGCACAAGAAATTCTTTGCACTCATGCCTATCAGGGAGGCAAAGGGCATAGCTGAATTTCTAGGGGCTTAAATGACATCATTAGGCTCCCTTTTCATTTCTTAGTTCTGCTTTTCTGTGTTGACTCTCTCCAGAGGGCAGCAAGAACAGGTGTGGGCCTCAGAGTGAGAGAGCTCAATCCTCTCCATCCCTTACCCCTCCACATTTCTACAAAGCACAGAAAAGACACTGACTTCTTCGCTTAGGTCACATACTCATCTCTAGACTAATTATGTGTCTTATAGGTAGATGGCATCCTCTGGCCATCTCAAGTAACAGGACCGTCTTGAGGTGAGGGGTGGAGGGCCACAAGTCTGATGGTCCCGCTAGAATTTCATGGACGAGGGAAGAGCAGTTTGCAGAAATAGTAGTTGATTACAACTCATGTGGACTGAACACATCATCCCCATGTGCTGGTAGCTCCTTTGGCTCCGTACTGTGGCCATGGGATCTAAGACTGAAAAGGAGGCAAATAGTCCCAGACTTCTGGCAGCTCCAAGTTGGAAAGTTGACACAATCCACTGCCCCCACTACTGTCCTGTATTGTTTGCTTTGATTGGAAGAAAACCTATATCATGTTTTCAAATTTAATGACTAGCTACTATTAGCCAAGGACCTTTGGCAGAAATTTCTCCAGAAACTATAGGGTGTACTCTTACAATGCTGTTTGGAGTTGCCAGGGTTCTCGGGCACCTCTGAGTCCTGGTTCACCAATAGACCATCAATCTTTGCTGCTCTTTCCTTGGCTGCATTCTGGAGATAGGAGGCCAGGGCCAGGGCAGAGAAGTGGGTTTTCAGGGGTGCTTGAAAAGCCAGTTGAGCAGCTGGATTCTTATCCACTATGGACAGCATTTCCACTGTAATAAATATTCTCTAAGTTACTAAATACCCAGAGAATTGCCCAGTGACTAGGGAACAGAAACTTACTTTTGCTTTCAAGAACCCAGGAAAGGGAAAATGTTCATGACAGAGCAATGGTAGGAAGTATGTCAAATACTAAAATGTGATCCCTCTGGCTGGTCAGGCATTAGGGAAGAGACCCAAGGTTTTGGAGAGGCCCCCCTAGACACACCTATCTGAATTACCTACCTGAGAAACTGGTAGACTATTTGTCCCCTTAATGTGAATGACAGGAAGGTGGCCTCTGCAGGTGGGAACTTTTGGCCCACACTCACATTCAGATGTTATTACTGGTGTTCCATCAAGTACCCAATGAAATTCAGTGAACCTAGAATAATAGGATCCCAATAAAATTTTCTTGAGCAAATGAAACCTTGTGTCATGCTTTGAAAGCAGAAAGAAAACAGAACTCTTTCTGTTGCAGCTGATTTAAATGTCAAGTGTGTTGTGAGGCTGCATCTTTGGCTTTCAGAAACATTTTGATAAATATTCTGTTGCCATTGTTTATGGACAGTGTATCTCTTATGAATCAGAATTAGTGGAACATAAACATGTTAAGATTTTCTCATATAATGTTCCAGATACATTTTCGAAATCTTGCTAACAACAGGTGATCAGGGCTATTGGGGTTTTCCATACCTTTTCTAAGAGAGCTCTATTTTTTGGGATTACTATCTTTGGCCACCAGGTGGCAATATTTGAACAGTAAATTCTTAATCTGTTTCATAATCCAAAATTTCGTTTTATGTAATTCTTTTATGTTTCAGAATCAGTGCTTCAAAATAAAATATGTAATTTTTTTTTAATGTTTTTCATTTATTTCTGAGAGAGAGAGACAGCGTGAGCAGGGGAGGGTCAGAGAGAGAGGGAGACACAGAATCCAAAACAGGCTCCAGGCTCTGAGCTGGCTGTAGCACAGAGCCCAATGCGGGGCTCGAACCCATGAACCTTGAGATCATGACCTGAGCCAAAGTCGGACGCTTAACTGACTGAGCCACTCAGGCGCCCCTATGTAAGTTTTTTTTTTTTTTTTTTTTTTTTAAAGTAAGGCTGATATGTGTTTAACTGATCTCCTGATTAAGGTAGAAGTTTGAGAGAAAACCAGGGTATAGGTAAGAATACAAAACATGCACGATTGATGATAAGGGGAGGATATTTGGCTTGAAGGTTAGACTCTAACATTAACTAGAGCCAGGGCTGAGGCCTGATTCTGGAATTTATCAGATGAAAGTTTTAAGGCATGTCAAATGCATGGTAGGCCTTGAATGTATGATAGCTTATTTCCTTCCATTTCTTAATTTGACCCCAAGATTAGTAACTCTTGTACTCATCACAGGTATAACTGGGAGTAGTGCTGGGAACAGACACTCCTGGGCATATCCTTGAAAGTGGGGTTATTTTTACATTGAGATAACTCTTGTTAAGTCTCTGGTGGTTTGATATTAGAGGAAGCACTGTCGCAGCGAGACAGATGATATAGAGAAGGTAAAAGGGCATGTGTGCATTTTCCATGGGTTAGCTTCCCTCAAAACCTCCTTCGGATACAAGAACTCAGTTTCATTTCTGTCCTCCAGCTTTTCCAAGAATTTTGTCTTCTAAGTTGGCAGAATAAATGTCCCAGCCTAAAGCAGTGTCAGAGTGTTAGAGCTGAAAAGAATTCTACAAACCAGGATCTTTTGAAAGAGTCACAGATTCAGGGGATTTGGTGAAAGCTATGGGTCCTTTATCCATACAATTTTCAAACAAATCAATCATCCATGAATTTCCTAGGGCAAAGGTTCTCAACTGGCTTGTGTGTGTGCGTGTGAGTGTGTGTGTGCATGCGTGTGTATACACCACATAGGCCCTGATTATTTTGAACCATCTGGTAGGGCTTTTTTCTAAGCCACACACAGAAAGTCACACTACTCCCATGGAATGGCATCTAATGCCCTTGGTGCTTTGGGTAGACAAATGTTTAATCTCTTGCCTTGAGACTGTATTACAACTCTTTAATCTAGTAGACTCTGATGTCCCATTGAGTGGTTTGAGACACAGAAATGATTGTTATAACTCCAGTGACAAACTTCTGTCCTTAAACACCAAGAGTACTTATATTTCCAAATTGATACTGGGAAAAAATATACTAAAATGTTAATTAGTAGTCATCTTTGAATGGTGAGAATGTTACATTGTGTAGATTTCTTCTCTCTCTCTTTTTCTTTCTCTCTTCCTCCCTCCCTCCCTCTCTCTCTGTCTTTTCTTTTTTTCTTTCCTTCCTCCCTCCTTCCCTCCCTCCCTACCTCCCTTCCTTCCTTCCTTCCTTTCTTCCTTCCTTCCTTCCTTCCTAGAGGCTTGATCTCATGACTGTGAGATTGTGACCTGAGCTGAAATCAGTAGTCAGACACTTAACTGACTGAGCCACCCAGGCACCTCTATAATGCAGATTTCTAATTAACTACAATGAATATGTATTTAGGAATGTGAGAAAACCTAGATTTTATTTTTTAAAAAATAGATCACAAGAGAACATAATCAACATTCAGTTACTTATATTAGTGGCTGATAAAACAAAAAATGGCTAATAATTTTGGTAAGATCAGTTCTCCAGACTTATAGAGAGGCAGGAAGACATCCCACAAGGCCAAATTCCAAGCTGTAACAGGTTCAGTTGGGCCTGAGGAGGACACAAATGAAGGTAAATTCAAGTTTTGGATCTGATTTCCCTTTTACTAGATCTAGAAAAGTATATTTTTCTGTTTGCCCCCAACCTTAATCTCTGTTTTACAGAGATACCAACTACATTTTTGTTCAAAATTCTTGTCCTAGCAGCTTCCTGTTTGTATTTATAAATGTCTTTCAGCAGCTGTTGAGGTCCCATAATTTACCTTGAATATTATGTTGATGTGATGTTATATTAAGTTCCAATTTTGAACCATCCTTGAGTTCTGGGGATGAACCCCCTTGGTTCCTGAGGGCTACATTTTCTTTTTTCTTTTTTTTTTTTTAATGTTTTATTTATTTCTGAGAGAGAGAGAGAGTGTGAACAGGGGAAGGTCAGAGAGAGAGGGAGACACAGAATCTGAAACAGGCTCCAGGCTCTGAGCTACCTGTCAGCACAGAGCCCAACGTGGGGCTCAAACCCATGAACTGTGAGATCATGACTTGAGCCGAAGTCGGACGCTTAACCAACTGAGCCACCCAGGCGCCCCCTGAGGGCTCTGTTTTCAATGTTGCTTGGACTTGAAATATTTTTGATGGATGGGGATGGGGGGTGAGTTCTATAGATTCATGTGTGAAAGCTTTGTGGCCTGGAACCCAGACTTCTGATATAAAGCATGAGGAGATGAGGGGGAGCAAATGGAAACTGAATGAAAAAATCAGGACTTGGAGAACAGTTAGGAGTTTGGCTTGGTAGATCAGTTCTAGGGTATCCTTTGTGGTAGAGAATTCAAGTAATGGGAGAGATGGAGATCTGACTTCTGCATGGTAACCCTACATGATAAAGAGGGAGGGAGGAGAAGGATGAAAAGAGATACATGAGGTGAACATTTGGGGAAGACTTTGAGGCATTTGGGAAGTGGGAGCTTTGGAGTGGTCTGGAAAACTGCAGAAGATTCGAGAGGAATTTGGAGAAGGGTTTTTCTAGCTGGATATGAACTGGATGTCTGCAATGTTTTTGATAGATGTCAGCAAAGATTATATACTTTATTCTTTTTTTAATTGGAATTTTGATCGCTGTTCTTATTTCTCATATCTTGCATTGTGTGTTTCTTTCTTGATTGCATTTGCTAGATGTTTTCTTATATTTATTATAAAGTGTTATTTTTCAGAAAAGTAATTCTTGGATTTGTTACTTTCATGACTTTATAATTTGTTTTTGCCCTATTTCTTTAGTCTTTGTTATTTTTTCTATATTTTTTGAGTCAAATACTGAGTTCATATACATTAATATTAAGACATCTCTTTTCTTTTTATCAATTGAATTTTTAAAATAGTGAAAATATTTATGACTGTGAATTGAATGTTGGGTTCGACTGAGACTTATGAAGATGGCCTTGGCTGTTGATAGCAAGGAAATGTTTAATCTACTTCCAGCACCTGAGTCATCAGGTTTCCTTGTGTTGGTCAGAGAAGGCATATGTCTAAGATGGTAAAGTGGAAATGGCATGTTATCCCTCCCTAGGATAAGGTTTTGTTCTTAGTATGCTTCACAAATATTTTTCCTTCCTGTTTTCCTATAAATGAGTAATCACGTTAGGGTATTCTCATCTTTTTTCTCCTTACCTGCACCACAACAATGAAACAGTATGGGACAAGGATCTGCTGTTAGTCTTTTATATTAGATGATTTTAAACCTCAACATTCTCTTTTCAAGATTGGAATTTGCATTTCAGCTTTATTGGTACAACAAAAAATTTTATCCCTGGTTAAAGGATTTTTAACTTTAGTGAAGTACAATTTATTTATTTTTTATGAATTGTGCTTTTGGTAATGTAAAGTCATCGACAAACCCAGGGTCACCTGGATTTTATCTCATGTTGTCTTCTAGGAGTTTTATAGTCTAGATTTATTAATTTTTTGCCTGTGAATGTCTAAAGAATTTTTAAGCATTGCCTACTGGGAAAATTTTTTTATATGAAGTGTCTCTTTTCTTCCTTCCCTCCCAACGTTTTCTTCCTTGTAATGAGAATCTGTGATTAGAGAGAAGACTTTCAAGGGAGAAACATAAAACTGCCAGCAGAAGGCCATGCAACTTAGACTAGAGGGTGAGGCATCCACTTCCTGTCCAGCTGGTTTTTCTTCATCTGACAGCAGTGGGGGTGGGGAGGGTGGATGCCTTCCCTGGGCCACATGTGCCAAACTGTTTCCAACTCCATTGTGGCCATCAGTAGGATTCCCTCACCGCCCGCCTGTGCCTACTTGCCAGTTCACAGGCACCATGAAATGGGAGCAGTTTAGAAAACCATGCATTTACCACAGTATTATAATCCCAAAGTCACTTCAACATTTGGGGGAAAATGAGCAAGGACAGCTACCACCAATGGATGGTAAGTGCGAAAAGTCAGTTTTTTGTAGAAGGTGTGATTGAATTGTCACAATTTGGAAAGAACTTGTCACAGTGTGTGATCTGCCCAGAGGCACTCTCCAAAACACCATAAAATCCTCCAGGAATCTTTTCATCCTTTGGAAACTGCAGTTTGCATTTCCAGGAGCCTGGCTGACGTGCTGAGCACAGTGTTCTATAAAGGCAGAGTTTGTTTTTTAGTTACTGGCGGTGGCAGGAACACCAGAGTGACATTTACGTTTGAGAAAGAGATGGGAACTCATTCATGAGAGCAAGATGGGCACAGAGAGCATTAGGCTACCAGGCATGCGGGTGAGCAGTGAAGACAGGGTGGTCACTGAGGACAAAAGGAATTCTCATGCTATGTTTGCCATGAGAAAGAGAAATTGGTCCCTTGAAGATGAGATCTCTTTTATGGGGAAATTCCTGCTGGGGACTAGGTAATATGGTCTGCTGGGAATAGAGGCACTAAACAAACAGTACAGAGGCTCCATGTGTGCCAGTCATCAGCCTTGGCAGCGATGCCATGAGGAAGATGGCTTTAGTTTCATTTTGCTTGAGGAATTTACAGCTCAGTGTGGTTATGACCCAGTCTAAGGTAGGGAGTGGAGGATTGGATAATCAGAAGATAGAACTCTTTCCTTATGTTCACGTGCCGTCTTCTGTCCCTTAAACTGGTTCCTGAGCCTTGAATTTCAGTCACGGCATGTTAGCAGCCAAGTTGAGAATGGCCAAGCCTGACTGAGGTGAAGGCAGTAACTTGGGTGGCTGGGGCATGTTATGTTATTCTTTCCTTAGTCCCCTTCATATCAGCACCTGTAAAACTGTCTACCCTGAAGGATTACTGAGAGTTTTTTTTTTTTAATGTTTTTTTAATTTATTTTTGAGAGAGAGAGAGGGAGGGAGGGAGGGAAGGGCAGAGAGAGAGGGAGAGAGAGAGAATCCCAAGCAGGCTCTGCACGGTCAGCGCAGAGCCTGATATGGAGCTCAAACTCACAAACCATGAGATCATGACCTGAGCCAGTCAAGAGTTGGTTGCTTAACTGAATGAGTCATCCAGAGCTCCCTTGTAGGATTATTGAGAGTATTAAACGAAATGAGGGTAAAGCAATTGGTAGATGGTCAATAAATATCTATGATGATTACAGCAAAACATTGGTTTCAAAGGAAACTTAATGGTAGAATTGGTTCAATCTATTTATTTATAGGAATTCTTGTTTTTTTTGCGCACATAAGGAATGACACAAAAATGAATAGTTTTAAGATTCATTTTGGTAGATGCCAAATATACCCTCAGACCAAATAAAATGTTCTTGTTCTTGACAAAACAAGTCATTTTAATGCAAAAGAATTTCAAGAAAAATAAATTAGTCCCTTCTTCAAAGATAAGGGCTTGAAGCACTAATTAATTAATAAACTGTTCAGTTTTGAAGGGGGAAGATAATCTGATAAGTGAAGATTTTAAGTGAATTTACTCCACAAGTGTTTGGAACTACAGTCAACTTCTAGATTAAACTCCCTGTCATTTGTCCAGGTGTAGATGAACTCATTTGTTGTACCTGTATGAAAAGTAAACATTTTGTAGAACTATAAACTCCTGTCATTGTTATAGTATCCATCCTCTTGGTCCTTTGTTATGGAAAAGTTTTCTTTGTGTTCTATCCATACAAGACCTCTGAGACTTTAAACCAATGTGACTAATAGCAAAGATGATCAGCAAGGCATCTCTTTCTGTGGCTCATTTCTTTCTGGATGGGGCTATTCTATACATGTAACATATTGTGTTTAGCACATTATCTGCTCCCTATTTAAAACCTGAAGGGGAGTTGTCCAAAAGGAAAGCGAAGGACCTTTAAAAGATGAACAGTGCAGGCAGATTCTTTGCTCACAATCATGTTTGTAGGCTAGCCTAACAGGACTTTGTGTTACAGTTAAAAGTGGTTTTCAACTGCTTTTTAGTTTCTCATCACCATATTCATATGGCTTTCTATTTCTGGGGAGAAAAAACATAATTTTTGTCTTTTTAACAGAATTAATCTAATTGCACAGTCTTTTTCAACCATACAAAAGCCAAAATTAAAAATGAGCCAACAGGAATAATTATGACTCACAGAAGAGGTAAATGATCTGATATGTAGTTCTTGTGTTTTGAGGGATTTGACATCAACAGAAAAAGGATTTTTCTGAAGAAAAACAAAAACAACTTATCATTCAATCTACAATGTATTTTAGCTATAGACTGTTCTGTTAACAATTTATTTAATGTTTTTCTGATTCATTTGGTGCTTAACGAAGGGATTACTTTAGCTCTTGCATCTCAATTCATTGTTGTATGATTCTTCGATCTCAATTTTCATTGACTGGTGAGATAGAATAATTATTGTAAGAGATTTTAGTGTGTGCATATCAAAACTGGATATCTCCGGGGGTAAAAAAAAAAAAAAAAATGAGGACATATAGGATTTGAACAATAGAATAAGTAAACTTTGTGCATATGTGTGTGAACACCCACATGTACACATGCACTCATTAGTATAGGAAAAAGACCTTCCGTCCTTTGAATAAAGAAGAAACATTTTTCTCCTCCCCATGGAATATTTAAAACAGTTGGTCCCATGTTTGACCACAAAGAAAATTTTGATATGCCTTTGTATTGTTTCACTTTCTGCAACAGTCATGCATTACTTTCATAATGCAAACAACATCAGAATAAAGACAACATTTTAAAATGTGTTTGCTCTATTTCTAATGTTTAGAATAATGTGTGGCACATATTAGATGCTCAATAAATGTTGGCTACATAAGTAAACAAATGGATTTTAATAACATTTGTTGAGTACCTGCTATGTGCCAGGCACTGAACAGCAGGTATTGCCCGATAGTCGTGTGGTCTAAAGCCATCTGAGTTAAACAGATTTTGGTTTAACATGTGCTCTCAAACATAACCAGCAGATAACAAGTCTGCAGTCATTCCTTTAGCCCATGATGGGCTATACCTGTTCTCCAACTGCATTGTAAGGGCTCCTGCTTAATTGGTTTATTTAATACTTTTGATATGCAAGTATACATTTCTCACACTTCAGATGATAGTTTAAAGAGTGAGGGAGGAGTGATAAGGGCATATGGACGAGGGAAAGCTTTCTGACACTGAACATGCTGATTGCACTAGGTAACTCTGACATCCTTTACCAAGAAGAAGAAGTCTGTTATCTCTAAGCACATTGGCCCTTTGGTTGTTTACTTATGATTATTTTTTACTTGTTATCTGGAAATACGTTCTTTTTAATTTAAAATATTTTTCATTAAAAATATCTTTCATTTAAAAATATTTCTTTCCTCTTTTCAAAATGTTGGCTCAGTTGATGGGGTTGAGTTTTTGCTGTAATTGCTGACTTCGTTAATTGTAATAGGCATTCCTTCTGAATTACAGTGCATACTCGTTTTCTTGGATATTCCAAAGTAAAGGAAGAGCTCATGATTGATTTAGGCTTTTGACTTGTTTCTTATTAAGCATTTGCTTACAATTTGGAAATGTTTGCTCCCCATAGGCAAAATTAGCACCAATGTTAAAGGTATTAGATTTTTCTACTATATAATGTGTTGTGCATCTTAATTAATAGCAGACAGAGTTATAGGATATGTCTGTGTTTTTTCTCCTTTTTGTTTTTTTAAATATATCAATTATTGAGAACTTAGTATGTGCTGGACACTAAACAAAGCTCTTTAAGTAATTTAATTCTTTTATTCCTCATAACAATCTTATAAACAGGCATGCTGAAGATAAAAAAATTAGTAACAGAGATTGTTCCTGGCTCCAAGTCTGTGCTCTTAACCACGGTGCTACACTTCTCCTGTCTATTCCATGGTCATATTTGGGAACTGGCCTTATACTAGAATATCTTCATTTTAGAAGAAATATTTAAAAATTAAAAAAATCGGGGTGCCTGGGTGGCTCAGTTGGTTGAGTGTCCGACTTCGTCCAGGTCATGATCTCACAGTTTCTGGGTTCGAGCACCACACATTGGGCTCTGTCCTGACAGCTCAGAGACTGGAGCCTGCTTCAGATTTTGTGTCTTCCTCTATCTCTGCTCCTCTGCCACTTGTGCTTTGTCTCTCCCTCACACAAAAATAAAATAAACATTAAAAAATTTTTTAATGGTTTTATTTATTTTTGAGAGAAAGAGAGAGAGTGGGAGTGGAGAGGGGCAGAGAAAGAGAGGGAGACACAGAATCTGAAGCAGGCTCCAGCCTCTGAGCTGTCAGCACAGAGCCCAAAACAGGGCTCAGATTCAGGAACCATGAGATCAAGACCTGAGCTGAAGTCGGATGCTTAACCAACTGAGCCACCCCAGCACCCCAGAAGAAATGTTTAGAAGAAAATGTTCATTACATCTTTTCAAGTAAAATTCAAGTATCCTGATCCCTGACTGTAGCCCCCAGCTTTTCCATAGCTTCATTTCCATTCTATCTGTTTTTACCACTGTCAAGATTTTCAATTCCTTGGTCCCTCTGCTTCCTCCCAGTTTAGTAAACCCATTTAGATGTTCTTTCTTCTCTATGAGCCTCATGTTTGATCATCTAAAATATTCTCCCACAATGGGAGACCTGGCTGGGTTACTCGGTAGAGCCTGTGACCGTTTTTAATTTTTTTTTTAAAGGAAATTTTTTTTAAATGTTTTATTTATTTCTAGGAGAGAGAGAGAGAGAGAGAGAGAGAGAGAGAGCGTGAACAGGGGAGGGTCAGAGAGAGAGGGAGTCACAGACCGAAACAGGCTCCAGGCTCTAAGCTGGCAGTCAGCACAGAGCCCGACGCGGGGCTCGAACCCACGAACCGCAAGATCATGACCTAAGCGAAAGTCGGACGCTTAACCGACTAAGCCACCCAGGTGCCCCGACCGTTTTTAACTTTTATTATTATTTTTTATTTTAGAGAAAGAGAGAAAGAGCTTGTGAGTGGGGAGAGGGGTGGAGGGAGAGAGAGAAGCTCAAGCAGACTCCACACTCAACATGGAGCCTAAGGTGGGGCTTGATTTTACCACTGTGAGACCATGACTTGAGACGAAATCAAGAGTTGGACACCCAACTGACTGAGTCACCCAGATGCCCCAGAGTGTGTGACTCCTGATCTCAGGGTTGTGAGTTCGAGCCCCATGTTGGATGTAGAGATTTCTTAAAAATGAAATCTTAAGAAACATTCTCCCACAAATACTCCTTTTACTTCTATTGCTAAACCTAGTTTACTGTATCCCAACCCAGGATTGATGCCTCAGTTTGCTTCCTTTGCTCCTATCTTCAGATTAGCTAGTTGATATTAGACAAAAAAATAAGTAGGCCTTGTAATAAACCTTGCACATTGGTACCACTACTCATTTATGGCCTTAAATTCTTGTTAGGCTCTCCTTTTGTTCTGTGGCATTGCTGTTTTCAGGTTCCTTCTTCATTGTTTTTAACAACGGTGTCATGGGGCGCCTGGGTGGCTTAGTCGGTTAAACGTCGGACTTTCGCTTAGGTCATGATCTTGCGGTTCGTGGGTTCGAGCCCCGCGTCGGGCTCTGTGCTGACTGCCAGCTCAGAGCCTGGAGCCTGTTTCAGTCTGTGACTCCCTCTCTCTCTGACCCTCCCCTGCTCATGCTGTCTCTCTCTCTCTCTCCTAGAAATAAATAAAACATTAAAAAAAAACCAAAAAAAAAAACAATGGTGTCATGTCAGTACCATTGTCCTGAAGTTCTCACTTCCCTTACTCTTAGCTATGTTTTCTCCTGCTTCATCAAACAAATAGAGGCCATTAAAGTATTATCTTGTTCAGCGTTCCATCCCTTTATTGTCACTCATCTACATGCATACCATTCTTGACTTTCTTCCACAGGATAAGGGGAACTCCTTCCTATACAAATCCAACTCCTCACCTTGACCACAAGTCCAAGATGGAAGCATCTGTGTTCTGGGCAGGAGGATGGAGGAGAAGATGAAGAACGGGTTCAAGGACTCACATATACTCTCCGAGGAAGTTTTCTGGAATTTCCTCTATGACTCTACTTTTTATATTATCCTAGCCGGAATTCAGCCACAAGCCAAAGGTGAACAACCTTTAAGGGCAGCTGTGAAATATAACCTTTATTTTGGGCAAATCCATGCCCAAGTAAAATTTTTACTATTACAGGAGCAGCACAGAATGGAAATTGGAGATAGTGAACAGTCTCTGTCAATGTTCCTTTGCACATGAAAAAACTTGAGTTGCTTCTCCTTTTCCTTATTTTTTACTTATATTGCAAATATTTTACAAATATTACCTTTTAATTTTGTACTCTTCAGTTTTGTTTATGCTGTCATCACACAGAGGTTTTTTGTTTTTTTTCTTTTTTGTTTGTTTTAATTTGAGAGAGAGAGAGAGAAAGAGAGAAAGAGAGCATGAAGTGGGGAGAAGGGGAGAAGGAGAGAGAGAAAATCCCAAGCAGGCTCCACACTCAGCACAGAGCCCAATGCAGGCTTGATACGGAACTCGATCCCATAACCCTAGGACCAGGACTCAAGCCAAAATCAAGAGTGGGACACTCAACCGACTGAGCCACCCTGGTGCCCTAGGCATTCCACTTAATAAAACAAATGCCTTGTTTCTGGATTTTATATTTTGCTTAAGTAGGCCTTCCTTATCCATATGTTCTCATGTTTTCTTTTGGTACTTTTATACTTTTGTTTTTTTACTTTAGATCTTCATTATATGTGGAATTTAAATTTTGGTCATGTGACATAGGGATCCATCTTTATTTTTTCAATTTTTATCTAGCTCCAACTCGTTTTAAACTAGCCTTCATTCTCATTCATTTGAAATGCCACATTTATGGTGAACTAATTTTAATACATACACGAGTCTGTTATGGGCTCCCTATTCCACTTCTATTGAGCTATTACTAAACTCTCAATTTTTGTTACCATGGTTTCGTAGAATTTATTTTTCACTGTTTTTCTTTTCCTCCCTACTCCTCTTCCTTTCTCTACTCTTGCTTTCATTTCACCTAGCTGAGCTTGTAGGACACCCTCTGAAGATGAGACAAACTGATATAAGCTTACATCTCTGTTTTCTTCACTGTAGAATCTTTGTCCTTCTCTTACTCAGGACCTTCGTGTTTCTTTGCTGTTCAGCGTCAACCCTCTGGATCTTGCATTGCGTGGGATGCTGCCATTGGATGGATTGCTGCTTATAGTTGACTTGTTCTTTGTGCTTTAATCCTTTTGATCCTTTGTGTGTGTATAAAATCTATTTCTTTTTATGACTATATTTAAAATTTTTCCCTAAGTTCTCTGAAGATGTAAAATCAATAGTTGACATCAATATATGTGAATCCACCTCTTTATTTCCTTTTATTTATGTTTTTTGAC
Organism: Hyaena hyaena; assembly: GCF_003009895.1. Lineage (NCBI taxonomy): Eukaryota > Metazoa > Chordata > Mammalia > Carnivora > Hyaenidae > Hyaena > Hyaena hyaena. The sequence goes on from NW_024080920.1 coordinate 1,478,034, forward strand.
TGCCTGACTGGTTTCTTCATGAAGGACAAAATTGTTGTCTGAGTCAGTGAGCTGCTGAATCACAGAATCAGGTAGTGCATGAATGTTATAGTGCTCAGTGGTTTTATATGGCTTTGGAAACAATTTGCTGCCCTAAAGTTCTGGCTGAACTTGTCCTGGATGCAGATACTGAGGAAGTGCAGCTGGGTGGTTCAGTACGATGAGAAATAGGCATACCTTTCCCTAGGGCTTTATCTCTCCAGACTGTTTGGGCTACTTAGCTGCTGTTCACTTTGACTTTCTCTATGGTCATGGCCTGTCTGATCAGTGTTCTTTAACATTTTATTGTCTTGTCTACAGTTACTTTTCCGGATGAACTTCCTATTCAACTTGTCAGAATCTAATAAAAAACATCTCAGAATTTTGCGATGCCTGGGTGGCTCAGTCAGTTAAGCTATGGACTTCAGCTCGTCATGATCTCGCGGTCTGTGGGTTCGAGCCCCACTTGGGGCTCTGTGCTGACAGCTCAGAGCCTGGAGCCTGTGTCAGATTCTGTGTCTCCCTCTCTCTGCTCTTCCCTTGCTCACACTCTGTCACTCTCTCAAAAATAGACATTAAAACAATTCTTTTTTAAATCTCAGAATTTTGATTTTTAATTTATCAACTTTATCCAATTTAATTGGAGGGATATTAACCTTGTTGACCATGTTGGATCATCGGAACATATTCTGATGACAGGACTTGGGACTTTAGTGGTTTTTATGAGAGTGTGTGTGTAGGTATATAGAATGGTGAGTGGGAGATAAACATGGAGGGCTTTCATTTACAGTGTCATTTCAATAAGAACTATAGGGGGAAAGTAAATGTACTTGTTTAGTCAGCCATCTTGAATAGAAGCTCTGATTACTTTTATGAGAAAAAACAATCTATATTTAAAAAGGAATCAGGGCCAAATAAGCCAATACAGTTTGGTTTACATTAAAATGTTAATCAATGCACATAAAGTCACTGAATGCACACTGAAAGGTTGCCATGGCAACAGTCATTTCTATGAAATGATTTTAGATTCTAGATTCTTGAGTGAAAGCATGCCTTGTTATTTGCTTTAAGGCATCTTTAGTGCTCTCTCTCTCTCTCTCTCTCTCATCTCCTTGGAGGATAGAAAATGGGAAAGGGACCTGCACCTGACACAATTCTTTGATTAAAAGCAACAGAAGTAAATTTCTACCCATTGAAGCAAAGAAATATATTTATTGGTAGGATGAAAAGAAGGTTCACAGAGTTGAAGGAAATGTGAAGAGGAGGATTCAGAGGGGTCAGGAATATAGAGCAATTCTGAGAATCTGGGAAGCAGTAGTCACAAGATGGCCTCTTCAGGGTGACAAGAAGAATGAGTGAACTCTTCCCATTTTCAGTTTTGTATCCCTATGTTCACGGCTTAAATTCTAGAAAGTTTCTGATCTACCTGGTTTGAAAGAAGATTCTGTACACACACACGTGTGTGCGCACACACACACACACACACACACATTTTTTTCTTGTAGAGAGGATTGTTGCCCAGACTCTTTTTTTTTTTTTAATTACTTATTTAAAATTAAGTTAGTTAACATACCGTGTGGTACTGCTTTCAGGAGTAGAACCCAGTGATTCATCACTTACATAGAACACCCAGTGCTCATCCCAGCAAATGCCCTCCTCAATGCCTATCACCCATTTAGCCCATCTCCCCACTGACCTCCCTTCTAGCAACCCCCAGTTTGTTCTCTGTATTAAAGAGTCTCTGACAGTTTGCCTCCCTCTCTGTTTTTATCTTATTTTTCTTCCCTTTTCCCTGTGTTCATCTGTTGTGTTTCTTAAATTCCACATATGAGTGAATTCTTTCTCTGCCTGAGTTATTTCACCTAGCATAATACACTCTAGTTCCATCCATGTTGTTGCAAATGGCAAGATTCCGTTCTTTTTGATTGCCGACTAGTATTCCATTGTGTGTGGAATTCTTTTTCCATTCATCAGTCAATAGATATTTGGGCTCTTTCCGTAATTTGGCTATTGCTGATGGCATTGGCAGAGATATTTTTTTGTCATTTTTAAGTTTATTTATTTATTTTGAGAGGGCGTGGGAGAGAGTCCCAAGCAGGCTTTGTACTGACAACGCAGGCTTATGGGCTGCACTTATGTGGGGCTCAAACTCATGAACTGTGAGATCATGACCTGAGGCATAGTCAGATGCTCTGACGGAGCCAGCCAGGCGTCCCACTCAGAGATTCTTATACAGGTTTGTAACTTCTTTCTGGTTATAAATCACAAGCCATAAGAAATAGATTAGGGATGGCCATACATAGGAATGCTAGTTTCAAATGGAGAAAAAAATTAAGCTTGAACAGTTTCACTTCTCTGTGCATTTTTTTTTTTTTTTAATGTCTTACTTATTTCTGAGAGACAGGGAGAGAGACAGCATGAACAGGGGAAGGTCAGAGAGAGAGGGAGACACAGAATCTGAAACAGGCTCCAGGCTCTGAGCTAGCTGTCAGCACAGAGCCCAACATGGGGCTAGAACACAAAAACCATAAGATCATGACCTGAGCCGAAGTTGGACACTTAACCAACTGAGTCACCCAGGCATCCCCTCTGTGCAATATTTTAAGAAACTTGTCTTTCTCAAGGATTTTTCCCCCTTCATGTACCTATATCTTCCTCCTGTCATGTCTTTCTTCCTACTGTCATATCCTGTTTCTTTTTTCTCATTTCTGAATTTTTATCAGTGAATTTCATTCATGAGGGTGTTCTCTTTTATTGTTTTCTCTTCCAAGGACCTCCACTGTGGCACCTCCCCTAGCCCTTCCTCCCTCACAGAAATGCAATACATTTCTAGATCCTACTATCCCCCTTCCTTCTATTTCCTTAGGGTCCTGCTTTTATAACCAGATAAGTATGAAAACAGAAGTGTTACTGTGTTATTGGTTAATAGTGAGTTGTGCTACCTTTGGAAGATTGCGTTATTGTTTCCAATTCTTCAACCCTCCCTGGATCTACACCCTTTGCCGGGTGACTCTGTGGTTCCTGTTGCTAGAGGTAGAGTGTATTTTTCTGTCCTACTGATGTTGGGATGGGCCATGCGATTTGCTTTGGCCAATGAGATACTAGTGAACACAATGACAACAAAGGCTTCAAATATGCTGATGTGTTTTGGCCTGCCCTCTTGTGCTTCTCCGTTGCCATAAACATATCCTGAGTTCTCCCCTAGACCCAGAAGGATGATGTCGTGGAGCAGAGCTGCCCCAAACAACTCACACACCCACAGTGTGAGGCTGAGCTGTCTCAGACGACCTACAGATTTATGCACATGAGAATAAGTACTTGTAGCATGTCTCTTGGTTTGGGGGTAATCTGCTAAGCAGGATTTTTGTGGTCGTATTTAACTGATACATTACTTTTCCAGTGAATGTATTCATTTAAACAAGAGTATTGTGGAGTTCATGCCTTAATCTGTGGGTATGTTTATAGAGATTCATGCATGATGGGGAGAAAATGCTAGGTAGAAGCTATCTTGTGGGATCCCCTTAGTATATACCAGATGGCAAAAACCTACTAAATGGATATGGGTTTCACACACTTAATGACCACTGATTTTATTAGAAAAGTAAAGTGGGTTCTGAAAAGCTTTTATAACACAGTATAGTTACCCAGAATTCTTTCCCAGCTAAGTACATTTTCTTCATAATGCTAGTATAGGTTAGAGTGTGACTCTGGTTATAAGCTTACCAGAGCTTTGATGGGCTCCTGAAACTCTGTTTAATATGGTATCCAGCAGATTTCTAGGCAGAAGTCTTCCAAGGAGAAAGTCATCAACACATTCCTGGAAGTTGCTCTATGAGATTAAGTTCAAAACTCTAGTTGTTTTTTTCTTTTCTTTTTTTTTTTGGGTCTATAAAAAAATCAGTTTTTATTTGATTAACTCTTATTAAACAAGAGCCTTCTTATTTGTATTGTTGATGGCAGGGTCCTTATCAACCCGGTTCCTGTCCTTTCTCCTTATCCTGGGGTTAATTGGACTTAATAAATAAGCAAAAAAGTAATTTCCATTTCTTCAGCTATTGAGAAAATGGGGTTTTGGGGGGCGCCTGGGTGGCTCAGTCAGTTGAGCATCCGACTTTGGCTCAGGTCATGATCTCACAGTTCGTGGGTTCGAGCCCCACATTGGGCTTTGTGCTGGCAGCCAGCTCAGAGCTCTGGAGGCTGTTTCAGATTCTGTGTGTCCCTCTCTCTCTGACCCTCCTCTGCTCATGCGGTCTCTCTGTCTCAGAAATAAATAAAACATTAAAAAATTTTTTTTAAAAAGAGAAAATGGGGTTTTGGGATGCTTGGGTGTTTTACTCAGTTGAGTGTCCAACTCTTGATTTTGGCTCAGATCATGATCCCAGGGTCCTAGGATTGAGCCCCACATCAGGCTCCACACTGAGCATGGGGCCTACTTAAGATTCTCTCTCTCTCTCTCTCTCTCTCTCTCCCCCCCTGCCCTTCTCCCCTGGTCATGCTTGCTCTCTCTCTTAAAAAAAAAAAAAAAAGAAAAGAAAAAAAGAAAATGGGGTTTCCTACCCCAGGAAACCTGGCAGCCTATGGAAACAGTTCAACTCCACTTTGTGTGTGTGTGTGTGTGTGTGTGTGTGTGTGTGTGTGTGAAGCCTCACTACTCACATGAACAAATAGCCCAGGTGATGCCTTTGGTGTGGTATCTTCCCTATGGTCCAATGAGATAGATGACTAGGATCCTGAAGGAAGCGCATTACTCCAGGTCTGGGCATTACAGTGTCACTGATTTTGGCCTTCAGTGGGGCCTTAGTGGACCTGGCTGGACTTCAGTTGTACAACTCTTGAATATTCCTGCAAACTGATTCAAATCATCCTTTATGTCTTACAGCATAGTTTTATAATTTTCTCTCACTGTATATCCTCCATATTTCTTAAGTTTATTGATGGTAGTTATTCTTTATATGAAAAGAGATATCCTTTGTTTTTGGAGTTAAATTTTCATTGCATTTTTGGTTTTTTGCTAATATATAGGAAAGAGTAATTTGGATAATTTGTTTCATAAGTAGCCCCTTAGTGAATATTCTGATGAGTTCTGATTAGTTGATATCCTGAAGTTTTTAGATAGACTCTCATGTGAGAATTATTTCTCCTTTCTGATAGTTATGTTTTTTTCTTTTTATTGCCTTCTCCCTATCACCATTTGCCAAAATATTCAAGGAACTTTTAAACATATCTGTAATATAGAATATTCCTGTTTTGATCCTAAAACTTATGTCTATATTTTAAGGGGCTTGATTTCTCATTTTCCTGTTTTTCTATTCAGGCATATGTATATGTATCTCTATGTATACTTTAAATATTTTTATTTTTAAGTTATCTCTACACCCAACATGGGGCTTGAACCCACAACCCCAAGATCAAGAGTCACAAAGCTCCACTGACTGAGTCAGTCAGGTGCCCTAGGCATGTGTATGTTTTATTAAATGAAGGAAATTGTTCCCTAACTTTAATGCTCTGTAATGGATTATTACAGCATGGAAATTACCTGTACCTTGGAAATGTGTTATTTTCAAATTATGTCAACTGGGATATGGAAGAAAATCACATAAATCCTTCTTTAGAAAGAAAGAAAATTATAAGAACAGAAATATGATTTTTCACTTTAAGAACAGAAGTCAGCTTATCAGTAAAGTACTTGTTAGATAGATTTTGAGGGTTCAAGAAAAGTATCTAAGACAACTGCATTTGCTTTGATTGAACTAACTGTTTTGAAGCTTCTGACACCCAGGGGAGAAGATAAGAACTTTTCTGGTACTAAAAAATCTGTTCCTTTCCTCTAGCACATAATAAACACTTTGTTTAATTTGCTGTCTCTAACACTTATGAAATATTATTTAAACAAATTATATTATTTTAATAGTGGTTTTTATTAAGAAGAATAATTTTTTTTATTTTTTTTTAATTTTTTTTTAAATATTTTTATTTATTTCTAGGATAGAGAGAGACAGCGTGAGCAAGGGAGGGTCAGAGAGAGAGGGAGACACAGACTCTGAAACAGGCTCCAGGCTCTGGGCTGGCAGTCAGCACAGAGCCCGACGCGGGGCTCGAACCCATGAACCGCGAGATCATGACCTAAGCGAAAGTCGGCGCTTAACCGACTAAGCCACCCAGGCGCCCCATTTATTAAGAAGAATAATTAATGGCTAAAATGTTGTTTGTCATTGTAAATAATTCACAGTAAGCTTCTAGGACCTTCTTTAAAGTTTGGTTGTAAGCAAGATTTATGTAAAAATATGCACCCAAGGGGTGCCTGGGTGGCTCAGTCATTTAGGCGTATGACTTTGGCTAATGTCATGATCTTTGCAGTTCATGAGTTTGAACCCTGTGTTGTGCTCTGTGCTGACAGCTTGGAGCATGGAGCCTGCTTTGGGCTCTCTCTCTGCCCTTTCCTCACTTGCGCTGTCTCTCTCTCTCTCTCTCTGAAAAATAAAAAAACAACATTAGAAAAGTAAAAAAAGTATACACCTGATTTCTTCTATGATAATAGACTTAAAAAGATAGAATTCTTGACAGTTTTGCCCCCTGACACTTAAACTCAACGCAGTGAGTAATAGGATGAGATAGTTACGTGGTCATGGATAGCCCCAAAGTGCACTGTAAACCAAAATCACTAGGGAATTAAACATGGGTTTAATAAAATTATTTGGCACATATTATGTCAAGAATTAGGCTCAAGATCCACATATGAGTGAAAACATATGATATCTGTCCTTCTTGGGGAGGGAAGGGGAAAATGGGTGATGGGCATTGAGGAGGGCACTTGGGATGAGCACTGGGTGTTGTACATAAGTGATGAACTACAGGAATCTACCCCAAAAATCAAGAGCACACTTTATACACTGTATGTTAGCCAATTTGACAATACATTATATTAAAGAAAAAGTTAGAAAGAATTAGGCAAGAACTTTTGAGTTATGTACTTGTACTTTCCTCAGCCCTGTGCTCTTCAAGCCTTCTTCTCTTCCCCTTGAGAAGCCCACTCCTGGAGGAAGCCACTCAGCCTAATCTATTTAAGTTCCTCAACTTTCTTCTGTTGCTTCACCTCCATTCACTCTCCCCAGCTCTAAGCTTGAAGGCAGTTGAGGGGCTCAATTTAGCTAAAAGATTTTGAATTAGGAGAAGAGCTAGAGTATAGGCTATTTGATCTAAGAGTGTTTTTCAGTGGACATAGGACAAGTTTAAAACTGCTTCCCCCCCCCCCCCCCGCCCCTTTTTCCCTACTGGTGTCCTATGAAGTTCTTCCCTACTCTGTGAGAATACTTTTTTTTTTAGCATGATGTGTGCAGCCCGAGCAGCCCCACGGCTGGGAAGGCAGGGAAGGGCTTGATTCACCCAAACGGCTTTTCTCTCATCATTGCAATTCTCCTCATATATCAGTCTGGTTATTTTCTTTTACATTTGCATAAGGCATCTATGGCATGAGTCACAGTAAGAAACTCATTATAAGAATGTGCCAGATTGCAAAATAGATTTCCTTTCCCCCACTAATGGCAGATTCAAGATTTTAAAATTGCAGTAATTCAGTAGGCTTAAGAGTATGATTTTTGAAGCCCCATACTTCTTTTTTGCTAATGTAAACTGTATTTTTTGACTATAAAAATTAATTCAAATTGTTATTTAATTTATTCTCAAGTTTAAAACATTTGTCCCTATGGAGCTGTACTCTTCAAATTGAAAATGAAATCATAAATAAATATCACACCACAAATAAGTATCACCTGCATAGGCAGCACATGCAACTCTATTGCTGGTGTGTATGTGTGCTGTGTGTATATGCTGAGTGTGTGTTGTGTGTGTGGTTTGTGTGGCATGAGTGACTTGTATATATGTGTATATGTGATGGGTGTGTGGTTTGTGTGTTGAATATATATGTGTTATGTACATGTTTGGTGTACATGTGCTATTTATGGCATATTTTTTGTGATGAATAAGTGTGTGCTGTGGTGTGTGAGTGGAGTGTGTGGTATGTATGTGGTGTGTGGTGTGTGCTTATGGTGTGTAAGTGTGTTGTTTGTGTAATATGTGCATTTTGTTTGTGTGATGAGGGGGGAGGGTGTATGTGTGTGTGTCTGATTGTGGTGTTCTGCAGGGACCCAGAGCTTAAACTTTGAGACCAGGAGCTTAAAATTTTGGCTTAAGGGGTGCCTGGGTGGCTCAGTCATTTGAGTGCCTAACTTCGACTCAGGTCATGATCTCACAGTTTGTGGGTTTGAGCTCCATATCAGGCTTTGTGCTGACAGCATGGACCCTGCTTTGGATTCTCTGTCTTCCTCACTCTCTGTCCCCTCCTCTGCTTGTGTGCTCTCTCTCTCAAAAATAAATTTTAAAAAACGTAAAAAAATGTTTTTGGTTTAAGAGTATCTCTGCATTGGGATCAATTGGCAAAGTCTTTACAATTGTTTCATCTCTTCAGAAATCATTTAGAAGGTGTTTTCTTAAGCTTAAGTGTTTGTTTTTTAGGAGGAAATCTCAAATATTATAAACTGGAAGAAAGTGAAAGTGCTACATTACTGTAGATTTAGCTGACAATATAATTTAATTTAGCAAACAAAACCACTTGTATACAGAGTTATTATACTCAGGGCTTCAAGATGACCCATCTCCTCTGCCTCTGACATGTAAATCCACTCTGGTCAGTTGCAGCATTTCTTTCTCTTCAGAGACAGTTGCATGGGATGATGTGCCTCATTTTGGAATTTCTCCTAATGGCCCTATGCCATCCCATGGGAGATGGTATAGCCAAGAGATTGAGAATGGGAACTCTTGAGAGCCAGAACACTTGGATCTAAATGCTGGCTCTACCAACCAGGTGAGGGCTTAACCTTGATCAGTTTCCTCATCTATGAAATGGGGTAATAATGGTATTTACCTTGCAGGGCTGTTGGTATACTTTCATAAGATGGTGCTATAAACATGGTGCTTGGAACATAGTATTACAAGTCATGTATGTGTAGTAAGTATGTAATGAGCACATGTGTTGAAGATGAAGGGGATCTTGTATGGATATGGGTGTGCCATATGGGATGGAAGCTGTTAGTGGACCATTTTTTCCAAGATTTATCATGAATATAATCTATTTAGTTTGCCTATACCAATTAGATTTATGGATGACCTCCTAACTCTTTTTATTAACCCTTGGTAGGGTTAATAATGTGTCTCTCTCTCTCTTTTTTTTAATAATGTGTCTCTTAATGAATGTTTATGAGGGGTTTTAAATGGCATATCAATGGTTTTAGGTCGGGCCCACTGTTAGGGCAAAAGTCATTTGAGCAAAAGTGCTTTCCCTCCCATGTTGAAAAACTGGCCCTACCATCTATCTGTTCCCTGCTCTGGAATAGGTAAATGTCTCAGTGAAGGAGAACTGTACTCTGAGAGCATAAAAAACCCCTACAAAGACCCTAGCATATTGTGTAAGTCACTCTGACTAACATGCAGTAATTTGGCACAATTTTCGGAGGAAACTTCACATTTTGTCCTTGCTATTTCTGGGCTCCTATATAGACATTAATGTCTGAGTAAAGTGTCCATTAGAAGGCTCAGGGTGCTGAAACATACTGGATGTGGGATTCGATTGTGCTTCTCCATCTTGTTTAATGAGGAGGATCTCAAGGCCCTCTCTCGGTATGAGGGAGGCAAATTATGGAATCAAGGGGCATGTGGGGATGGGGAAATACCTACAGAAATCCAAAACCTTGCACTTGTCTAGTACTGTAGACACTGCCAAAGAGTTTGTGAAGTTTCTAGCCAGCTGGAAAGATGCCACTGGAGACACCCGCTATATCCACCATGCCGACATCCACTCTTGCCACTGGCCTTCACAGTGCTTCCTGGTCCTTAACATTTCTACTGGACTTTAGGCTGAATGTCAAGAATTAACTGAGAAGGGAAGTCTTGCCACGTTTCTATCAGAATTTAGCTCTTTTTCTCTTTTCCCCTATCTTGTGTCTCTAACCTCAGTCTTGGGCCCATAGGCAGATTGAGCATGTCTTTAGCATCCCCACCTCCAGTCCTCAATCAGTGTTAATGACAAAATCATCTATTGCGCCCATCCCTTTAATCCCAAGTTTATCCCACCTCCTCTCAACCCCATCCACCTTGCCAAGGGTTCTTCATTATTTCTCCAGCAAGATTTAGATCCATACCTTCACCTTTCTTCAAGGCATCCTTAAATAATTTTTCTTTCTTAAGTCACTTTATGTTTACCAGTTTTTCCAGGAGAATTTTCTTGGAGAACATTTCACCCCTTCTAGATTTTCTCTCACTAATCTTTATGTCAGGCCTAGCTGAGCCTGTGGATCCTCCCTGTCCAGCTCACCAAGTCAAGTTCTCTTTTTTATGTAGATAACACCTGCTCTCTAACAAATCTTCCACTTTTTGAAAGGGAGATAACAATTTTCTCTATTCCTTAGCTTATTCACTTGTAACCAAAATGTGGTTTTACTTTTGATCAATCAATAAAGAAATCAGTATGTTAAGAATGTTATTGAGCAAGTATATGTCCTGCCCTTTGATATGTGCTTGAAGACATATAAAGGGCTATTATGTATAGATTTGCTTTCAAGAAGCTTAGTCACGTTAGAGAAACAATATTAACACCCAGGTACCAGTAAATGAGTATGCATGCATTAGTTATTATAGTCTGCCTATACCAAGGAATTAAGGTGGTTCATAATAAGAGAAAGCTCTACAGAATGTTACAGTAATGATAAAAGATCAAGAGCATATACTAGATAATTGAAAAGGAAACCCAACTTAAGGTAAATTTTTGGGCTTGAATACAAAATTTGGAATTGGGCTTCCTAGAAGTTCAGAAAAAAGAGAAACATGATGCATTATATAATTTCCATGTCTCATCATAGGATATATATCAGTTTGCAAACACCGAATTTTTTTTAGGTATTACATACTAGAAGAATCTGTCCATTTACATATTGTGCATATGCTGTGTTCCAGACACCATGGATATGAAGTATATTAAAAAAAAAAACAAATTCTCTGTCTTTATGAGGTTTTTAGTGAAGAGAGAAAGAGAGTCAGTAACTCATTAGATAGTGATGAGTGCTCTGAAGGCAAAGTGGATTAATGGGGTAGAGAGTGCTAGGGAGGCAGGGGGAAGGTCTCTCTGGGGAGGTGACATATGGGCAAATACCCTGAATGATAAGAATGAGGCATGCAAAGAGCATTTCAAGTAAGTTCCAAGGCCCAGGGATAGGAAAAAACTTGATATATTTTAGAAGCAACCAGTTATACTGCAGGAAACTCGTACATAGTTGGAGAGGGATATAGCAGTTGTGTGAGTGGCAGGGGACTGGTAGGAGATGAAGCTAGAGAAGGTAGCCATGTTTGGCTTTGTAGAGATTTGGATTGTTTTCCCCAAGTGTGATTGGGGAGCTTTCGGAAATTTTGAAGAGGCAAAGTTTTATTATCTTTTTAAATGTCTGATTCTGTTCCCCACTAGATACTATATGGAGAACAGCCAGCAGGAGGCAAAAGTGGAAGCAGGGAGAACAATTGGGTCTTCTACTGGAGTCCCTATTGGGACTAATGCAAAAGTCTGAGTGAGATAAAGTGCTGGCTTGGTCCAGGATGAAGTTGGTAGAGGTAGTATTAAGTGTTTTTTTTTTTTTTAATGTTTTATTTATTTCTAGGAGAGAGAGAGAGAGACAGCGTGAGCAGGGGAGGGTCAGAGAGAGAGGGAGACACAGACTAAAACAGGCTCCAGGCTCTGAGCTAGCAGTCAGCACAGAGCCAGAAGAGGGGCTCGAACCCAAGAACCGCGAGATCATGACCTAAGCAAAAGTCGGACGCTTAACCGACTAAGCCACCCAGGCGCCCCTGGTATTAAGTGTTTTGATTGAAGCAGAATCAATGACTTGCTGATTAGCTGCATGAAGAAAACAGAGAAGAACTGAGATTGTTCTTGGTTTTTGGCTTGAACACATGAATGAATGATGATCCATCTTTTATTGATTGATTGTCTGATGATCTAACTTTTTTTAAAATTTTCTTATGTTTCATTTATTTATTTTTTTAATTTTCAAGGTTTTTTATTTATTTCTGAGAGAGAGAGAGAGACAGCGTGAGCAGGGGAGGGTCAGAGAGAGGGAGACACGGAATCCAAAACAAGCTCCAGGCTCTGAGCTAGCTGTCAGCACAGAGCCTGATGTGGGGCTCGAACCCATGAACTGTGAGATCATGACGTGAGCTAAAGTCGAATGCTTAACTGACTGAGCCACCAGGCACCCCTGATGATCTATCTTTTAAGATAGTAAAGACTGAGCATAAGCTGGCTTGGAGAGCAAGATCAGGAGTTCTGTTTTGGACATGTTCAAATTGAGTTACTTATGGGATAACTCAATTGAGATGTAAAGTAGATACTTGGATGCATAAGTATGGAACTCAGGGATGTGACATTTGGGCATCAGCAGCACACTGAAGTTGTATGTATCACTATTTCAGTGGAGCACTGAAATTAATAGACAAGGTTTTCAATGGGGGTTAATATAGAAATAGTTTTCAAAAGGCCACTTGGTGTCTATATTGGCCATCATTCTCCAGAGAAACAGAATAGGATAAACAAACAAATAAATAAGATTTATTATAAGGAATTGGGTCATGTGATTACGGAGACTGAGAGATCCCCAAAATCTGTACTTGGCAAGCTGGAGACCCAGGAGAGCCAGTATGTATGTAGTTCCAGTCTGAGTCTAAAGGCCTGAGAACTAGGGAAGCTGATGGTATAAACTCCAATCTGGAATCAGGCAGGCTTGAGACCCAAGAGAACCCTTGTTTTGGTCTGAGTCCAAAGACCAGAAAAGACCAATGTCCTAGCTCAAATAGTCAGGAGTTTCCTCTTATGAAGTCTTCTTGTTCTACTCAGTTTTTAGAAGATTGAGTGAGACCCATCCACCCTGAGGAGGGCAATCTGCTTTACTCAGTCTCCTAATTCAAATGTTAATCTCATCCAGAAACAGTAAGATAACACCAAAAATGATGTTTGTCCAAAGTTCTGGGTACCCCATGGCCCAGTTAAGTTGACATATAAAAGTAATCATTACTGTGACAATAGAGCATACATGAAATTATAATTCTGTGAGGAAGTGTGCACCTAAACCAGGGAGTTTGTGGATGATCTAACTTGTTATAAAGTTAGAACCTATAAATTCCAGAGGCAGGCCTGGCTTGCATGGCAATGGTTGTTTTTCCTGATTGTACAAGAATTTAAGTTTTTTCTTATAGAACCAAAATGAATACTAGATAAATAAATTAGTTGACCTAGTGAATCAAGTAATTAATTAATCCTTTAGACATTTATGAAGATTTTTTAACTTGCCAGATAATACCATTAGGTCACAGTCTATTTGGGAGACCACCACAGGAACAGGTAAACTGTGTTTCAGTGGGGTAATGCCTGGCCATGATGAAGGTATGAAGAGATAACAAAGGAGGAAGAGACCATAGTGACGGAGAAAGGGGTGGTGGTTAGGGAAGGATTCACTGAAGAAGGTAAACCAGGGTTTTGCTAGGTGAAGAAGGAGGCAGGCTAGTTGTGTATAGAGAAAAGTGTGGAGGTATGGGAGGGCCTGAGGTGTCTAGATAGGGGTGATGTGTAGGGTGCACGGTATTGAGTAGAGGGACCTGAGACCATTTGGGCCCAGAGGGTGAAGTACCTTGTATTTCTGCCTAAGGAGCTTGGGTTCTCTCCTGCAGGCCAGTAGGTCTCCTCTCCCTTTAGTAGGCACAAAATCACCTGGGAGCTTGTTAAAAATGGGGATTCCTAGGCCTTCTCTCTAAGGAGACAGATGCAATAGGTCTGGGGTTCAGGAAGTGACAGCTTAATGAGCTCCCCAGCTGATTCCAATGCAGTTGGTTCAAAGACCCCACCACCACTATGTGCTGTGAAAGCTGTTCATAAAAGGGAGTGACATGACCTGATTTATTTTTAGGAAGATAATTCTGCCAACTGTGTGGAAAACGGACTGACTTCACTGTCAGGGAAAATGTATCCAAAGTTGCAGCTGCAGGCATCCTGCTGAGAGATGATGATGACTGGAGCTAAAATGTTAGTAGGGATGAAGAAATGGGCTGATAAGAGACCTTTCTATGTTACAATTCACAATTGACCTGAGCAAGAGAAGGGCTGAGAAGAATGAAGGTTGGTTTCCAAATGTCTACCTTAGAAGAGTGAGTCATCAATAACAGCTGGCACTTGGCAACTATTTGTTGAATGAATGTGTGAATAAATATAGGAAAAGTAAGTGAGATGGAGTCAAAAAGGAAAATTCCATTTTAGATGTTATATCTGAAGTTAATACAAGTACTGTTCTAGTATTGGTGAAGAAAAAAGCTCATGCAGGTTTGGAGATAAGGATTTGGGAGTTGTTAGTGTAGAGATCTTAAACCAAACGTGGAATCTGAGCCTATTTATCAAGAAGATATAAACCTTAAAGAGAAAAAAGCCAAGCATGCAAACCTTTTGGTGTATTTGAAGGACAGACAGGAAAATTATTTGGCAGAGAAAGTAGTTGAAAAGAAGTTAGAGGATTCACAGGAGGTATATTTTGAAAAGTTTTGAAAATGAAAGTTTCAGTAAGTACATGTATATGTGTATACATGTGAATGTGTGTGTGCATGTGTTGGAGGGGCATATTGGGACCATGTTGTCAGACTGAATGCTGAAATATGTTCTGCCCAAACTCTTCTCTAATATACAGTTGATCCTTGAACAATGGCGTCAACCTTCTATGCAGTCGAAAATCTGCATATAAATTTTGACTCCCTCCAAATTTCACTAATAGCCTACTGTTGATTAGAAGCCTTATTGATAACATGAACAGTCTATTAACACAGATTTTGTATGTTATATGTATTATATACTGTATTCTTACAATAAAATAAGCTAGAGAAAAGAAATTGTAAAGAAAACCGTAGGGAAGAGAAAATACATTAACAGTACTGTATAGTGTTTATTGAAAAAAAATCCATTTATAAATGGACCCATGCAGTTTAAACCTGTGTCGTTCAAGGATTAACTGTAGTTTGCCGGATTTAGCTCTCTCTTAAGGTCATCTCTGAATCATGATAGAAAACCAGGCAGGTCAACAACATAGGGAAGATAGTAGTCTTCCTATTTGCTATCACAGGAGGACAGTACTTATTTCAAGCAAAAGGTATTTTAGCTTATTTAGACATGAGGTGGGCTAGGACATATTAACCACCCATCCCCACAGCATTGTTTCTTTATAGCATTTAGATTACAATTAGCCTTGTTATAGAATTTTTTCTCTTATCTGTTAAGTTTCTACAGATTTTGAAGCTATATCGGTCCACCTACCAGTAGACATGACATTACTCATCTTTTTTTTTTTTTTAATTTTTTTTTTTAATGTTTTATTTATTTCTAGGAGAGAGAGAGAGAGACAGCGCGAGTAGGGGAGGGTCAGAGAGAGAGGGAATCACAGACTGAAACAGGCTCCAGGCTCTGAGCTGGCAGTCAGCACAGAGCCCGACGCGGGGCTCAAACCCACGAACCGCGAGATCATGACCTAAGCGAAAGTCGGACGCTTAACCTACTAAGCCACCCAGGCGCCCCTGACATTACTCATCTTATTAAAAAAAAAAAAAATTAAAAGAGATTGTTAAAAAAAAAATCTCTGCTAGTATGTTTAGCAAAAACAGGTAACTCATTTTATTTATTTATATTTATATTTTATATTCTATTTTATGACATATTTATAACAGCCAAATACAAAAGTAGTAAATACATTGGTTCACATAATACCAAAGAAACTTGATTTACACGAAGATGAAAGTGTGAAATGTTACCAACATCCATATTCTGCAAAACTAAAGTGCTTAAAAGTTGACAGATAAATCAGGGGCTGACATGGAATATATGCATATACATAAACACATGCTATATATACATTTTAAATAATATGATATACCAGCTAAATTTGCCAGAAAGTTGCTATAGTCAGGTTTAATAAAAATGAGTCCTGTGACTTACACTGTGAGGCAGCCCAACTATTGGAACGTTTCATGGAGAGTCTATATTCATGGAAGAGAAATTTGTCATTATTGCTCTTACATCATGAGAGAAGCACATAAGGAGAAGGCTTGTGCTATTCAGTTCCAAGTTCATAGAGACATACGGAAGAAATAGAGAAATGCACATGATTTTCCCCTAACCTACACTACATGGAATTGTAGATAATTTGGGTAATGTATTTTACAAATCTTTGATTTACTTCAAAAGTATTTTTTCAGGAATAGAATTTAGTGATTTATCACTTACATGTAACACCCAGTGCTCATCCCAGTAAGTGTCCTTGTTAATAGTCCTCTCCCCATTAGCCCTTCCCCCTACCTAATACTCCACCAGCAACCCTCAGTTTGTTCTCTGTATTTAGGAGTCTCTTCTGGTTTGTCTCCCTCTCTGTTTTTATATTATTTTTGCTTCCCTTCCCTTATATTCATCTGTTTTGTATCTTAAATTCCACATAGGTAGGTAACTCATTTTAATTTTAATTTTGATTTTTACCCCAGGCACTTTTGAGATGGTTATTGGGACATGTGTGTTAATATTTTTTTTTCAGTAAATTTTGTTAAGGATTGATGTTCATTTGTATTTTGGATCTTAGAGTTCTTGAATTGATATTTGTATGTTCCTTATATATTAATGGCATTAATAACCCTTTGTTGTTTTTGTCATAATGATTTTTCCAGTCATTGATGCAATGGTGGGAGGGAAATGTTAACTGGTTTTAAAACAGGCTTTCCATCAAATTCAGAGGCTTACCGGCCTGGCTTCTTGGCCTGTGGCCTTTACTCTTTCATCTTCATTTTTGGCAAGTTGTCTATCTGGGCCCCACAAAGGTTTCCTTATAGAATCAGTGCCCATTTAAAACAAGGGTTCCCCTTGAAAATAAAGTGAAGATGAGCCCGTGTCATCCTAGTTGGATGATTAAACTTCCTTTTTCTCCTCCCCCCAGAGCTCAGGCAGACACATCTGGAACTATTGTGGTACCTGGGATGTTGGGTTTCCTTGCAACTGAGGGCCTGCAGAGTAGTTCTGAAGGCCTGTGTGAAAGGAAAACATGCATGTATTCATGTTTGTTGGACAAACTAGAGTCCAGCCATTTAAGTACAGATTTCTTTTATGATTTCCTTCAACGTGTTAAATTCAGCATCAGATGATTCTGTAAAACTAAATAAATTTAAATGAATGAATGAATGAATGAATGAATAAATAAATAAATAAATAAATAAATAAAGTCTGGGCTCCACTGGGGAAGGAAGAGGTGGGAGTCCCTATTGTGTCATTTTTCAACTCTCATTTTCTAATAGTTTATTTTTGGTATTTTATTTTTCTTGTATATTAACTTCGTTTACTGGTAAATTTGATACATTCACTTACTTATAGATTGTCTTCTCTGAGATAGGTTTTCTTAGTACTGGTGTTTGTTTTTCCTTAAATAGAAGAATTCATCAGTGAAGCCAACTGTATATGGAGGTTTTTTTTGTGGAAAGATTTTTTAAATGATTGATTTAGTGTCTTTAATAGCTACAGCTTTATTTGGATTTTTATGTTTCTTTCTGCATCAGTTGTAGTAAGGCTCATTTTTCTAGGGGTTTGTCCATTTCATCTAAACTTTCCAATTTATTGGCATATAGTTGTTCTAGTATTCCATTAGTATCTCTTTGAGGTCTGCAACCTCTGTAATGAGGTCTCTATTTTAGTTTTTGTTATTGGCAATCTGTGCCTTTTCTCCTTTTTCTTGATTAGTCTTGCTATATATAAAGTAGCTTCAGTTTTATTAGTCTTGAAGGGAAAATTCCTGAATGTCAGGCTTTCTCTCCTAGGTCTCCCCACTTCAGGGTCTTGGCTGTTTGAGGCCTGGTTTCTTCTGCAGGCTCCGACTTCTGTGTTTCTTCTCTACCTCCATGAGTACTGGCTTCTCTGCCTCTAATATCTGTTCTTGGCCTGGCTTCTCAGCATTCTCATCCCCTACCCCCTGGACCCACGATAAACCCTACCACACTAAGAATCATCATTTGCTTAAGGGGAAAAGGTGGGGGGCAGAGAGAGGAGGGAGAGGAACTGAGAAGGGAGGAGGGGGACAGAAAATCTGAAGCCAAAAGGGGCTCCCAGCTCCCAGCAGAGAGTTCTGATGCGGGCTCCAACTTACCAACCCCGAGATCATGACCTGAGCTGAAGTAGGGCTTTCAACTAACTGAGCCACCCAAGTGCCCGTACCTTCTGTATCTATAGATTTGTTTATTGTAGACATCTCATATTAATGCAATCATACAGTATGTAGTCTTCTGTGACTGGCTTCTTTCACTTAGCATAATGTTTCAAGGTATATCCACGTTGTAGCATGTATCCGAATATCATGCCTTGGCAAATGGTCATAATCCTTTCCAAGTTTGAATCAGCTTTCAATATTTTATTCTTTGTGTTTACAGTGTTGTGAAATATCTTTGAGAGTTCCTTTAACTTCAGGGTTTTTTGTTTTTTGTTTTTGCTGGTGTCACTTCCTCTGGTATCTCCTCATGCTTTTCTCACAGCCACTTTCATATGTGAGAGCATCATAACTACCTGTCGTAACTAATCCTTGCAATCTGGGTCCAAATTTCACAGCAGCATCCTTATCTGTGCTAGCCACTTCATCAGATAGTTGAACATCAATCAATTTATGCCAACATCTGAAACAAGGAAAAACAACCTTTATTGGCAGTAAAAGGTTCTTTTTTGGTCTCTCTGTAATTACATTTTTCTTTCAATCTGGCAGCTAACTTTAACACTTGGGCTTGAATGTGAGCGGAACCAATCTGGATTATCTTTTTATTGCAGCCTGCAATCCAAGGTAGATGTGCTCCATGTCAACCATAATTGGCTTTCTGCTTCTACCACCGTTTAAACTGAAATGTGTTAGAGCAACTTTATGCTTTTTTTTTTATATTCATTGAATTTTGTCAGCATAGTTTATATCATAGCTTCATGAAAGCCTAGATCTCATCTTATCCTCGCTTCTCTGTTGTCATTTTTCAGATCTAATCACATCCAACTTTACTTCTAGCATTATCACTTTTTGTCTCTTTGTTGCACTTTAATCTTTGTTGTAAAATATTGTGTGAATTTATCACAGGGACACAAGGAGGCAACACAACTGTACTCTTTACTGTCTGTGCAAGAAATGAATAACAAATGTGTAGTGGTCAACCACTGACAGACCTTGAAAGGAGTGATGTCACTTGGGAGTTTATCATGATGTCCATTCTGTAATACAGTGATTTGTGGGCTGAAGGTTAGCAGCGAAGTTTGCACTTTATGTGATTACTCACAATTAAATATGGTGTTAACTAAAATTTGAACTGTTTTGTTGAATGACTGATGTTTAAAGCATAGTAACTGAAATTTGTACATGTTG
This sequence comes from Hyaena hyaena, assembly GCF_003009895.1. Lineage (NCBI taxonomy): Eukaryota > Metazoa > Chordata > Mammalia > Carnivora > Hyaenidae > Hyaena > Hyaena hyaena. The sequence continues at coordinate 1,497,539 of NW_024080920.1, forward strand.
GAACAGTGCAAAGTGAGGGATGCCTATAATCTATTTCAATTAATCACATATCTTTCAGCCTCATCTGCTTAATAAATTGGGTCTCAAACTAACTCTGAATATTTTATTCAAGGTAGAATCTTTTTTTTTTTAAATGTTTTTTTTTTTTATTTATTTATTTCTAGGAGAGAGAGAGAGACAGCATGAGCAGGGGAGGGTCAGAGAGAGAGGGAGTCACAGACTGAAACAGGCTCCAGGCTCTGAGCTGGCAGTCAGCACAGAGTCCGACGCGGGGCCCGAACCCACGAACCGCGAGATCATGACCTAAGCGAAAGTCGGACGCTTAGCCGACTAAGCCACCCAGGTGCCCCTATTCAAGGTAGAATCTTGAGGCTCTACCATTCTAGCCTTTGAGTTTTAAAAATTATGGGAAAAATTATGGTAGCTGTGAGGCACCTGGGTGGCTGTCAGTTAGGTGTTGTACTTCGGCTCAGGTCATGATCTTACAGTTCATGAGTTCAAGCCTCGCATCAAGCTCTCTGCTGTCAGCACAGATCCTCTGTCCCCCTCTCTCCATTCCTTCCCCCTCTCAAAAATAAATAAACATTAAATAAATTATGGCAGCTGCTCTGATCCCTATGATTGTCTTCTCAAAATGTGGTGTCCTCTTTGCCTCAAACCTCCACTAATGAAACCTTGAGCAGCTCTGCCTCTAATATGCCATTTCCTTTTGTGGACAAAGGATCAAAGCCTTCTCTGTCTCTGATGTCTCCTGTTCCCTCTCTGTTTCTCTATGTTTTTGAGATTTAGAATTGCCTCCAGAAACGCATGGCAGCCCTTACCTGGCTTTATAGCTCTTACCTTGCAGCCAGGATGAAAGTTCTGCCTTGGCACCCACAGTGTCAACCAGTTAGACCCTGCGTCTCTAATGGCTAACTCATAAACACTGAAAACCCTGTTTTCCCTGAAGAATGCCTCATGGTGGCTGTTACAATCTCTCTTTCAAACCTCAGGCCAAGCTTTTACTTTCCCCTTTAAGAATCTACGTTTCAAAAATTCTTCTTTAGTATTTATCATGAGCTTCAAAGGCTCACAAAGGAATAAAAGGTTCCTGAAGAGGGAAACTTTGAGGCATTTTCAATGTGATAGAATACATTTTCAGTGGAACCAGATTCCTTGTGGTTCCTTTGTGCCTCTGAGCACTTAGAACATGGCTAGGCACACAGAAAGCATTTAACAAATGTTTGTCACTTTATTAGTTGAAATGACAAGCTACAGGCATACTTTGGTTTACACATAAATTTGTTTCTGAAAATTAGTTTTTTGAGGATGGAGAGGGAGACATGATGCTCGATTGGCAGGAAGAGAAGAAAACTTGCTCTGAGATTGTTAAGGTGGATCTTCCTAGCAGTGACCAATTCAGCATCCTTCTGTTGATGCTTTTGAAAATGAGTGGTTTGCAGGCAAAAATACCTTTCTTTAAGTCCATATTTTAAGTATTTGCTTAGATGTGATAGTTATCATTAGTGAAAAACTTTTGCAGTCAAAACAAAGGATTAGTATTTAAAAGGTAAAGCTGTAAGACTTAGGAGAAGGTGTTATAACTTGTTCTCTCAAGGGAAAAAACATAAAAGCTGATGGGAATTTCTTCTGGAGACATATTTGTGGCCAGGCTTTCAAGTCCTGTTACTTATTGAAAGTTTGGGCTATGTTTCTTATCATTTTTTCTTATCTATAATAACTGAATCCAGTAGACACTTCAGTGTGTGTGTGGTACGGTAGCCTTTTTACTTTTGCTATTATTTCTAAACCATCCTGACAGGCTATTTGAAGGTAGGGACCAAATCCACTGGGTAGTCTTGTCTTTGTGTTCTATAGCTCCTAGCAGAGAAGGGGACTGTGCACACAATGGGTACCTAGAAGTGTTTATGGGGGCACCTGAATGGCTCAGTTGGTTAAGTGTCTGACTCTTGATTTTGGCTCAGATCATGATCTCACAGTTCATGAAATCAAGCCCCAGGTGGGGGAAAACTTAATATCTTATGCCCCAAGCAAGACCCACAGCCCAGTGACATAGTTACTGAGTCCCAGGTTCTCCTCCCTGATTAGTGCAACAGAGCTGCTTCTCTGTGCCTGCTTTCCTGAGCTCACATTCTCATTCACTGATATATGAAGTGTCCATAAGGATATGAAGTAGACTTCTATTAACTCTTCATGTGAGTCTTCGACATACTCTGATCCTATCTTTATCTTGAATTTCACCAGACTTATCCTGCAAACTTATCAAGCAAAATACAATAGCTACGAACTAGTTAGATGATTCCCCCAAAAGACAATGGCAGTATTTTCAAGCCATTGGGTATCTTGGCATGGCTTAAAATGAGAATAGTGGCCTCTATACAAATACTCTATAGCAGATCCTATTGCCTACAGTAGGACATTATCTAAGCCTCTACCCAAAAATGAACTTGTCCCTTCACACAGTAATTCAGACAATGGGAATGTGTTCCAAGGGAAAAATGCAAAACAGGAAGAAAAAAAATATGTTCAGATATATCCATTGTCAAAGACATCCATGTTGTTTATAGTTCTTTATTTTTAAAGAATTTGAAATAAACTAAATGTCCAAGAATTGGGAAACTGATAAGCAAACTATTGTGTCAGCTCTATGCTATACTGTATATCATTAAAATGATGTTTAAGAAAATTCTGCTGCACTATTGACAAAGCCTTATGATACAGTATTAAGTTTATTTTTTAAAGGAATATGGAAGGTTGTGTATACATTAGAATTGCAACTTTCGTTGAAAAGTTCCTATGCATGGAATAAGAAAGTTGAAAGGAGAATCAATCAAATGCTAGCAATTGCCTTAGAATGATGAGACCATGAGTGATTTTTTTTCCTTTTATTTCTTTTCCAAATTTTCTTTTATTGTGATTATATTATGAAATATATGAAAACAAATCTAGACAGCCAAACTACCTAAAACTTATGAAACATATTATACAGTTTTTTAAAATTCCTTTTTTAATGTTTATTTATTTTTGAGAGACAGACAGAGCGTGACCGGGGAAGGGGCATAGAGAGAGGGAGACAGAGAATCCAAAGCAGGCTCCAGGTTCTGAGCTGTCAGCATAGAGCCTGGCACAGGACTGAAACTCATAAGCTCTGAGAGCATGACCTGAGCTGAAGTTGGATGCTTAACTGACTGAGCCACCCAGGTGCGCCTAAACAGGTCTTTAAAATGTTATAGATAATAGACAATTAGACAGTGATAGAGATCATGAGAGGCCTGTGTTCATGGAAGAATCCCAGGGAATCACTTGAAACAAAGAGGAGGGGTAAGGAGACCAACAGCAAGGTAAGAAGTCCTGCAATAGTGGGTGGGGGCAAAAACAGATACATGTGGAGTGTTCTATTATTACAAACTTATTTTTCCCTGAACATTGTTAAGACCAAGGTACAGCGATAGACTGTGTTATTTAAAATCACTGCTTTTAGACAAGACAATAGTAGTTACTGATCGTTTCCAAATCTCTCCCCAAAGTAATTTCTCAACATAAACCCCCAGTTAATGGGGGTTTCTCTCCTAAACCCCCAGTGGCATCAAATTGGCCAGAAGTCCCTCTTGCCTCCCACCTCCTACCATAGACTTCTGAGGTTGTTGAGAGATCTTCATATGTAAACTAAAAGATAATAAATGTGTGATCTTGTCTGACCATGCCTTTTTCGATTCCCAGTCTTTAAATGCTATACCTGCAACTGAAAGGGGAAAAACCCCCGAAGTCCTGTCCACATGTTGGCGTTTCTGCCTGCCCCACTAAAGCACCTATTTTACATATGGTCTTGAGACTTGACACTATTCAGGGAAATTTAAATAGCTCTTGTATTCATTTTCTAGGAGCGTCAGAACAAATACCACAGACTGGGTGGCTTGAACAACAGAAATGTATTTCTTCACAACCTAGAAGCTAGAAGTTCAAGATCAACATGTCAGCTAGGTTAGTTTTATCCTGAAGCCTCTCTCCTTGGCTTGCAGATGGCCATCTTTTTCTGGTGTTTTCACATGAAACTCCTCTATGCATGTTCATGTCCTAATCTCTTCTTATAAGAACACCAGTCATATTTGGATTAGGGCCCACCCATATGTCTTCATTTTTCCTTAAGTACATCTTTAAAAGGCCCTATATCCAAATACACTTACATTCTGAGGTACTGGGGATTAGGATCTCAACATATGAATTAGGGGATCACAGTTGAGCCTATAACCGCCCTGTACCCTGCTTTCTAGAAACTTTTCATCTAAAACATAAACTAACATAAATGAACAAAAGCCAAATTAAGTAAGCACTGGGGTGGAATTAGCACTGGTGTTATGTGTTTTACCTCATACAATCTGAATCATGTCATTAACCATGTCACAAAGGAGTTCCTAGAGGCCTGCCTTTCTGTTTCTGAATCCAGCCTCATGATATGGCACCATGAGCTCTCAGATCCTTCTTATTGGCCCTGAACTGATCTTGTAACTGACGTTTGATTCTCTCGGAGTAGATCTTACGAACTGATAAAGAAAGCATGATTTAATCATTCCATGAACACTTTTTTTATGTTTCTTTATTTATTTTGAGAGAGAGAAAGAAAGAGAGAGAGAGAGCACACAAGAGCAGGGGAGGGTCAGAGAGAGAGGGAGAGAGAGAATTCCAAGCAGGCTCCCCACTGTCAGCACAGAGTGCAGCACGGGGTTCAATCTCAATACTGTGAGAACATGACCTGAGACAAAATCAAGAGTCAGACACTCAACCTACTGAGCCACCCAGGTTCCCTGAGGATAATCTTCTGATTGTTGTTTGACTTCTTTGTTTTCTTAGTACCAGGATGGTGGCAGTGTATCAGGTAACTCACCTGTTTGCTTCTTTATTCCAGCAATGAGGGGGCTACTCAAGAAAGAACATAGAGACTCCTTCTCTACTCTGTGGGCTAACTTCACTCCCAATGCCATCTTGCTTTCTTAGTTTTATTTGCTCTTTGCCTTATGTTTTTATTTTCAATTTATATTCTCTTGTAATATGTTTGCATATTTCTAAGTAGCCTAAAATTTGTTTCAGAATAAGTCATGGTTTGAATGAAGAATGAAGGATTGGCTTTCTGGGTTTAGGAATTGGTCTGGTCCATTAGGTATTACCCTGTCACTGAGAGGTCACTTATCGTGGGCCCAGTATCTGGATTTGACTGATCCATAACTCGATCCATAACTAGTGGATCCTGATGATTTGAACTCAGTGCTATCCACAAGATCCTGTCTTTAAAAATTCCAGTCCCCTCTCTAACTTTGTGCCTTTTCACACTGGTGAGCACAGAGTTAGATCATATTTATTCAGGGGTTAAAAGCCCAGTTATGCTTCAGTATAGTTATCCCATTTGTCTTTTCTCACTCCTAATACATTTTGCTTTTGTACTTTAAACGTATAGAAACTTTAGTCTTGATCTAAGGAGAAGAACGGAGTTAGCTTTTAGCCTGGATTTTTCAGCTGATAAATTATTACAATTTAATAATTTAGAATTTTGGAACTGAGCCCTTTAACACTTAGTAACTCTTACATTGTTGAATTTCCCAGCATTAAAAAAAAAAAAAATGAATGTATCTCATAGTCCCTGAGGAAGCTTTTGTAGTAGGAACCTCCTCATCTTTGAAGCCTTCACAAAACTGAGACCAAGTCTTTATACAAAGCCGGGGCTCGGCACGTATCTGCTGAATTGAATACTCTCACCTCCAAATAGTCTTGAGAAGTAAAGACGTCTAGGGACCCTACTCTAAGGAACAGAAAGCAATACTGCTAATAAATACATACATAGGATTGATAACCTTTACCAAAGACTACACTCACTCAGCAATGGCATAGAAAGACCCCCCCACTAGAGACGTCACACCAGGTTCGGGTGTAAATTCCATGTGCAATCAGAGGAGCTTTGTTAAATTTTAAGGCTGAAAGGTATTTGTACGAAGAGTGCACGGATGGAGATTGTGCTTTCTTTTAATTTGGTAAATGTCATGTCTGTTCAGCCATTTGAAATTAAATTTCAGATCTTTATATCAGTGAGAAACATCCAAAATATTGCACATATGGTGAGAATAAGAGCCAAGGCTTGTAGTCATGGCAGGCTAAGAGCTTTTGATTTGAGGTGAAAATATGATTTCTTTGGAAATCCCTTCTAATCCTCTGGTACGTTTTCTTAATTTCCTCCAGTGACTCAAATATTTTGAGAGCATATGTAGGCTGAGCCATTTGAGCATTTAGAAATAATGACTGTTCCTTGGGTATCCAGTTCATTACTGTGATATTCCTTGAGAACAAAGACTCAGAAAAGGGATTTTTTTTAAAAGTGCATTTCATTCAGGTGCATTAGATCCTGACTAGGGAGCTAAAATAACCCTTTTTCATGGCTCTTCAGAGTGATTATGCTCTGCATTTTCTGCAGAGTAGCTGTGATCAGGAGAAAGGGGTTAAATAATCCCACCAATGATCATCTTTTTTCTCACTTGCTTTTTCTCTGCACTTTCCTGTCATTGTAATTGATGGTTTCTTGCCTGTATCTATTGTTAATAAAACAGCTTCTTTCTTTTGGTTAAGGGGAAAGGTCTGATATGTGGCCTCTGGATTCCTGATCATGAACAAATATTCACACACGCTGTTCACTACTGGCAAAATAGCCCAGTGAAACTGGACATCCAAGGTATGAAGCATCTGTGTTTGAACACACTGCACAGGACATGAAACTGTCACACAGGGAATGAGTTCTTTGATAAAATACAATGTTTCATACCTATGTGTAACCACTAATGGAGCTGTTGCTTTGATTAGAATAAAAAATAATTCTGGGGTGAGACCAGAGTATTAATTCCACATGTGAAATTCATTCTCTGTTATTCATATTCAGTTTGATGTAGGAAATAATTGAAACCAGAAGGGTACAAAGAACCAGAAGAAGTCATTTAAGTGGGTAATTTGATAAAAACAAGGACTTTAATAGTAGAATCATCCCTAACTTTGTAAAAAGAAAGTGCATGGCCATGAAAATCTTTTGTATCACGAGATGTTTTCTGGTCATCTTATGACAAAAAAAATGGTCCTTTTTAAAGATGTACGACACATTTTGGTTTTTCAATAATGACTCCAAATTCACTAGCCTTTTCTGTGACACTAGCAGCTATTTAAAAAACATTATTTTGCTTCTTCAAGGCAAAGGTGATATTTTATCAACAAGAGAGAAAATATCTGCTTTTCAAAAGACTTCTTGCTATGGAGAAACATCTTGAAATTGGGTGTTTGGAAATGTTTCTATCATTATATGATTTTGTTGTTGATAACAGTGTGACTCAACCACAGAAATCTTGATAGTTCTGTACTTCAAAATCCAGAGTTTTCTAACTGGTATAAAAGTTTCCAGAAGAGAAAGTCATGATCTCATGGTTTATGGGTCGACAAACCCTGCGTCGATCCTGTGCTGACAGCTCAGAGCCTGGAACCTGCTTCAGATTCTGTGTCTCCCTGTCTCTCTGCCCCTCCCTGGCTCAAACTCTGTCTCTCTCTCTCTCCTTCAAAAATAAACATTAACAGTGCGCCTGGGTGGCTTAGTTGGTTAAGCGTCCAACTTCGGTTCAGGTCATGATCTCACAATTTGTGGGTTCTAGCCCTGCATCAGGCTCTGTGCTGACAGCTCAGAGCCTGGTGCCTGCTTTGGATTCTGTGTCCCCCTTTCTTTCTGCCCCTCCCACGTCCATGTTCTGTCTCTCTGTCTCTCAAATATAAATAAACATTAAAAAAAATTTAAAGAATATAAAGGTTTTAAAATTAGTCATAGATTTAAAATATTAAAATATTTAAACTCAAATAAAATGTTTGAAAGGTTAAAATGTTATGTTCATATAATTTATGAATAAATATAATTGTGAATGTAATTTACAAATAAAACATATTTATGGAAAGTATAGTTAAATATTTTTACTATTAGAGATATACAATCAAAAAAGGTCACAGATCACTGTTCTATACATACAACTAAGTCTCAGTCCCAGATTCCCAGGAAAGAGATGATTGGTTTAGTTGGGTCAGATGTCCATCTCTGATCCAATTATCTGTGGCCCGGGGAGAAAGGTGGCATAATTACATAGGCATCCAGAATGGCTGAGTGTTCAGGAGTCCAGTCATCACAATTACATGATTTCATGGAGAAGCAATATTTATTACCAGATGAAATATTGTCAAATTTGTCCCCTTTCATGTATCTATCTTGCTTAATACCAGCCTGACTCTTCTCACCTCACAACTCATTTTGCCAATCATTTTTACCGATGAATATTGTGAACTTTGACAGTGAAAATGCAAACTCAATATAAATAGATTGTGAAGTGAAATTGTCACTCCTGCAAACATTTTAGGATTTCATGAGGTTGAAGAAAATGATGTTGGAATGTTGCTCAGATCACATACAAATGAGGTTTGGGAAAATCAGATAATTTAACAACTGAAGAAAAAACCAATAAGGGTTATAACATCATAGATCTTCAAAGCAAATGATTTGAATAGCAAAGGTAGGTATTGATATTGGTAAATTAATATGTCCTTAAGTAATCTGAGAAGTAATCCTTTTTATGATCTTACTATAAAAGTTGATCATTAAGTGAAGGAAATTATATAATGCTTTTATACTTTCTTGTTGGAAAAGTTATGTCTCCTAACATAAATATTTTCATTGTTCAAACTCAAATATTTGAATTCTTCAGACTTAGTACATTGTTGTGCCAATTAGAACCTAATTAAAAAGTAAGATAAAGCAAACTTATTTTCTTAAATTTTAATTTCATTTATTAAAGATAGTTTAATGTTATTTATTATGGGATTTTGTTTCCTTTTTAAAAAAATTTTTTTAATGTTTACTTATTTTTGAGAGAGAGAGAGAGAGACAGAATGTGAGCAGGGGAGGGGCAGAGAGAGAGGGAGACACAGAATCCAAAGCAGGCTCCAGGCTCTGAGCTGTCAGTACAGAGCCTGACATGGGACTTAAACTCACAGAGTGTGAGATCATGGTCTGAGCCGAAGTCAGACATTCATCCGACTGAGCCACCCGGGCACACCTATGGGATTTTGTTTCTTATTTGAGGATCTAATGCTCAATTTACTGGCTATAGGGCTAACCCTCCCAAGAGCTGTGGGAGGGAAGTAGTGTTTTGTACCTACCCCTTTGCACCTTCTTTAATAGCTAATCATTTGACAATTCATCCCTGATCCATCTTGAACCCTAATCCCTCACAGTCTTTCTGGATGTCTGATTTGTTGATGTGAAAAATCATTTTGAACCAAGCTACTTATAAGGACAACAACGCAAAAATGACTCTTTTCTAAAAATACCTTTGTTCAAATAGTAGCCCTTAGTACCTAAAACCAAGAGGTAAAATAGGGGAGGTTTGGGGATTATAAGCAAGGGTGGGGGGGCTTTTCTGCCACCTATTACTCTTTGCAGAAAGGCAATTCTGTCACTTTATCTCTGTACCGTCAACTCTAATACTCTTGTGTGCCCCTGGGTGGGGGGGATCTTTGCACACTCATGCCCAGATTGACATTTTGGCCCTAACCATCCCACAGACTAGAAATGGCAAATAGATTTTCATCTCATGTGCCAGCTCTAATCCACTGGGAGTGATTGCCTGGAGAACTACAATGAACAGTCTTCTGGGACCATGTCTAGTTCAGTAGGAAAGATTGTATCCATTGATTAATGATGTCTGCCCTGGTCACTGGAGGTGGGTAGCACACATACCCATTCCTCCTAACTTTGTTCTAGATTGTACTATGGCAGTGAATATTTCTGCACAATATTACAGAAGTCAGTTGTCACCATTTAGCTCTTAAGTGTTACCAAGGCTCAGGGTTTACCATTAAGTTCTCATGACCCCCAGCAGGTCCTAGTGTGCATGTTACGTATATGCCTATGACTATGCATATAAGATTAGTAGCACCATCTTGGTGTACACAGAATGGCCCATTATTTCTACTTATGCTAAATACAGTTGATTTCATTAAAGGGATTCTTCCTTTCATTAGAGAGCATCAGGGTATGAAATTGTCAAGCATCACGCTCTAGATACAAGGAATATTTCAGATTTGATTATTCATCCTTTAAAACATACCCAGAGTAGACATTTTTGTGCAACTCAAGCTTAGGGAAGATGTTATCATTTTTTTTATCCCTGTCACTTCCAACATGATGTACTTTTATACCTTCTGTACTGTCAGAGAAATTTGAGCAGCTTACAGAGTTAGAAGCTTCAGGGACAATTCTGTTAGAAAAAAAAAAAAAAACAACGGGGGAAACAGTAAGAGCAATAGACCCTATTTTAGCCAACACACACAAGAACATCAGGAAATAAATGTTTGCTATGGTTTTATTGGACTCTAGTTAGCGTCCCCCTTGAGCCCCAAGGTCCCTATGGGAGTGAGGTGTGCCTCATCAACATGAAATCTTTTTAAAGCCTGTGCTGTCATGGGACAGTCTCAGAACACTGTTGTGGTTAAAATAATACAGTCCAGCAATTAAAAATAATTTCCAGAGGTCTCAGCTCTTCTCTTGACTTTCTTGAACTCTGTAAGGAGAGATAAGGAAACCATAGTAGTATATCTTTGACATCTCCTTTTCTCTTCCATCCATTTCCCTTACTCTGAAGCAGCTCCCTCATCTCCCTCACCTCAGCCTTCCATCAACAGCCCTACACCCACCTCACCAGTTCTTGGCCCCCTGCCACTTGTCGTCCTCACCAGCACCTTTCCTCTGCATTACAAGGTTCAAGAGCTTATTTAGCCAATCAGGATCATCCCTGGCTGGGAGATAAGCTGAGAAGGGTCAAGACAGAATTCTCTTAAGCATCAGAGGAAGAGAAAGGCCAAGAACCAACATACATGAACTATTTCCCTTTTATCATGTACTTCATGTACATCCCTTAGAAATTCACTGTCAGGTTGTCAAATCCTGGATGATGGGAAAGAAGGCTTGGATGATGCCTTTCACACTGAGCACTTTATAGTCTTTCCCACCTCTCACCCAGGTCTGCCTTTGGGATGCCATTGTTCCTGCTATGTTTCTGGGGGTTAAGAGATGTTGCTCTGGGTGCCCACCAATCTGTCCCTAAGATGCACTTGTCATAGCCTCTTTCCCATTGGCATTGGGGGATGTCCCCTCTAGATGGCACCTTTTGAGATGGCTATCTTTCCTTTCTACTCCTCTAAGTCTTCTTCCAAAATGGATCTTGAGTTGCACATTCAGTTGGTAATTTAGCTCCAGAGTCTATTTTACTACACTGTAAGGTAATTTGAGGGTACACAAGGGGGTAAATTACAGCTATAGAACCTTACTAACCAGTCCATCATTTTTACAGCCTCTCCTCTGTTTCATTCCTAGAGCCGCCTTTAAGCCCAACTCTAACCTCACTTTACATGCATCCTCTCAGGTGAATTTTAATGTTTTCTCTTCTACTTTCATCTCTAGCTTCTTGATTAGTCTTCCTTTTATTAGTCTTCCCTGGAGAATTTCCCTTTACCTGCTTTTCCTTGATCTCAAACCTTTTCTTTCTTTTTAAAAACAAAACATTTCCTCATTATATATGGAAGTCAAAGATGAATGCTCACCATGGAAATTAGGAAAATACAGAAAAGTGCAAAGATAAACCATCCAAATCATAGAAATTACCATAAAGTTTGGTGCATTTTCTTTGCTTTTATGTAATTTCAAATAAGCTGAATATTCAAATATGTATTCTTTTTTTAACAAATAGTTTATTGTCAAGTTGGTTTCCATATAACACCCAGTGCTCATCCCCACAAGTGCCCTCCTCCATGCCCATCACCCTCCCTCGCCTCCCCCCCCACACCCATCAGTCCTCAGTTTGTTCTCAGCATTCAAGAGTCTCTCATAGTTTGCCTCCCTCCCTTTCCCCCACTATTTCCCTCCTTCTTCTCCCCCACGGTCCTCTGTTAAGTTCCTCCTAATCCTCCTATACGTGCAAACATATGGTATTTGTCCTTCTCTGCCTGACTTATTTCGCTCAGCATAAAACCCTCAAGTTCCATCCATGTTGCTACACATGGCCAGATTTCTCATTGCCATGTAGTATTCCATCATATAGATAAACCACATCTTCTTGATCCATTCGTCTGTTGATGGACACTTAGGCTCTTTCTATGTTTTGGCTATTGTTGAGAGTGCTGCTATGAACATTGGGGTACATGTGCCCCTGTGCATCAGCACTACTATATCCTTTGGGTAAATTCCTAGCAGTGCTATTGCTGGGTCCTAGGGGAGTTCTATTGTTAATTTTTTGAGGAGCCTCCACACTGTTTTCCAGAGGGGCTGCACCAGTTTACATTCCCACCAAAAGTGTAGGAGTGTGCCCGTTTTTCCACATCCTCGCCAGCATCTAGAGTTCTCTGATTTGCTCATTTTAGCCACTCTGACTGGTGTGAGGTGGTATCTCAGTGTGGTTTTGATTTGTATTTCCCTGATGAGGAGGGATGCTGAGCATTGTTTCATGTGTCTGTTGGCCATCTGGATGTCCTCTTTGGAGAAGTGTCTGTTCATATCTTCTGCCCATTTCTTCACTGGGTTGTTTGTTTTTTGGGTGTGGAGTTTGGTGAGTTCCTTATAGATTTTGGATATTAACCCTTTATCAGATATGTATTCTTTTTTCTTATCTTTTCTTCTGATTTAGTCTATACTAACCCCTAGCAAAGTCATGATGTTGTTACTACAGTGTTATTTGTGTGTGCATGTGTATGTATGTACATGCCCACATGCAAACACACACACACACACATACACACACACTGTAACTGGTGTCTTTAGGTCAGGTGCTGAACTCTGGGACACTCTACAACCTGACTCACAACATTCTACACTTTGGCCTCCTTTTACTAGACAATTACTTTGTTCTTACCTGTTCTGCCCCCTCTTCTCAACCTTTATAGATATATATGGATTCTGGTTGATTAAAGGAATTATTATATGATGTCCAAAGCCTAACTTGACATTGGCTAACAGGTAATAAGAAGGTGGCCCACTTTTCAATAATTGCTATTGATCTACTTCCTGTGGTATTTGGAATCTCTATCTTTACTCTTCTCAGTCTTGATCAATTGCTTATTCCTGAGAGCCTGAAGCCTCTATCAATTGCTAGGAAACCAGGTCTGAGCACCCAAGGAGAGTTTCCTGTTATTCTTTTGTAAAATGATGGCAAGGAGATTTGATAAAAGCTGAATGAATTTTTAGTCTAGGATGTTCTGTTCTTAAGCTATAACTGCTGTTTTCCATTTAACTCTAGAAGTGATTCTGCCAAACAAAAGAAACTTTCGTCTTCATCTTTGTATTATTATTATTTCACAAAAATTCTCCTTTAAATGTGTGATTAAAAAAAGACCTCTGCATCATTAAAGGTGATTTTCTTTTGTCTTGGAACTGGTTTTATATGAATGTCAGGGGAAAGATGCACTTTTAGTAAGCCATGTGGGATGCCCTTATTCCACAGTGAGATACATTTGAGTGCAGTAAATGTAAAAACCATGAAATAAACAATTAAAAAATAATTTTAGAATTTAAGAATGCTAAATCAAACTTCTGGTTATTAAGGTATATCACCTAAATGATGTCCATTTGATCTTCAAAATTTAAAATCACTGAGGTTAGCATAAGAGAGTAAGCATTAAATGGTATTTGGAGGGATTTAAGTTAGACATTAGAAGTTTTGCAGAATTCAGACAAACCTATATCCATTGTCATAGATGAGAGGAGCTTTATCTTGGGATCTGTTGATAAGTGAGTAGTCTGTCTCCTTGTTTTACCCTTCAAGGAACCAACATTATGATTCAGGAATGTCTATTTCTAGTCAATTATGTGCCCTGCAGGTGACTATGAGTCTTGGTTTTGAGTATTTTAATCTGGTGAGAGATGTTGTAAGATGACTGGAAAATAAATATGGTTTCATGAGTTACATTTTTCTTGCTGTCATATGTACTTCAATGAGCTAAATTACTTCTACTTATTCCAGTGGAAAGATCAGGTTCAACATGTACTATACCGAATAGCCATGGGGTGTTTATCATCTATCATATTTTCTTTCTTTGCACAAGAGAAGCAACTTGAAGTTACTGATGGATATATGTTGGAGGTACCCATAGATCATGTACCCCAGGGCAACGATGCATGAACTAGAATGAGAATCAGGTAGAAGGGCTGGAATGAAAGTTGCTTGCACTCATTCCTTGCTTTATTGCCATTCCAGTGGTATTAGTCCATGATGGTATAACCCTCTTTTTTGCCCATATTGGAAAGATGTAAGGTGTTCTCGAACCTAAAACTGTGCTGCCAGAAGTGGGTAAGGAAGCAGAATATCAGCAGGTCAGAAGGTGACTGAGCTCAGTGAGGATAGGGCCTAGGTAGGCCTTATTCTCTGCTGTACCCCGAGTACCTAGCCTAGTTCTCTCATAGCACAGGCACTCAGTAAGTACAGTTGACCCTGGAATAATGTGGGGGTTAGGAGTGCCAACCCTTCACACAGTTGAAATCTGTGTGTAACTTTTGACTCACCGAAAACTTAACTGCTAATAGCCTATTATTGACTGAAAGCCTTATCTGTAACATAAACAGTCAATTAACACATATTTTATATATGTATTATATACTATATTCTTATAGTAAAGTAAGCTAGAGAAGAAAAAGCTAATAAGAAAATCATAAGAAGGAGAAAATACATTTATAATACTGTACAGTATGTATAAAAAGAATCGGTATGTAAGTGGACCTGTGCAGTTCAAACCTATGTTGTTCAAAGGTCAAGTTTACTATTGAATTACTAAAATGATCACTCCATAGCCAAATTGTCCCCTTCCTCGAGAGTCCTTACTGAATCTCTGTGTAGAACCTTTAGAGATCTCTGTATAAAGCATTCAGCCTTTGCCTGGCCAACCAGAGGTGTGGCTCTACAGCGGTGCTTTGGTTCTGGAACCAGAACTGCCTTTGGGAATACAGACAAGGGACATCTGAGGACAGTTTCAGGGGAAGCCAGGGTCAGAACCAAACTGATTTCATTACCTATCTGAAGGGCCTGGGTGGAAAGGAACCTCACGTTGGAGGCACAGAAATGTAGAGCAGTGGACTAAGGCTGACTAGGAGACAGCCCTGGACAGACTGTTAAAGTGGTAGATGGACAGGTGGAATTTCATGAGGCAAATTCATCCTTATCCACCATACCAAGACTCTGAGGACATAGAGTATCTTTGGGCCGAAGCTTTTTACTCAAGACTTTTTGGTGAGTGCGTCCCCTGCCCCGCCCCTCTCAAGAATTTGCTTTATTTCCTGCCTCAGGCAACAAGACCCTGGGAGTCCCCCAGGAATCCAAATAAGGTTCAGACTTTTCCTTTCCCAAGCAGAGTAGCAAATTCTAGAATTGGCTATGGCTTCAGCAGGTACCATCAAAATGTTGCTTCAGTAATTCCAGCTCCCCAGGACTCCCAGAAGGCCTGGGATTGAAACCAAGAGTCACAGGCTCAGCCCTCCAGGAACCAGGTTTGTCGTTATTACTTGCTCTTGGGATTCACAAGCTGATCCCCACTGCTTTTCCCATTGATGGCTTCTGAGGGCATGGGGGTAAAGACTTCATGCTAGATGGTCTTACCTTAGGCTCCATGAAGGCAGCACTCACAGAGCCTTTGAGCCTTTAAAGAACTGCCATTTTTGATGCCAAGTGTATCACCTGAATACAAGAAGTTTAACAGAATTAACAGCAGTCTTCTTTGTCTAGATGCAAGATGGTTTTTAACATACGTTTTCAGGATCCTGCCCCAGTGCATCCTCAGGCTCCTTGAGGCAATTAAACCAGGCCCATGGCAATATGCAGACTGCAGTCTCCTTTGCCAGAGTTTGAATTTTTTAAGAGCACTTTCTTATCCTGCCTGGAAGAGATTGGGTGAGGCGAGAGAAAGCTTCCAGTGGGGGTCCTTTTGAATTTTTAGTTATATACTATCTCTGGGTATAGACTATGTTGGCAGTTTTGTGACAGAGCCCGAGTACTCCCCAACAATTTCATTTTCATCCAAACCAGCGAGGTTAAATTCAGTGGGCCAATCCTGTAACTAGAAGAAATGACATAAACTGTTAGGCCACAGGGAGCAATCTTATTAAAAGGTATCTCATTGACCCGTATGGAGAAATTTAGGCAATGGAAGACTCAAGACCTTTTTAAGCTTTCCGTAGACTCTTCTAGAGATTTCATTACTTATGCCAAACATATTAAAATGTACCCACATCTCAATTAAATGTAAAAATTTCCATAAAGTATTGAAAGGATTTTTATAATTTTGCTTTTGAAATTATTTGCTTATGAAGGACTTATTAAAGTTTACAGTTGACTGTCTTATCACTCATTGCGCCTACTCAGAAATTCTTCTACAAGAGAATCTAATCCACAACTTATTTGAATACGTAATGAAATTTTCTATGAATAATAAATTTAACAACAAAGTTGACATAATGTTACATTTTGTAGACAGTTAATTAAATGCTTATTAATTTTAGTTTGCTTTTCTGTAGCTTGGAGCCAATTCATTTTTAAATTGTTTTTGTTTTTGTTTTTATTTTTTATAGGCCCCCTGAAAGCTGTGGGCTTCAGGCACAGGACCTTTGGGTTCAATAGATAAAACAGCCCTGAGGGAATTTTACTGTAATGTTTGGCTCAGGAATAAAGTTTTAAGGGTACAGGATTGTTGTTTCAAAGGTTAGCTCTGTCATGTCAAAGAGGAATAAGACGAATTCTGTGGTACTCTATAGGATGGGAGTGAATAAATCTTCACAACAGCATATCAAAGAGGATGTCCTAGGAGATAGGGGACCTGCAAGTGTTCAGTGTGAGCTGGAAGGATCTTTATATAGAGGCTGGGAGGTTGGGGAGGGTCAAGGGGTTAGAGTCAGAGATTAGACTTTAAGTCCCTGTGCCAGTTATTACCTGGTGACTTTGAGCAAGTCACTTAATCTCTTTGTATTTTTGTTTCTTCATCTGTAAAAAGGAATATTTATTTCATCTGTTATTGTCCCTCATCTATAAAGTGGAGATGTATTCCTGCTTCACTTACCACAGAGGTTTGCTAAAGATCAAAATGAGATAATTTCCAAACTTTTAGACAAGGCTATAAACTCTATACAAATGTTAAGCTTCACTCAAATGTTAGAATTATGAATCCAATTCTAGGATACTAATGAAACACCTAGTAGGATGGGAGAGAATCTTCAAAATCAGTCATTTAAAATTTATTATTGCTACTGACAATAATCTTAGCATAAAAGTGTAAGAAGGGGTTCATGGGTGGCTTAAGCATCTGACCACTCTTGATTTTGGTTCAGGTAATCTCACAGTTCATGAGATAAGAGCCCTACCTCAGGCTCTGTGCTCTCAGTGCAGAGCATTGCTTAGGATTCTCTTTTTCTCGCTCTATTCTCCCCTGCTTTCTCTCTCTTTCTCTCTCACTCAAAATAAATAAATAATAACTTTAAAAAAAGTACAAGGAGGGACACCTGGGTGGCTCCTTGGTTAAGCATCCAAATTTGGCTCTGGTCATGATCTTGCAGATCAGGAGTTTGAGCCCTGCATCAGGTATCAGGCTGTGTGCTGACAGCTCAGAACCTGGAGCCTGCTTCCAGCTCTCTCTGCCCCTCCACCACTAGTACTATGATAGAAGAAGATAGGATTCATTAGGCAGAGAGGGAAAGATTAGGGCCTAAGGCTCTTGGGTGGGGAAAAAACACCAATTTTGGAACAATGCTGGGGGTGTCTGACCACAGCAAAACCCCTCAGGTGTAGGATTCCTCTTAATGTAACAGATCTACCTACTCCGCCTCAGGCTTCCCCTCAGGAATTTGACAAAAGACCTAAGTATGGCCACAGACCACCCCTCTTACACTGGAAACCAGCCAATCAGGAATGAACAACTCAGCACCTAGAGTGATCAAGTCAATAAGGGTAGAACCTGAGAAGGAACAAGGGGGAATGGTTGGGGGATGGCTGACCAGAACCTTATAGTCCTCTGGCATTCAGTTTTGAATATCCCCTCTGTAAAGAGAGCTTTCCTACTATTCTTCCTTTCTAATCTTATATTCTAATAAACTTGCCTGCTGCACGTTTTGTGTCCACCTCTTCATTCTTTGAAGTGGAGAGAAGATGAATCCCAGGTATTGTGGTAAAAAAAATCCTACAAGAGTACTCTGTCTTTCTTTCCCTCAAAAAAAAAAAATTAAAAAAAGTATAAGGAAATTTTAAAACAGCCAAGAGAATGAAAGAGGTAAAAGAAAAATGCCAGGAACAGATTGCCAAGAGATGGATGCTGTCTTCTCTGAGAGCTTGTGAGTCTGAGTCCAGTGAAAAATGATATTTTTCTAAGAGTAACAAATAAATAAGATCAGACATCAACAAACAAAACAAAACTTAAAACAGTTTTGAAGAACCCAGTGCTACTTACATACAATTAAGTCAAAGCTCTGTGAAGGCAACCTAATATGGACTTTGAACTTTAGAAATGAAAAGATTAGAATTAACAGGATTAGAGCTAAAACAGATACTGGACATTGAGTCCTGTACTCTTATTTTATGCTTAGAAAGACATGTATAAAGTAATTGAGTGACTTGCAAAATGATTTCTACTTATTTAATAACCTGCCTGGTTTCACAAAGAATTTCAAGTGGAGTATAAGAATAGGTACAACAAAACAGGAAAATTTGAAGTACAATCAATGCTGACCAATGCTGTGATTGTGGAAAATAAGATATAAAGTATAATGACCAAGGGAAAGGAAGAGTGGACTTATGGTGGTAATATATAACTTCCACAGAGTTGAGTTTTTTGTTTTTTGTTTTTTTACCTGACCAGCACTGGAAGCAACTTCCACAGATTTATTAAAAATAAACAATAAGTTTGGCTGACTTTCCTGGTTAGCCAAAGCAAAACAGGAAACCAAGCTAGTGTTGGAACTAGCATGAGAACCCTACCTAAGACCAGTTTGGTTTTTGTTCCATTTAAAAATTGGTTTTTATTGAATTTACTTCTTTAGGTTTTAAATATTTTTTTGTTTGACATTGTCTTTCTTTCTCTCCATTTGTTCAATCTGTGGGGATGGCCTTTTTTTCTTTTATAGTTTATTGTCAAGTTGATTTCCATGTAACACCCAGTGCTCATCCCAACAAGTGTCCTCCTCCATGCCCATCACCCCCTCTCCTCTCTCCCCCTCCCTCATCAGCCCTCATTTTATTCTCAGTATTCAAGAGTCTCTCATGGTTTGCCTTCCTCCCTCTCCCCAACTATTTTTTCCCCTTCTCCTCCCCCATGGTCCTCTGTTAAGTTTCTCCTGTTCCACTTATGAGTGAAAACATACAGTATCTGTCCTTCTCTGTCTGACTTATTTCACTTAGCATAACACCCTCGAGTTCCATCCACATTGCTACACATGGCCAGATTTCATTCTTTCTCATTGTCACGTAGCATTCCATTGTATAGATAAACCACATCTTGATCCATTCATCAGTTGCTGGACACTTAGGCTCTTTCCATGATTTGGCTATTGTTGAGAGTGCTGCTATGAACATTGGGCTACATGTGCCCCTATGGGGGATGGCCTTTTTGAGGAGAGTGAGAGCTACTTCCTGTGCCCCTCTGACTATGGGAAATGTCCACTTCCTGTAGATGCCTGGGTGAGGATTACTCTTCTAATCTGCATGATCTCTACTGCCTCTGCCTTGACCATTCTGATAAGAATCAAGCAACATCTCATGCCAAGTTTTCCTTGGTTATTTGTTCTTTATGTCTATTATTCTCTGCCAGGATCTAATATCTTCTCAGAGTTCCTTTTTGTCAAGAGTCTTTGAAATTATATAATCTGTTCCCATTACTTAAAAATGAGGAAACTGAGATTCAGGTATGTTAAGTGGCTTGCCCAAGGCCACATAGGAGCAAATAACCTTTACTGAACATCTACATATGTCTTATTTCTCACAGCAAACCCTAATAAGTAAATATTATTATCCCTTTTTATAGATGAGGAAAATGAGGCACAAAAAGGTAAAGTGCTTTCCCCAAGGTCATAAGAGTACTTGAAGGAGCTGGGGTTTGAACCCAGTCTGTCTAGTTCCCAAGTTTATTTCTTTGTACAACCTTCCACCCAGGGTTGCCTCTTAAAATGATGACAGAACTTGGATTGAATCCAGTTCTCTGTGAGTCTCATGCTCTTTCTGCCACACTTTAGAGAAGACAGTATTAGACCTTAAATTCCCCTTAGGCTGGAGAGATATGCAAGACTAGTTTTGGAGTTTGGAGAGGTTTGTACTGAACTTGATTATCACTGCCTGGCCCTGCTTTTCGGGGATTCTTTGGCCAATGAATCAGTCTCTATAGAAATTTGGTTTTCAAAAGGAGTTTTTGGTCCCCTAAAGCAAGTGGTTTATATGTACAGTTCTGGTGTGGGGTAATGAGTTGTGAGGTGTCGGTGATTAGAGAGACTGGTGCACCTAGGGATTGCAGAATTGGCAGCTGGGGCTTTCTTTGACTCTCTCAGAGTCTCTGTGGAGGGAACAGGGCATGCACTACATTCTGCATTGAGGGCATTGTAGCTAAATGGTCCCAGTACTATATCTACCTCAAGCAGTGAACTTTAATGAGTATATCTTGCCACATTGTATAGAGCTCTTGTGCTTTCTATTCTTATTTTACAAAGGGCAGAGTATTCTAATGGGAGATAGGAGAGCAAGTGATGTTAAAACAACAATAACAACAACAACACACACACACTCATCTATATCAAAGATTGTCAACTAATTTGGTTACTTGAATCTTTGTTGACACTTGATATTATGGAGATAAGGGGATAATCACCTCATGATTCAGTCCAATATGGAATCCATTCAATGAATAACAGACCAGAAAATAATGATTATAAACAAACTAAAGCATTCTTGTTATCTTTCCTGAAAATTCAGGGCTTCTTAAAAATTCTATTTTTCCCATTTCAAAGTATTTCCCCAACACTGTAGCTGCTCCAAAGTCTCTCTTTTCTCCCAGTACAAGCTACTGCCCAGGTCTTTACCCAGCTGAACCTACATAAAGTTGTTTATCTCTTCATTCTTCCTTTTTTGCTCAGCTCTTCATTATGTAGGTCAATGTAGCTTTCTGGGCACTTTAATTTTCCTTCTTCCCCCATCATCGTGGTTCTGTGCAATAAAGGTCTAGGAATGGATCAGGAAGTTAAAGTAACTTTCTCCTTACATGGGGGTGGGGGAGTGGTTTGGGGAAGACACTGGGGCTACTCGTGCATTTTTTTGGTCCCCTGTCAAATCAACTTCATGTGCATCTACTGTAGCAAATTTAAAATCTCAAATTCTTACCAGCTGATGCTGAAATGTGTGGGCTCCTCCTCCTGTCACTTGGTGTGTCTAATTGCCTTTAGACATTATTCTAGAAACTATTATTAGGAAGGCTCAGTTTCCCCCCCAAAACCCATATAGTATATTCTAATACTAAAAGTCAATGTTTTGGCATTTTCTATTGTTTTGGATTGTGGGTGCTGATATTTTCCTCCCTGGGATAGATAATAGAGCTTGTGGACATGGAGACAAAGTGTGTATAGGGGTGTGTGTGACAGAAATAGTTCTTTGGAGACTTTAATAAGAGAATAGAAAGGAATTCACAAGATTGCTAAAGAATGATTACAGAGAAGTAGGGGCAAAGTAGGAAGGAAGAATAGCAATAGTGTTTGAAGGGCTAGAAAACAATATTTTTCTTTATTTTGAAGCTGAAAAATATAATCTATCAAAACGAAAGATTTTGATAAATCTGAAATAGTCATGTGACATTTAAAAATTGTATTGAATTCTCAATTTTTTGTTCTCATTTATATGTCATTTTTAATTTAAATCCTTATTAAATCCATTGTGATTGGCTATGCTAATAGGTACTGATGTAGTTTTGGAGTGATGGGGGCTTTCAGGGGTACAGAGCCAATGATCAAGAAAGAATTCTTTTTTTTTTTTTTAATGTTTTTTTTTTTTTTTTTTTTTTTTATTTATAGGAGAGAGAGAGAGAGAGAGAGCGTGAGCAGGGGAGGGTCAGAGAGAGAGGGAGCCACAGACCGAAACAGGCTCCAGGCTCTGAGCTGGCAGTCAGCACAGAGCCCGACGCGGGGCTCGAACCCACGAACCGCGAGATCATGACCTAAGCGAAAGTCGGACGCTCAACCGACTAAGCCACCCAGGCGCCCCAAGAAAGAATTCTTGAAGACATTTTTGGTGCAAAAAAAGGTGATTTTATCAAAGCATGGGGACAGGACCCATGGGCAGGAAGAGCTGAACTGGAAGTATGGAGGTGGGGGGTGACTTTTTGGAATCTGGAGAGATAAAGTCAAGAGGGAGTTTGCAAAGAGACTTTCACATGCTAAAGATTTACTGGAGGCCTAACTATTGTCAAGCCAAGGTTGTTTTATATTGGGATAGTTAGGGAGTTCCTGGACTTTAGGCTGTTGACTCAATTGCCTTTTTCTGGCAAACTGGTGGAGACTCTTATCAGTTTAATCATTTGTTTTTTGTCCTTTCTTGTTTTTGGGTAGCCTGGAGTGTCCAAGGAATATCACACATATCCCATCTGGGAGGGGGTGGGTGGGTGCTAGCTTGTGTTTTGCCTCAGCCTGCCTAAGGCTCCCTCATCAGGTACCATCATCTTATTAGTAGTTTTACTTTTGAAACTGATTAATAATTAAGTATTGATTTTATGCTGAATTTTACTGTTTTGATTAAGTTTTACTATAAAACATTTCAATCGTACTTCAGTTTTGTTTGTTTTGTTTTGTTTTAGTTGTTTCGGTATCTTTTCTTTAGAAACGTGGTTTCAAAAGATGTTTTTGGATAAAAGTTGGATAGTAGATTTCACTCATATCGCACAAAGTTTGTAAGGAGCCAGAATCAGAGCTTTTTCCTCATGTCTCTCATAACCCACATTCACAAATGTGGATCAAAACTGCTTGACATTAATTAGAGTAGTTAGGATCTGGCTGCCTAGATTCATGCCATTTGGTCCTGATAGTCTGGTGCCTCTGGTTCTTAGGCCAAACTCACAGGGGGTGCCTAGAGATTACCATGATTTAATGGTAATTAAATTACCATGATTTGATTTAGACAAAGAGGAGAGTTAGGCCAGTGACTATTTAATTCACCTTCTGAAAAATGCTGACTGGTGGTTAAGATGAGTGAAAGATCACATTTATGTCACACTTCTAACTTTTGCAAGGACATTGTTGAAGGTTATAGATCTTGTTCTCTGTCTTTTTTTTATAGTAACACACACAAAAAATAAAAAAAAAAAAAAACAGGAGAAATGGACAAAAGATAAAATCTCCCTTTGGAGGCTGATGAAAATTGTCAGATTAGATGGGCTCTTTGGGAATCATTCTTATGATTCTTATAATCTTATAATCATTCTTATAATGCTCTGCAAATACCCAGAGAGCACAGGAAATCACATGTCAAGGTCACTCTACTTAGCAGAAAATTTTCTTAATATCACATAATAATGAGCAAAATGAATGCAAATAAGGTTCTGACCACCAGCCTACCTCATTAGGACTCTCTGTGCTCCAGCTCTACTTTTTCTACTTTTTCTGGGAGGTGTGTAGCTTTAGTTCAAAGGGCCCAGCACGTTTGACAATGATGGTTGATCCTTTTCTGATGAAATTTTTGGCTTAAGCAACCAAATTCAGGATTGGTGCCTCCAGGTTACAGCCTCCCCTCTGTCCCTCGTTCCCCTGTCCCCCCAAAGGCAGACCAGATTTCCCCTTGGGATCATGGAAACCTGTTGTACCTAGAAAACCAAGAGTGAGGGCTCTGCAATTTCAGGCACAGACTGTCTTGATATTCAGAATGATCATGTCCCCTAGTTATGGTTTGGAAAGATAATCAGGCTCCCAGCTAAGCAGGAAGAAAAATATTGTCCCAGATTCATATGCAAAACTGAGTGATTGGAGTGCCTCTGAAAGATAAACTCAGTGAGTTTTTACCAAGGAAAGTCATTAGTCAGTATTTCCAGGTTATTTTAAAATACTCTATATTCTTAAGGACAGGGAAAGAATGCATATTCAGTAGGTGATTACTTTGTACCAGGTGCTATGCTAGATGCTTCATGCATGCCTTTTAACCCATAGCACAACCCTATCAGAGTGGTGTCATGGGGTATCATTGTCCCCTTGTAGAAAGAAGAAACTGAGGCTCAGAAGTTGTCACTTGCTCAAGAACTTATAGTTGGACTTGTGGAGTTGAAATTCTAACCACCTCTGACCTTAAAGCCCTATTCACTCTTCTTTCTGGAAAAAAAAAAAAGAAAACAGTAAAAATTGCAAAATATACTGTTGGTCACTTTGATGCCTCCTGGTGTCCTTCCAGTGCTGTCTGTTTAGCTGGGAACTAACTCTTTAGGTAACAGTTGGAAAGTGGAGTCCCTTCACGGGGGTTACTGAAAGTGATGTTGGTCTACTCTGTTGTAGAAGATGTTTGTGCATATGATGAGGCAGTGTGTGCTGGTAGTGGTTTATGTATTGCTGATGGGAAATTAAAAACAAAAACAAAAACACAACAACAACAAAAACCCAACCTTTAACAGTTGTATATTTGTATTAATGCATATTAGAAAAATAATAACCAGAAAGCAGCTTGTGATTTCATAGATATTGTTTAGACATGGTTAAAGAAAGTAAATAAGCTATTTTATAGAAACACATGAAGTAGATAATAGTGGCCCCAGGTCAAAAATTGTTATGGTAGCATGTGACTGATGATGTTTGGGAATCATCACAATTAGGAATGGCCAAATAAGGTTAATGTTTCTCCCGACCCTGAGGGATAGTAAGCCTGAGTAATCTATGGTCACTTTGCAATTACCTAGTGATTATGTTCTACAAAATAGAATCCCTAACTAGCTTTGTCTGCTACCCAGCCCATTCTTGGGGCACCAGATTCCACTGCCAGCTCATTTGAAAGCAGGAATTCAAATTACTTTGAGCCCTAGCCTATCCAAAATCTAATTATGCAGAAAAATGTAATACAACAAAAGTGAAAGAAAAGGATTTTTAGATGGCCCAACATTTGGGATTCTGAGGATAATTGTTATTATAAATAACTGTATAAATGACATTTGTTTGCCAAGAAACTGTACCTCTTTTTAATTCATTTTAGGCAGTGGCAGAAAATTATTTGAACTCAGGTTCCAGTCCCAGCTCCATCAACTGGGTGTGTGATCTGGGGATGGTGGTGGGGGGCTTGTTCCTTTTTTTAAAATAATTTTTAAAATGTTTATTCATTTTTGAGAGAGACAGAGCACAAGTGGGTAGCGTCAGAGAGAGAGGGAGACACAGAATCCAAAGCAGGCTCCAGGCTCTGAGCTGTCAGCACAGAACCCGTCATGGGGCTCGAACCCACAAACTGAACCCACAAACCTTGAGATCATGTCCTGAGCCGAAGTTGGATGCTCAACTGACTGAGCCACCCAGGCGTCCTGGTGGGGGGCTTGTTCTTAAAGATACTTTCCTTGTCCAGAGCTTTGTGAACAACAAAGCTATGCTTCAATGTGCTTTGATGACTTACTGGTTTTCAGAGATTTCAGAGAAGCCCTTTAATTTGAAAACAAATCACGGACTCAAAACTACATTTTGGGTAGCATCCGGGTAAGAGGCAGCTAAGGAATACTCGAGTTAGGATTGGGTTAGGCAGTAAAGTTTAAATGATTTTGGAGACAGGAACTTACATTTACTGAACCCTAAGTCTATTCAAAGCACTTTGTATCCTACCTCGCTGAATCCTCAAAATTGCTTTTATGGGTAAGAAAATTGAGGTTAATACAAATATCGAACCATTTCATTGTATACCTGAAACCAATATAATGTCACATCAGTTATACCTCAATTTAAAAAAAGAAGAAAGAGAGAAAGAAAATTGAGACTAAGTTTAAGAAACTTTCATAAGGTCACCCATGTCCTAAATGGCAGACCCGAGACTGAGTTCAAGTCGGATGGGTGGTAACCACTACGCTTTATTGCCTCTTAAGGTTTTAAATAGGCATGGAGTGCAACCTGCAGAGCTGATTCAGAGTCCTGTAAGTTTAGTGCGGGTGAGGAAAAGCAGCCAGTTGTGGAAGACCTTCTAAGCAGGCCCAACTCAACACTGGCAGGAAGGGTGACTGACAAAGAATAGATGGGTCATGTTTTCCCTGGTAGACCTGCTAGATTTAAGTGTCCCTGGGCTCAGCACAGGCTTTCCCAAGTGCCTGTGCTCAGTCAAACTGGCACAGGTGGCAGCAGGGGCAGGAGAGCCTGGGGATCCAGGTATGATGTGACCAGAGAGCTGAGGTAAAGCCTAGAATGCAGATGGCAAAGTCTTGGGCCCAGAGGCCCCAAGGAGTCCACATCAGTTGGGGGCCTGCCCTGTTAGCTTCTTAGGAGAATTCTATATGTAGGAGTGATTGGGATCTAGGGACCCTGGTTTGGTCTGAATGGCTCTATAACTGATTAGCTCTGGAAGGTAGCTTCATTCTTTCTGTTTCTGTCTCTTGATTAAGAGCTCAGAATCCAAGCCATATGGACCCTGAGTAAATTTTTCACTAGTTGTGTGATCTTAGGCAAGTTACTTACTCTCAGCTTTAGTTTACTTAACTGTAAAATGAGGATAATAATGGTGTCTTTTTATAGGGTTGTTGTGTAGATTAAATGAGGTAATATAGGCAAAGCACAGTGACTGGCTAAATACATGTAATTATTCTCGTTCTTATTAAGTGATAATACTTATGTGGGATTAAGTCCTTCCACTACCCAGTGACTTGGACTTGGTATAGCCAGATATTTCATTTAAATCAACAGTACCATAGCATGATTTGACTTTAATCATATGTTAATTTAAATCCAAGTTCTTGCTCAGAATTCTCAAAGACTGAGGAAGTTATTATGATTATAATATGGCCAAATCCCCCGATTTTACTAATCCATGTGTTATCCTCCTCTGGACGATCTCACAGTTCGGGAATGGACAAGGCCTCCATTGCTCTGGGCTGTGTCGCATCTCTTAGAGGACAAAGGCCTCTCTCTCCCTGTGTCCCCACATACAAATTGCCCTGCAGGCTCCTTCTTGTTGCCTGCCTGAATTTCCAAGGAGCATGGAGGGTTATTCATAGTGGCTCTGACCATGTGCCTGGGGCCGTAGATATATTTTTAGTGTCTTCTCCCTAAAGTCTCACTGAAAAGGTCATGCCTATCTTTTTATGCCTAATGTCAACTTCTGAATAAACAGGGTGAACTCATTTCTGTTAATAGGGCCCAAGCAATGTCAGGTTGTTGGTTCCCCCCAATGCACTTGGAATGTGATTTTGCTAATGACATGTAAGGAAAGTGCTTTGTAAACCCCAAAGCAGTTTATAGAAGTCATTGTGAAGGAGGAGAAGGAGGGTGTCAAAGAGTGCCCTAGAGAGGAGGGTTTAGGTAAATTGAGGTAGCTACAGAGCGGCTGAACTAGGACCACTGAGAGATAAATATAAGGAGAGGTTTTGGGTACCATGTTTTCTACTTACCAGAGCTGAGCAGGTATGGAATGACACATTGCCAGTGAGGGCATCACCCTTTCGTGTATTCATTCAAGCAAAGACTGGAAGGCCTTAACCAGGATGTTGGTGACTAGAATCCTATGAGAGCAGGTGACTGGATGAGATGGGCTGAGGGCCCTTCCACTGCTGAGATATAGTGATTCTGGAGGGCTGAGGGAGAGGGCTTTTCTGCATGTTGAGGCTGGACACTGAATAAAGTGGATACTACTACTACTACTACTACTACTACTACTACTACCACTACTACTACTACTGTACAGCAGCCTTGAAAATAAACCTATTTGTGGCCACACTTTCCTATAGCAGTGATTTTGTGTTTCAATTTTCCTCTATTTGTTTTTTAATGGTTATTGGTTTAATTAGGGTTTTTAAAAAATTATTTATTTATTTATTTATTTTGAGAGAGAGAGAGAGAGAGTGTGAGAGTGCATGTGTGCAAGTGTGGGAGGGACAGAAAAAGAGGGAGAGAGGATCGCAAGCAGGCTCCCCATCGCCAGCATGCAGCCTGACATGAGGCTTGATCTGATAAACTGTGAGATCATGACCTTAGTTGAAATCAAGAGTTGGATGTTCAACTGACTGTGCCACCGAGGCACCCCTGGTTTATTTAGGTTTTAAAAAATTTATTTCCCTAAATCAATTTTTGTAAGTAATATTTTTATGAGTGTCATTTAAAAATGAATTGATACAATGTTGTATATTTCTTATGATTTTTAATATCTGCGTCTTCTGGAGTTATGTCCTCTTTTTCACTGCTGGTATGTTTTTCTTTTATAACTTTTCTTCTATCTGTCATCTATCTATCTATCTATCTATCTGTCATCTATCTATCTATCTATCATCTATCTATCTATCTATCATATAATTGACATATAACATTATTCTCAAGTGTACAACATAGGGATTTGATATTTCTATATATTACAAAATGGTCACAAGTTTAACATCCATCACCTTGCATAGTTACAAACTTTTTTTCTTATGATGAGATCTTTTAAAATCTACTCTCTTGGGGCACGTGGGTGGCTCAGTTGTGTGAGCATCCCACTTTGGCTCAGGTCATGATCTCATGGTTCATGGATTTGAGCCCTGCATCGGGCTCTGTGCTGACAGCTAGCTCAGAGCCTGGAGGCTGTTTCAGATTCTATGTCTCCCTCTCTCTCTGACCCTCCCCTGCTCATGCTGTCTCTCTCTCTGTCTCTCTGTCAGAAATAAATAAAACATTAAAAAAAATCTACTCTCTTAAAAAATATCTATTCTCTTAGCAACTTTCGAATATGCAATACAGTATTATTAACTATAGACACCATGCTGTATATTACATCCCCCTAACTTATTCATTTTATAACTAGAAGTGTGTGCCTTTTGACCCCCTTCACTCCTTTTTTCTACCTCCTATCCACTGTCTCTGGCAACCACAAATCTGATCTCTGTATCTGTGAGCTTGTGTGATTTTTTTTTGTTTTTATATTCCACATATAAGTGAGATCATACGGTATCCTTCTCTTACTTATTTACTTAGCCTAATGTCCTCAGGGTCCATCCACATTGTCACATCGGTAAGACTTCCTTCTTTCTTATGGCCAAATAAAAAAGTGTGTGTGTGTGTGTGTGTATCAAATTTTCTTTATCTGTTCATCCACCAATGGACACTTAGATTGTTTCCATATCTTGGATATTATAAATAATGCTACAATGAACATGGAGGTACTGATATCTTTTTGAGTTAGTGTTTTTCATTTTCTTTGGATAAATATTGAGAAGCATAATTGCTGGATCATAGGGTAGTTCTTTATTAAACTTTTGAGGAATATCCAACTGTTTTCTATAGTGGCCATACCAATTTACATTTGCACCAATTTATGTTCCCACCAACAGTGCTCAGGAGTTTCCTTTTCTCCACATCCTTGCCAACACTTATTTCTTGGCTTTTTGATACTAGGTATTCTGACTAGGTATGAGGTGGTATCTCACTGTGGTTTTGATTTGTATTTCCCTGATGATTAGTGATGTTGAGCATCTTTTCATGTACCTATTGGACCATCTGTATGCCTTTGGAAAAATATCAGATCTTCTGCCCATTTTTAGTTGGATTGTTTGTGGTTTTTTTGCTATTGAGTTGTATGAGTTCTTTATATATTTTGGATATGTATATCTTATCAGATATATGATTTGCAAATATTTTCTTCCATCTAGTAGATTACCGCTTCATTTTCTTGATGGTTTCCTCTGTTGTGTAGACCCATATCTTTTTTTATTTTTTATTTATTTTTTTTAATTTTTTTTAATGGTTTTTATTTATCTCTAGGAGAGAGAGAGAGACAGCGTGAGCAGGGGAGGGTCAGAGAGAGAGGGAGTCACAGACTGAAACAGGCTCCAGGCTCTGAGCTGGCAGTCAGCACAGAGCCCGACGCGGAGCTCGAACCCACAAACCGCGAGATCATGACCTAAGCGAAAGTCAGCCGCTTAACCGACTAAGCCACCCAGGCGCCCCCCATATCTTTTTTTAATCAGGAATTTCATTTGTCTGCTATAATGGTTAAGCAAAATAGGACTAAAATACACTTTTTTTTCATCCCCCCCCCCATTTCAATAATAGATTCATTTCACTGGATCTTCACCTTCCAGATTCCTTTTGACACATTAGAAAACTGATGGGTAGTTAAGTGACTTGCTATATTTTATAGAGGATGAATAGCAGAGTTCAGACTTAATCCTTCCAGTTCCTGATCTATTGCTCTTTCTGGTAAACCAGATTGCTCCTGCTATGGGCATTGAGAAAGCTGTGAAAACTAGGGTACTGAGCTAAGCTAAAGTAACACACAGCCTTGAAGGCAGCCTTTAGGCATAAGTCCTTCCTCTCTGGTAAGGCACTTGTACACTGTAGATGCTCTGCAGATTTTTCTTTTTTTTTTTTTTTTTAAATATTTTTATTTATTTCTAGGAGAGAGAGAGACAGTGTGAGCAGGGGAGGGTCAGAGAGAGAGGGAGACACAGACTCTGAAATAGGCTCCAGGCTCTGAGCTGGCAGTCAGCACAGAGCCCGACGCGGGGCTCGAACCCACAAAACGCGGGATCATGACCCAAGTGAAAGTCGGACGCTCAACCGACTAAGCCACCCAGGTGCCCCGTGATTTTTCTTGAATTAAACAAAGTAATCCTGTCAGTGCCTGGCACCTAGTTAGTGCTCCATAAATGGTTATTGAATGAAAGCAAAACAACTCTCATGGGGTTCATGGAATTGACCATCAATGCTCAAGACATACAAAAACACCCATGGCATGTTCTCATTATGTTTTCTACTCGTATAATTGTGGGTAGTTTCAACCCTGGGATGGTAGCAAGGCTTCCTGCAAGCTCTGAGGCCTGCTGCCTTAACCTCCATCTGGGCTTGAATGAAGATGAATTTTTCTTTTATTTAAATTTTTTTTAACATTTTATTTATTTTTGAGAGAGATAGAGTACGAGTGGGGGAGGGGCAGAGAGAGAAGAAGACACAGAATCTGATGCAGGCTCCAGGCTTTGAGCTGTCAGCACAGAGCCTGATGTGGGGCTTGAACTCATGAGCCATGAGATCAGACCTGAGCCGAAGTCAGATGCTGAACCAATTGAGGCACCCAGGTGTCCCTTCTTTTCTTTTTTTAAAAAAGTGTTTATTTATTTGGGGGGAGCGGAGAGAAAGAGAGGGAGTATGAGTGGGGAAGGGGCAGAGAGAGAGGGAGAGAGAGAATCTCAAGCAGGCTTCATGCTTGAACCCAACACAGGGCTTCATCTAATGAACCATGAGATCATGACCTGAGCCAAAATCAAGAGTTCGATGCTTAACTGACTGAGCCACCCAGGTGCCCTGAAGATAAATTTTCCTGAGGGTGCTTCCTACAAACAAGGATATTAAGCCCAACAAGAACTGCTGGTCGTGCAGGTTGAGTCCTTAGTAGACAACAAGCTGGCAACATCCCTGGCATGGAGCCATGCAGTCTCCTTTTGTGATTAACTGACTGCAGCTTAGCTGTGATCAGCAGAACTCCCAGTCCAGGGAGTGGCTAGACTCCAAACCCAGCTCCTTGGAAGTTCCTAATTGGGTCCACCTGTCAGGATGTAATAAAGACTTATTTATATTTTTGAAGTACAACTTTTTGATAAGGTAAATAGCATATCAGAGCTCTCTTATTTTGCAGCCCAGTCTACAACAGGGTTATGAAAGGTATTTATAGCTTTTATAACTATGATCTTACTGCTTCCTTATTGACAAGTAATCCTCCTCTGACTTTGTCTGTGAATCACCCAGGATTTGGAGTCATTGAGATTGGCTCTGAGAGGGGTTTCAGTCATCCTAAAGATTCCTGGATAGCTTAGGAGACAAATCATAGGACATAAAAGAACTGTTTTCTTTTATACACATGCACACACACACACACACAAACAGACACACACACTTCTTGGTTTAGGGACTTGGTTAAAGAAGTGTTAATAGATGGAATGATATTTAGATTTTTATTCTGTGCCAGGAGTGCTAAGAAAAGATTATTGACGTCAAGTGAGCAGTTCTAGGAGTAGAGTGAGTGGT
The DNA here is from genome assembly GCF_003009895.1 of Hyaena hyaena. NCBI lineage: Eukaryota > Metazoa > Chordata > Mammalia > Carnivora > Hyaenidae > Hyaena > Hyaena hyaena. The sequence goes on from NW_024080920.1 coordinate 1,529,790, forward strand.
CACAGCTAGAACCTGTATCAGCCCTTGAAGATGCAGAGACATTTACATCTCTGCATCTCTCAGTGAGGAAGCAAGATGCCAAGCACAGAATAGGGTTGAGGAGCTCTGATTTTGCAGTTAGGCTAATTCAGCTCAAATTGTGCCTCTGTTGCTCATTAGGTGGATGACATAGACAAAATCCCATAACTTTCAAACTTCATTTTTCACATTTGTTTTATAGGGCTGATGGTTTAAGTATTTCATTGGATTGTAGTACATTCTAAGTGTATACGTGGTGGCAACATTGTTATGAATTCTAGTACTAACTGTGCAAATGTAAGCAAGTCACTTAAATTGTTTGGGTCTCAGTTTCTGTATTCAAAAGGCATTAGAGTAGATGATTCTTTATGTCACTCAGTGTCCAGTCAGGAGATAGAAACATGCCAGTTATTTTAACAGAGAAATTACTATAAGTAATTTTTAACCAGGTAGTAGAGAACTGGAAAAACAAACAGTGAACACAGAGGTAGCAACTGCAGAAAGCAGCTATCTACCCTTAGTGCTGGGGGAACAGAGGGAAGAAGTTGAGACTTAAAACTTAGAAGATTAGAGAAAGAGACCATGCTTCTCAGTGCCAGTAGGTCCTGGTAGGGAAGGGAGGGAAGGGTGGTACATTGTGGCTGTAAACTACAAACAGAATCTCTGTGCTATAAGGATAAGCTACTGGGGCCCTGCTGACCTAATGGGAAGCAGGCAGGAAGTCATAGGTCATCTTCCCTTTTTTAGGTCTTTCTCTAGCACACTGTCCCCTCCCAACCTCTGTTGGAAAAGTCACACAGGAAGCAACTGGCAATAAAGAAATGGAGTGTGCAGAGTCTTGTCCCAAGCATCACAAAGCTGAATGTGGAAGGGTAGGCTTAGAGCTGAGAGGCATCAACTTAGTAACTGGTATAATCTTTAAGGTTCCTTCAAGGCTAGAGTCTGTGAGTCAGGTTCTGAAGCCCATGAAGAACTCTGTGGGCTCTTGGAGCTGGAGCTGACTCCAGCATGGTTGGTAGAATGACATTGAGTTTTGTAGACATACAGACTTGGATTGGAATCCTATTTCTGACTCTTACCAGCTATGGGATATTGGGCAAGTTACTTGGAATTTCTCTGAGCCTTGTTTCTTCCCCTGTAAAATGGTGCTATCAATACCTATCTCACAGGGTTATTGTGATAATTAAATAAGAATAAGCCTGTAAAGTGCCAGATGGGGATATCTGGCACATAAATGGTAGCTATTATTATTACTAAGGATACTTGTTTAATGAGTGCCTGCTGATTGGCTTGTTCCCTTTGTTGATTGCACAAACTGATGTCACTGTTTTGGTTTTTCCACTCAGATATGGCTTGCTGGACCATGATGGGGGAGACTGGGCAGTGGGTCACTGGTGGCCAAGGAGTCCCATGATTCCTGGGGCCCCTGGGACAACATTTGTGCACTTGTAGGAAGCAGCACTTCACCCAGACTGGGATCTAGTAAGCTGGTTCCTGAGTGTGTGTCCAGTGCCAGGCAGGGACATGTACCCATTATTGTGTTAAGCTTGAGCTGTAGCCAGTGGGCTCCTTGGAAGCTATTCAAGTCAGAGGCAAGAACTTGGTTTCCTAGGCAGTAACTGTAGATTAGGAGAATCATTTATAATTTTTTCTCTACAGTCATCATAGTTGATGTCTTTTTTTTTTTTTTTGATGTTTTATTTATTTCTGAGAGAGAGAGAAAGAGACAGCATGAACAGGGGAAGGTCAGAGAGAGAGGGGATACAGAATCTGAAACAGGCTCCAGGCTCTGAGCTAGCTGTCAGCACAGAGCCTGATGTGGGGCTCGAACCCACCAACCATGAGATCATGACCTGAGCCAAAGTCGGATGCTTAACTGACTGAGCCACCCAGGCGCCCCAAAGTTGATGTCTTCTTACTTTTTCTAGGTGAAATCTTAGACTAGAAATAATAAGGAAATATAGAATATTCATATATTGATGACATTAATAACAAATATTTATTAAGGACCCACTTTGTGCCAACTATTGTGCAAGGCACTTATGTGCATTACTCCTAACCTTGAATCCTACGAAGTCATTTTTATTTCCCCAATGTTATCTACAAGGAAACTGAGGCACAGACTGGTAAATAAGCTTGCCCAGGACTTTCAAATAGTATAAAGTGGAGCCAAAATTAGAACCTAAGTTTCTTGGGTTCTTTTTTTTTTTAATGTTTATTTATTTTGAGAAAGAGATAGAGATAGTGGATGTGCAGGGGGAGGGGCAGAGAGGGAGAGAGAGTCCCAAGCAGGCTCCGTGCTGAGCCTGATACAGGGCTCCATCTCAGCAAACCATGAGATCATGACCTGAGCTGAAATCAAGAGTCAGACACTTATCTGACTGAGCCACCCAAACGCCCTGAAGTTTGTTGGATTCTAAGCACATTCCTTTACTATTAAGCCAGACATTTCCCAGTGCTGGTTAAAAGCACAAATTTAACTTAGAAAATATCTGGATTTCTGGGCCACATGGTGGGAGATTACTCAGTAGAGCCCCTAGTACACTTCCTTCCAACTTTCCATTATAATAACAATTATAATGATTTAATGGCATTTGATTAACAGCCCCTGACACATCTTTACCCAGCTTCTCAAGAAAATACCTAATAAAACAAAAGGATGAATATTCAAAACACAAATTCACAGTTTTTGGTATGATTTAAATCTGCTATAGGGACTATTTTATTTGGTCAATGTTCTACCAATTATTAGGAAGAAGTCTATTAAAAATATTCTCTTACCCTTATACAAGGCAGTCAGGCTTTTATAGTGAAACCACCTAAAAGTTACCTCTCTGACAAATTTTTCCTTAAGATTTCTAAGTAATTTTGGATTGTCCTATAAGTTTCACAGGTACTATGGTTAAGTAGTAGTATTTCTTGGAAAGCCCACCACTTATCATAACCATCCAACCCATTCTAACAGGTCTCAGATAGGTGCAGCTAGCACAGGGTTAGCTAGATTATGCTTGATGTGAAAAAAGCTTCTGAAAATACATATTTCCAAAAGTTGTAGGAACAGTGAAGATGGGGTGAGAAAAGCCATTCATGGACTACCTTTGCTTCACCTTATGTGAAAGGGCCACACTGCTTGCCTCTGAGAAGGGGTGGAAGATGCCTTGTTGTTCTCCTACTGCCTGGTCCCTACCTCAGAGGCCTCAGGGCCATTCTAACAAAACAATTTTTAGTTTCCTTTGGAAGAAATCAACAGATGAATATCCAGGGACATTAAAAAACAATAGTAGCAAAGAGGAGTATTTTTGCTCTTGGGCACCTGGGTGGCTCAGTCGGTTGGGTGTCCAACTTTGGCTTAGGTCATGATCTTATAGTCTGTGAGTTCGAGCCCTGCAGCCTGGAGCCTGCTGTAGATTCTGTGTCTCCCTCTCTCTCTGCCCCTCCCCTGCTCGTGCTCTGTCTCTCTCTCTCTCTCAAAAATAAATAAACAATAAAAAATTTTAAAAAAGAAAGTCAAATAAATTAAAACATGAACCTAGTATGCTCCAGTGAAAATTGTGATAAAGATAGAATTTGAGTTGGGATCACCAAATGAATAGACTATATCCTTTTGTCAGTGACTCCAAGTATTTTAAAATTATTCCACTGTGTGGTATATAGAATATTTTAATACATGTTAATCTAATTGGATCTTCCCAGGAGGATCAAATGAGTTAGATAATTTCATCTTTTAATGCAGACAATCTATAAATATTTTCTTTTTCAGTTTATCTATTGTTTTGTAAGTTTACCCCAAGCTCAAACTCCTTTCTAAAAATTTATGTCACTTTGAGTTTTTATGATGGATTATTTAAAGTATCTAGAATTAATTTAGTAAATAGAATGAGGTGAAGATACAATTTAATTTTTCTCATACAACTAGTTTATTATTCCAGTGCAACTTATTAAATAATTCCATCTTCCTTTACTGATAATTGAATGTTACACAGTCATTGTCTGCTGTTAGCAGGCGGCCCGTTCATCTTATGGAATGGATTAGAAGCTTCAGCCTTGGGGAGTGAACCACAATTTTTGAACCTCTGGGTTTTTGGGTTAATGTTTCTCCATCGCTGTGGTTTTTCAGGGCTATAGTTTTGCAGAGCTTTGGTCTTTCTGTATAGGTGCCTCTTCCATTGTCAGAAATTCTTAAGTTGGCAAATCTTCCTTATCCCAAATGCCAGGGGGTCTTCCTGAAGCTTCTACCTGCTGGGCCTTATACTGAATCTAATCCACTCCTCAGCTGCCATGTCACCCAGTGGGTGCTTTCTGTGTGTCATTTCTACTCCTTACCTCCAACTACTTAACCTCATTTGATGAATAGACATTGTTATTCCATTTTGCAGGGGACTGGGATTCAGAGAGGTTTATCAACTTGCTTGAGATCACAGAGCCACTAAGTGGCTCAGTGAGAATTTATGCTTCTTTCTGACTAACTCAAAAGCCTATACTTTTACTACTACATCATGCTCCATGCTATTTTTAAAACATTTTCTTTTATAGTAGTAAAATATACATGGCATAAAATTTGCCATTTTAACCATTTGTAAGTGTAAAGCTCAGCGGTGTTAAGCATATTCAAATTGTTGTGTAATCATCAGCTATCTGTTTTTTAAGCATCTAAAGATAGCAGGGGCATCCACGTCTATTTATAGTGAGCCACAAGATCATTAATTAAGATAATTAATCTAAGGGGCGCCTGGGTGGCTCAGTCGGTTAAGTGTCCGACTTCGGCTCAGGTCATGATCTCATGGTTCATGGGTTTGAGTCCACATCAGGCTCTGTGCTGACAGCCAGCTCAGAGACTGGAGCCTGCTTCAGATTCTGTGTCTTCCTCTCTCTCTCTGACCCTCCCCTGCTCATGCTGTGTCTCTCTTTCTCAGAAATAAAAACATTTTTTAAAAGATAATTAACCTAAATATTTGTGGACCAGTGAATTTCTACTTGGCGACGATGGCTTGGCGAATAGTTATTTAGATATGACTCAGATGCTCATCTGAATTTTGGAGCTTTATTTATATTTATTATCTTTTGTCAAGAATCATAGTTTCCCATCTTCAGGAAATTAAACAAGAATATCTCACTATTATGTTGTTAATTACATTCAGCTTTAATTACAATTGCTAAGTGATCCCAGCCTACTAGTTTGACATCTGGGTGCAGCAGGCATACCACAGTAGTGGTAGACAGGTAAATGCACCAGAGAATTCATGCGGGTTATCTAATTAGAGAAATTAGTGGTGCTAAAGACCTCAGGTGGTCCACTTTGACCACAGCGACATGCTGGATTTCTGGGAAGGATGGGTATCAGGATTCCTCTAAGTTTTCTCTTTACTAGGATGAACATCCTTGTTTTTACTTGTACAACACAGAATCCAAAGCCTTTTACTGAGTATACCACTCCCAACCTATTGACTAACAATTCTTTCCAAGTGTGGCTTCTGGAATGGAATCTATCACTCCTATCCTGATCCTGCCCATGCAAAGCAGAACATACCTGCTTAATTCTGGATGTCAGGCCTCTACCCATGCTACCTCCTCCCTGTTGGTCACTTCATGTTGCCAGATTATGTTAAGTTTGTAGTCAATTCAAATTCCAAATCTTCTTCATATATATTATTGTGATACTAGACCTCCCTACTTATGTCCTAATGAGTTGGCCTTTTGGACTTAAGGATAAGGCTTTATTTCTATCAAGGGTTCAAGGATGGAAAATATGTGCAATGTCTATGCCTGTGGACCTTGTTTACATCTAATTACATCTAAGGATCTTTTTTTTTTTTTTTTAAGAGAATGTGCTTTTTCCATACTTTGGCTATTGTTGATAGTGCTGCTATAAACATTGGGGTGCACGTGCCCCTTCAAAACAGCACACCTACATCTTTTGGATAAATATCTAGTAGTGCAATTGTTGGGTCTTAGGGTAGTTCTATTTTTAATTTTTTGAGGAACCTCCATACTGTTTTCCAGAATGGCTGTACCAGTGTGCATTCCTACCAGCAGTTCAAAAGGGTTCTTTATTCTCCGCATCTTCACCAACATCTGTTGTTGTCTGAGTTGTTAATTTTAGCCACTTTGACCAGTGTGAGGTGGTATCACATTGTGATTTTGGTTTGTATTTCCCTGATGATGAGTGGTGTTGAGCATTTTTTCATATATCTGTTGGCCATCTGGATGACTTCTTTGGAAAAGTGTCTATTCATGTCTTTTGCCCATTTCTTCATTGGATTATTTGGTTTTTGGAATAGCTTTTATTATTTAAAAATCCTTCATTATTTTTAATACATCTGTGGCCTTATTTTATTTATTTATTTTTTGACAGAGAGGGAGCGAGTGGGGAAGAGGGGCAGAGAGAGAGAGGAAGAATCTTAAGCAGGCTCCATGCTCAGTGCAGAGCCTGATGTGACTCGATCCCACCATCCTGGGATCACTAGCTGAACTGAATCAAAAGTTGGATGATCAACAGACTGAGCCACCCAGGTGCCTTTAAGGCCTTATCTTGTGAACAGTCTATACCAGAAACTTAGTCAATTTGCAAAAATCATGGTTGCATTTCCCCTCAGTAATATAGCTTCTGCCACTCTTTCCTACTCTGTATAGCTGACCTTAGATTCAGGAGAAGTCAGGGGAATAGTCACATTGCTTTTAGCCTTTTTCTTACTCCCAAGACTCATGGGGCAATAAGTTTGTCTTTATTTCCCTCTTTGAATAAAGAAAGGTAAGGAACACATGGGGAGACACTGGGTTGGGATGACATTTGAAGTTTTGCAGAATAGTCCTGACAGTGAAATTCATCTTTCAGGTACAAAGTAGCCTGCATATCTGGCAGCCACATACTGGTTAAGTCCTAGTTCTTCACCTTTGCAAGGGGCTCTGTGGTTTGTCAGGCTCAGCAAACCAAAGCATACATCTTATATGTATATAAAAAGCATATTGTGGATTATAAAGCACAGCACAAATGGTCGTTCTTTAAGTACACCATGCTTCTTTAAAAATATCTCATCTTGCAGTCAGGAGGGGTTTCCTTACATGCCCTTGACTTGGGGCCATTCTTATGTTGATAGAGGATATTTTCAGAACTTGGTTTCAGAGAACTCTCAATTGTTAGATATTCAGGTTGCTATTCACCTGTCTTTCTCTTTCTGATTCTGACCAGTGGGAACACAATATAAGGAATGAGAGTCAGAGGACAAGTACCACTTGTTTCATAGGTAGACAAGCTCCTGATACCCAAAGTAAACTTTAGTAAAAGCTGGATTGGCCAACCTGACTCTGGTGTGAGTTGAAGTGCATGCTTCTACCACTCAGCCCAAATCTCAGTCATTAGATTGACAGGCTCAGCCACATGACAGAGTGAATCAGTGAGCAAAGGCTTGCAAAGAAGTTGTAAAGTCACTTATCTGACCATCCGCATACCAGGATCACAAGCCTGCCACACTCACTCTGTTATAGGTTGAAGGAGAAGAATGGCAGGCTTGCCCCACCTACGAAGGACTGCCCAGGTGTGCTTGGCATGTGGAGCAGAAATGGAACAGTGGTCTTTGATACAGTAATGCTGCCCACCAGTAATCGCAGCACACACTGTGTAACCCATCAGATAGTCCACTCACTCAGTGGAAAGTGAATCAGGGGTGGGAAAGACTAGAGCCTTCCATTCAATCCTCCTAAAAGAGGGGACAGGGGACAAAAGTCCCTTCATCTACCAGCTGGTACAACAAGCATAAATATTCCTTTCCTTGATAGTATCAGTTTTGAAAAGTAATGCTCTTGTGCTATCCTTTAGACGATGTCTCATTTGTGATCTAATCCAAGGATTAATGATTGAGGAAACAACCTTTAAGCTGAAAAGATGGTGGAATTTTGATTGGACAAAAATGTTATGATTAGAAAACTCCCCATGGATACTCTGTAAGGCAATTCTTGGTTTATGCAAAGCAGCACGTGTGCCTCTGTGCTGATGGTGCAAATGTAGTAATTAACTTCACAGAAATGCCAGCTACAATTGGGATTTGGGGAGAACCTTCTTCCTCTCCAGGAGGGGGGGAATGGGTGACTCCAACTTAAAGAGAAACAAATGTATGAGAGACAGGTGTGGAAAGACTCTGAAAAGTCTGTGACTACCTGGCTTGAGAAAATTGTCTTTGTTTCCAAAGCAACAACATTTTTGAGAAAAATAAAAACTTTCCTCAATGTGAGAATTTTCTCTTTGTTTTTGTATTTTATATCAGAATACACTGTGACAATGTTAAAAAGCCATGAGTGAATTTTGGAAATTGCAGAATCAGGCTTAGCATCTGGCTCTATTACCTATGGGGGATCTTGGCCAAGTTACTTCACTTCTCTGAGCCTCAGTATCCTCCTTTATAGTGGAGATAATCATATAGTGGTCAGGGTTGTTGTGCAGATTAGAGATATTAGAGGTACATATAGTACCTGGCACAAAATGAATTGTGATGATGATGGTATATATATATTTTTTAATTCTTAATTTTGCATCACAACAGGTGGATTTGTAAGCTTTATTTGTATACAACACTAAATCCAGGAGGATATTTCTTCTTTTATGTGCTCAGAAAAACTAGGTCAGATTTTAAAGTGGGAATTAGGAGACCATGTTCCAGATAAATCCTTTCTGGTCTGTGTTATTAATTTTCCCAGAGAATTAGATCATCCAAACATTTGCAGATTCATTGAAGTCTGCATTAAAGTGCCAGATGTGGTTATTGTCACAAAATACTGCCCAAAGGGAAGCTTGATGGATGCTCTGCTCAATGATGACATTCCTGTCAACTGGAGTTTCCAGTAAGAGCCAGGCATTTGAGTGGTAGGAAATATAAACTAGTGAAATTCTACAACAAACCCTGTTTCCATCATTGTTCCCAAGGATCTATTGTCATCTAAATGGATTATCTTGAAGGAGGATTTGTGTTACCTCTTGGGGCATGGATGGGAATGGGTGGGTCATTATATCTAGACAGGGAGGCCTAGGAAGGATTTTGAACTAGGCCCATCCACTGGTGCCAGGGAAGACGTGGCTGGAGATGCTGGTAGAAAATCCTGATTAGTATCTAAAGAGTACATCTATAAGCAAGAGCAAGGAGTCTTTGCAAGTAGTAGGCACAGGCTAGGTCTAATTAATTTACCTAACAGCTACTGTGCTGGACACTTAAGGCTACAAAAATAAATAAGAAATATTCCCTGCCTTCAAGACCCTGTTGGTCTGGTGGGAAAGACAAATAAGCGGAGTTATAGAACAGTTGATAGAAGTCTTAAGAGTGTCATGTGCATGGGAGTGGCATTGAGTCCAGATTGGGTATGGGGAATGGGTCATGTGGAGATGAGGAAGAGTAGAAGTTTGCTAGGAAAAAGGGTCAAAAAAGGTAATTCCAAAGAGAAGGAATAGTGTGTGTAAAATCTAAGAGAGGATGGCCCAATCTGGAATTGTTAGTAGCTTAGTATGGCCAGAGCTTAGAGATGAGGGTAAAGGTGAGTGGTAGGAGTGGTGAGATTTGAGACAAGAAAGATAAGGAGGTAGTCCTGAAATGGGCCAAAGTAAATAAGATAATTTAGAATATGAAAAAGTGGAATTTCAAATAAGTGAAAAAAGGAGTGATTGTTGGAATAAAGGATTCAGGATGACTGTCTAACCATTTGGCAATAATAATATTAGACCCCCAGTACACACCTTTAAGCAAAATTAATTTGCGGATGGCTTTAATTTTCAGCATGAAAACTGAAACTTTAAAAGTACTAGAAGGAGGGGCACATGGGTGGCTCAGTCAGTTAAGCATCTGACTTTGGCCCAGGTTATGATCTCAGGTCATGATCTCTGCTGTCAGCCCAGAACCCATTTTGGATCCTCTGTCCCCCTCTCTCTGCCCCTCTCCAACTTGTACTCTCTTTTTCTCTCTCAAAAAAAACAAAAAAACAAAAAAGAAAAGGAAAAAGTACTAGAAGGAAATACTTATATGTGATGAGAACACCACACTGAAAATTAACAAGCATATAAGTAATTGGGAAGAGTATTTCTAACATATCTCTTACTGAGTATAACTAACAAAAGGTTGATATCCATAGACTAGTGGAAAGCAGCAATGTAAATAGCATAACACATAACTGCTTGTTTGTTAATTATAGATAAGTCTATGAACATTTACATGTATTTTAAAATGTGGCATGTACATGTGAATCACATTTATTTGGAAGAAATATTCACTTTTTTCTGGATAATTATGACCTCATAGCATTCATAAATATGGGTATAGCTGAGCTTACCTGAAGTATTATCCCCACTGTCCCTGCAAACAGTGGCTCTGCAATCTGTGTGGACTTTTAATTTGCTCTACATGATGGATTTCACATCAAAATGACCTATGTGTCTTTTTGCAGGTATGCCATCAGTTTGATTGCCCCATGAAGGGACCCAGGCTTGGGTAGGATTCTACTGAACATATTTTCAAGTGAACCATCAGGGAATCTGCTTCTTTTTTAAAAATTTTTTTAAACATTTATTCATTTTTGAGAGCCATAACAGAAGTGGGGGAGGGGCAGAGAGAAAGGGAGAGACAGAATCTGAAGCAGGCTCCAGGCTCCAAGCTGTCAGCACAGAGCCTGATGAGGGACTCGAACCCACTGACTGCAAGATCATGACCTGAGCTAAAGTCAGATGCTCAACTGACTGAGCCACCCAGGCACCCTGAATCTGCTTTTTCATTTCTCAGCAATGAACAGTGTATCCTACCCTAGCAGAGAACAATATTGTGTCTGATTTGTTCATATATATAAGAAAGAACAAGATGCATACTGCCTATCATCTATCTATCTATCTATCTATCTATCTATCTATCTATCTATCATCTATCTATCTATCATCTATCTATCTATCTATCTATCTATCTATCTATCTATCTATCCATCTATGTTTAAATAGCTTATGCTTTTGGAAAAGCACTGAACAAAAATTCCATACTGTAAAGTGTTCTGGATATTAGGGTAAGTTTCCCCATCCAAATCTAGGCATATTGAGTTGAAGGAGAGCAGGACTAAAAATACTCTGGCTGCATCTGGAACACAGGGATCCTTTGGGATTTGTTTCATTTGGCCACATTCCAATTATAATGATGTTGAGTGTGGATTTTGTTCCCCAGGATGTTGAGTCCTTAAATAAATTCTTCTCAGCCTTAGGATTTGTTTATTTATTTTAAGAAATTTCCCTCCAGGTTTATAAATTCCAAAAGATCACACAAATTATACGTATTTTCAGCAGAGATTAAAACTGTCACAAAGATATAATCTATAAGAGAAATAGGAGATGAGTGAGGGTGGAGCATGGTTCTTTAAAATTATTTTTCATTTGATAGTTTTAAATGTAAAACCCTTGGGAATTGTATATGCTGACCAATAGTTTCATGTTGTTCTGAATGCCGTTTAACAAATAAATCAAGGGACAAGGGAATTTCAACCAGAATGATCAAACATTATTGACTGTTCTTGGTATGTTTAAATAAACGGAAAAGAGGAGCCGAGGGAAAGATGATAGTATATAATGAGAAAATCTGCCTCAATTCTCAGATCAGAGAAATCATGAAATTTTGATGGTAATAGAGAATTCATTTTACACCAATAATTACACTGTTTGGGTTCATACACTATTCCCATTTCTCCCAATTATCTCATTACTATCCAGCTTTGATATATGTTTAAGTAAATTAATTTTTAACAACAGCCATGCAATTTAAGTATAATCCTACAGAGACTAAAAACCAAACCAAACAATAAACTACTGTTCTTCCTGGGAATTGGCTCATACTAGTCACTAGATGTCATAAATATTTAAAAGTGGACTCTCTTAGACAAGTGCAAATAAGCAAGGTCATTTCTATAATGAGCACTAACCATATATGGAACTTGTCTATGGCAGGAGCTAGGCTGACATCACTCTGTCCTCTGCAGGAGTGAGCCGAGGATGTGTGTGTGGGTAAGAAAGTGTGGGTTGTGCAGGGCAAAAGGGGAATAAAGGGCCTAAGCAGCATTGTTAGAGCTGGTCAGCCCAGAGCCGGTCAGCCCATGTTGGGGAGCACTAAGAATGACTGACTGAGTAGGATGGGCCTTTTGGTGGAGATTTTTAAATGCCAAGTTGAGAAAGTCACACTTGATGAGAAAGGAGCATTGTCAGCTCCTAAATGGTGGAAATGACATAATAGAATGAAGAGAGGGACAGGTGTTGGTGGCAAAATTGAATTTTCTTTCCCTCATGATTAATTAAGGCAGTTAGTAAGGGCTCAAGACTAGATCTCATAAGGAATGCCTAATTCACCGTGTAATTCCAAATATTGTTTAACAGATGAATTGGTACACTAGCTAATTTGACCCTTTTAATTTCTCAGATGGAGGCTGAGGGGTTGAATCAACTGTCTCATTTTGTCCCAAACTGGAACTATTAGGTGGAAGTCACCTTATAGATTATTTATTTGTGCCAATTCATTTTTAGAGGAGGCAACTGAGACCCAGAGAGATTGAGAAACCTGTTTAAGGGTCAGGTTTGCTCCCTTATTCCCATATAGTTCTCTGGTAGAAGTACACAGTTATAGTCCTGGGCTTTCTGTTCCTCTCTCTCCAATCCTATTTCCATTATAATTTTGGGTGACCTTAGTATCCATTAGGAAGATGTGTCCTGTCCTGTCAGTTTTTTTTTTTACCCCCATCTTCTCCCATGATTTTATATTCTTCACCTGCCTCAGCTGCCCATTTCTATGTCATTACCTGTAACTGGATCCCTTCTACAATTTCCATGTCAATATCTTACTCTTTGATATATATATATATATATATATATTTTTAGTGAATTCCCTTTAGTTTCCCAACTCCACCAATGTACTAAGTGGGACATCCAATCCACTGATCTCACTGTACTTCACTTTCTCTCATACCCCATTTTCCTACTCACCTGGCTTAGATTCCATGGTCCATCACTGATGGAGATTCATTTGCCTAAACTCTTCTGTGTCTTATCACAAACTGACAAATTACATATGTTTGGTGGATTGCTATTTTCTGCCTCTGGATATATGCTCCCTGAGGGAAGAGCTTTTGTCTGCTCTGTTCCCTGCTGTATTTCAAGTGCCTAGAACATGGTTGGTACATGGTAGGTGCTCAGTAAATATTAAAATATTAGTTGAATGAATGAATAAATGAATCAGTGAAAGTGAGGACACTTTTCAGAGGGTTTAAATTACATTTACCTCTACAGAGTTTGGCACATGCTTCTGTTTTGATTATTTCTAGTGCTAGGTTGTTTTTATTTTTCTTTCCTTCTTTTCTCGCCTCCCATGGAAGGAAGAGCTTTGTTTTGTTAGGCATTCTAGTGTCTCTTGAGGAGCTAATTATAGAGAAGCCTGAGAATTGCTGTCCTTGCCCTTCAGAGGAAAGGGGTGAAGGGGCAAAGGAGACTTGATCATCATCCGAAACCATCACATCACCTAAGCATGAGCCCATGTTATGTCTTGGAAAAAGATATGTCAACAAGAGCAATCTATTGGATCAAGTAACAACTTCTTGGCATTTTTCTGGCTTTTCCCAGTCTTCTTCCAGTTAGAAATGATACAGTAGGCAATTGGAATATGTGTCAGGAACTTGGAACAGAGGCTCAGATAGAGATGGAAATTTGGGGACCACCACTATCTAAGGCTATAATGTAGCCATCAATGGAAAGGAAACCTTCTAGGGAGAAGATGTGGAGAGAGAAGAGAGAGAGAATCCCAAGATGGCAGCTCTACAGTATTTCTGTAGACCTCTGGTGCCATTAAAAACACTATGACAAAGTGATGCATATGATGATGAACACATGGCAAGCATGTTCATATGCCACATGCCCCATCCACAGGTACAGCTATGGAGCCACAATACCATCACTTTGGGATTTAGACATGCATTTGGGTATGATAATTTGTGTAAATAATTTACTAAAACACAGAATGAGAATTGTGACTTTGTAAGTGCTCATGGGACAGTGGTGGAATAGAAATGTTCTGCCATTGATGTTACAGAGCCCTTTGATCTAGCCACACCCATGGCATTGTTGCCCTCCTGTGCTTGAATCTTCAAGCCTTTGGCATTGTAGCATCTTTGGGCTTTAGTTTCCTTATCTTTAAAAATAAAAAGGGACACTATATCAATGAATCCAAGGGGGTAGACACAGGTTGCATATCAGAAATGGGATGGTCCCTCTGTAAGAATTTGATATGTGAAAGTATATTGAAAAAGTATGTTGAAAAAGTATATTGAATTTTATTATCAAATTCATATTTGTAAAATTTACAAAAATCACATGTATTAATTTAGTTGTTCATACTATTGAATGTAAAGCTCAATTAAATCTTCCTGACTGCTCTGGCTAACATTAACAAACACGGGGAAACCTGGGAATAGATGATTCTAAACTGTTCAGTTCTGCAGTTCTGAGTATCAGTGAATCATGGGGTGCGTGGGTGGCTCAGTCAATTGAGCTTCCAACTTCAGCTCAGGTCATGGTTTGTGGGTTCAAGCCCCGCATCGGGCTCTGTGCTGACAGCTCAGAGCCTGGAGCCTGCTTCGGATTCTGTGTCTCCCTCTCTCTGTGCCCCTCCCCCATTTGTGCTCTCTCTCTCTCTCTCTCTCTCTCTCAAAAATAAATAAATAAATAAATAAATAAATATCAGTAAATCAGTGCATGACTCTTACTCTTGATCACTAGAGTTGATTAAGAGGTACAAGAAAAACAATCCATCTCAAAGACCTACCTTTGAACAAGTAAAGAAGCTTTTATATAAGATGAATTTCCCAAAAGAGTCTGATAGAAGTGACAATGTCTTTGGCAAGTTTGGGTGACTTCCCAGTCCTCACTAATTGCACCCTTTTAGGTATGTATTTATCACAGCATTAAGGGCAATCTCACTGGTGTACCCTTTCATGGCTGGTGTGATTACAAGATCCTAAGGGGATGATAATTATAGGTGAAGGACCCCCCTGTGGAAATCCTCCTGCCTTCTAGGTACTTTCAAAGTCAGAGATTAATACATAGGGAGCAAAGTATTCCCATGAAATAACTTCTCTTTATGATGGATGCTTAAATGGAGAAGTACAGTGAACATGGAAGTACTTATGACAAAAAGGATCCAAGACCTAATACATGATAAACAAAAAACCCACCACTTGCTCTATAATAAGTAAGTAATGCCTAATTGAAATACAACGTCAGTAATAAAGGCTGATTTGGTTAGCTCATGCATTTCTACTTAACTTGTTTCTCTGGAATGTTCTTTCCTGAGAACTAATTGCTGAAGCCAAGGAAATAACACTCTTACACCTTTGATTTTGAAATCTGTGTTCTGCTTGCATGGATTTTTAGGGATCAGTTTTCATTTGCACTAGGATTTTGGGAACTCTAAGTGCCTTTAACAGAAGTCAGTGTGCATTGACGGTAGAAGACAAATCTTTACCTGTAATACCAAGGGAAGAGTTAAATGTCAGCACTGGGTCTTGGGCAGCTATGCATGAATCTTGCAAGGAAGTGTCCAGCCTAGGGGGAAGTGGAGTTGAGAGAGCAGTCTTCCTCGGAAGCTGCAAGGGAGGTACTCAGGCAGGTAGAGGATTCCAACTCCAACAGTGTTGTAGAGCAGTATGAGGTAGACATAGTTCAGAGCTTCAGCTCTGGAGCAAGACAGAGGTGGATTAGTGTCCCAGCTCTGCATTTTTCTAGATTCATGATCCTTGGGCAAGTCACTTTATGAGCCTCAGTTTCTTTGTCCCGTGAAATAGGGATTAAAAACTGTACCAATTTCACAGGAGTATCATATTAAATGAGTTAATGAATATAATGCTCCTAGCAAATGCCTGGTACAATAAAGAGCTCAATAGATATAATGATGGTGGTGATGATGATGTGAATAGACTAGGACCTTTATTTGAAGGAGCTGCCTAACCAAGGAAGCAAATACCTGGCAGAGAAGGTGACCATTAACATCCCCTAGTTTAGGTGCCTAGACAAGGTCCACCATCATCCCAACAGATTGTTCCTATTACCTCAAGACAAAAATTTTCTGTCCTGTACCGTACTGGTTGGGCTAGGGTTACCCAATATGTGCCAAACATGGAGGTTCTCTATGTGGTTATTTGTGGAAAGCTCAGTTCCCTCTAGCACAGTCCTTATGAATCATGGCTGCATATTATAATCCCCTGGGGCTTTCATAATAAACTAATGCCTGGGCCCCACCTCTTGGACATTCTGTTATAATTATTCAGGGGGAAAATTCAGGCATTAGTATTTTAAAAGCTCACTGGTGGATTCTAATGTGCAGCGCTACTTGGAAACTACTGACTTAGCAGTATAGCAAGTAAACTAAGCATTGTTTTAATGCAATGGAATCAGTAAACATCTAGCAGCAAGATAATTGCCAAACCCATAATTTTTTAATAACTAATTGGAGTAATTGGTTCTTCCTCTGACCTCTTTCCAGAATTTACACCACTGGTTCCTCCCTTCCTTCTGAAGCTTTTTCCTTACTGGAGTTCCCTACTCCCTCTTTCCTCTTTACGTCTGCTGCCCACCAGGCTCCCTCTCAGTCTTTCAGAAGCTCTGCATCCTTCACACACACACTGAATGTTTGTAGTTTCCTGGGGTCTATCCTTGGCATGCTTTTCCCTTGTTCTAAACCCTTTGTGATGTAGCTCCCAGCTGCCACCATACCTGTATGCCAGTGATTTCTAGTCCTGGAGTTTTAATTCTCCATCTGTCTTGAGATCCAGGGGTGTAAGTTCCAGCCATTGACCTGGATGTCCTGGGCCACCCAAGTTACAGCTGTGTTGCAATCTTTTTATTTATCCCTAACTGCCTTGAAGGCAATTCTTTTTTTTTTTTTTTTTTTTTTTGCAGAAATACCTTTATTTGACAATCAGCAATTAGTTCTCATCCACATTAACGGTCTGTAGATTTTTGAAAGTGGTGACAGGTACATAGGTAACCAACGTATAGAGCTTGTTTGGTGAATCTTCATCCTCGTTACGTTTTCTGGACAACCGCACATGGATATGGTATGGAACATTCCTTATTCCTTTGGCCCAGACAGCTTTATTAAGCCTGGTGTCAATGTGCACATCTGGGGTTCCCATCTCATAGCAAACTTCCGGATCTCTTTGAGTGCCCGAGGGGCACGCTTCTTGAATCCCACTCCATGGATGCGCTTGTGAATGTTGATGGTGTATTCTTGGGTCACTACCTCATTGATGGCAGAACGGCCCGTCTTCTTCTCGCCACCCTTCTTTGCGGGAGCCATTCTGCCGGGCCTGGGTTGGAAAGGAAGAGGCAATTCTTTCTTTACATTCCATCTTAATTTCATGTGTCCTCACTCCAGGTGGATCACCTTGCTCCACTATACCTCCTCCCCAATTACAGGCTCTAAAGATGTCCCCCCATTTCCAACTATTATTAACCTTATCAATTAAAGGCCCATCTTTACCTTGTTTCTTCTTTTCTCAGAGGAAGGGCTGTGCCTTTTGTTCTTCCAAGGCCAACATCTCCACTTGAGTTCTGGATCCCATCGTGCTGACTCTTTTCATTTAGACATTGAATCAATACTTATTATTTACTATGTGCTAGGCATTGTACTAGGCAGGTAATACAGTGGTGCCTAAGACTGCAGAGTCTCTGCTTGTGTGAAGCTCATAGTCTAGTGGAGGGAGATAGAAAATGTACAAAGTAACACATTGTTATATGATATATCAGGTGGTGATAAATGCTAGAAGAAAAATAAAGCCATGTGGGGACTGAGAGACTGATGGAGACTGCAGTTTTCTGTGGTGTAGTCAGAACCTGAATTAAGTGATGGGCATCTGGGGATAGAGGGAACAGGAGGCACACAGGCAGGCACGTGCTTGCAGTTGGAGGGACAGCATGGAGATCAGTGGAGTGGGACAGTGAGGCAGAAAAGTAAAAGATAAAATGTAAAAGTAGGGGCAAGCTTATGGCCAAACAACACAAACAGTACCCTTCTCTAGCAGGATTACATGTTACCTATGTGTGGGGACTGACTTTTGTTCATTTTTATGTCCCCAGCACCTAGCACAGTGCCTGGGACATGGTAGGCACTCTATATTGGTTGCCTAACTGCATTTTGTATTCCTCAATTAACAATGGATACAAGAAATAACAATATAGCCAAGTTATGCTGCATTTATAAGTATTTAGCATATTACCAGGGTATATTGTGAATATGTATCAAAATTGGACGATTGAGACAGAATTCCTGAGGGAAATACAAAAATATCACCCTATTTCTTTCACTGAAAAAATACAAATTTGATTTCACCACTATTATTAGCCTCCAATAAATATTCATTCTTTATCCCTCCAGGGGGGTCCCAAGCTTTCTGCAAGTGAAATGAGCACTAAATGTGCCCAGTAAATCACTCCGATTATTTCTACCCTGTAGCCAGAATGGAGATTTTAGTTGGTTGTTTCTTCCAACAGCTTAAAGATTCAAATAATGTTAGATTTTTTAATCCCCCAAACTAGAGGAGTCAGGGTAAACTGTCCATATGCTACCAAACTCCTTATGAAGAAGGTAATAGCCTGCTCTTCCTGAACACCCCCATCCCCTATACCAACAAAGTTCAAAGTCCTAGAGCTCTCTAACAATACTCGCTGCTTATACCGGCTAAATTGCAAATCCCTGCAAGGTAGCAGCTGGGCCTGCTTAACTCACCTTGCCACGTCCCGGATCCCATTCTAGTGTCTCCAGTCAGTGGAGGCATCAATCTCAATGACCAATTGAGTAAAGCTGAGTGTGAATGAGATTACAGGCAGAACTTCCTTTCCTCCAATGAACTCTCCTGGTTTCTCTGTCCCTGATAGCAGCTATGACTCCATCTCCACATGGGCTCCAGCGGTGTCTGGGTTAGGCAGTGTGACTGGCTTGGTGTAAATCCTTCACAAACAATGCCCTACTCAGCGTATGGAGCACAGAACAAAAGAGGGTGTGATTGGTGACAAATGATGCTACAGACATGAAGACTGGTTCCTGTGTATCCTTTTCATTGAGGATAATTAACTGCTATAATTTATAGCGGAAAACAGGCATGTTACCAGAACAAGTTGCTGATGACTTACGACAAGGCCAGCCTTGCCAGACTCAGAGTAACCCGAGTGCGTCCATCTTCTTCAGGTAAATTAACATACCTGGAGTTAGGATTTCAACTCAAAAGCAGAGAGATAGAGCAATGTACAGTATTATACAATTTGTGCGTGACTGTTGGTAGGTGGAGAGCAATTCATATCCGCAAAAGAAGAAAATGCAGGCGTTTGAGTAAAGTGGCAGTGGCTTAGCACTAAAGCATGCTGTTAATACGGTATATTGCTGTGATTTGGTTAATTCCCTCCACCCCCACTGCTTTTCTTTTTTTAACTTAAATCAGTTTCTTAGAGCTAAAAGGCATCCAGTTTAGCAAAAACAGCAGGAAATTGCTTTAAAAAGATATACTTCTTCATCTTAGGGAATGTGTTTTAAAATCTGAAGTAATTAGGCCATATAGTTCTTTCCTTCCATAACGAAGGATACAGTGGCCACATCAGCAATGAGGCAGAACTGAGGTCATCTTGCCTGGGGTCAAGTTTTGAAAGTTCAATGAAAAACCCTTAAGTCAAAGTTGTAAATTTTAAGGTTGAAGCATTCTAAACATTTTGCACAAGAGCAGTTTGCTGCAGGCAGTCACAGCAGTCATTTCCCAACTGGTGGTCAAGGGATCCTCCCCGTTTTACAGATGGAGAAAGTGAGCAGAGATTTTAGAAAGGCTTAGAGTCACTGCTGAAGATGCTCTCCTGGAGTGGGGAGTGGGAGGCAGAGACAGAAAGCCTCTTTCTAGCAAAGAATGTAGTATAAACTCAAAGTAATCTATCTGAAGAAATGAAAACATTCCTGACATCCAAGAAATAAAAGATCTAGCTAGAGTACATATAGGAATCAGGGTAACTGGCAAACAAATTAACCTTGGCCTGGGACTTCGCTAAATGAGTTTCACACAGCCTTCTCAATCCTTGTTAATCTCTTGTTATGTAAACCCACTCACCTGATCTACAGAAACAGGGAGAATCCAGATGTTAGGGGATGGTGTTCCAATCAAACAAGCTGCCCTAGCTTTGAATATTCCAACACGGTCTGAAGCAAAGTCTAGCAACACACACACACACAAAAACAAAAGCAAAAATCACCCCCAAACCAAACCAAAACAAAAAACCAACCAGACATATCACAAACAACTAAGAATATTTTCTCAAGAAATTAGCTGCTCCACACTTTCCAGTTTCCCTGGCTTAGAGTTCGGAGAGCTTCACAAAATTGTGCTGAATAAGGAGGTACCACTGCTTAATCAGGTCTTGCCAATTATTTTGCCTGATTTAACTTTTTTCTACCTCATTGCTCCTTTCTGTGGCATGGTGGGCTTCACTCAGCTTTCCAGCAGCAGCCCTCAGTATAAGGGAGTGGACAGGCTCCACTGGACAAGTGGATACACTTGTTCCTGAATAAGCTGCACACTACCTTTGACAAAATTATAGATCATTATGATGTCTATAAAGTGGAGACAGAGTTGTGTGTGACTAGTTATTGATGAGTGAGCAGTCTCTTAGACATAGAATGATATTAAATTGCAGTGGAACAAAGCTAGGAGTTAATGGAAGTGAATAGTTTATATAAAAATTCTAACTTTCCTAAGTCATAATCTCCTAGAAAGCAAATCTTCTTACTAACCTCCATTGTGCCTTTCACTTTTTAATTGTGGACACCTAGAAAATGTCCATTGATTTGGTTTGAGAACCATCTTTATTCAATAATAATGGAAACAAACTGGTTTTATACTTTTATTTTGGGGGTCAGACTCTCAGGCACCTAGCCCAGTGACCTCTAATCCCCCATTTGTTCACATTGGTATTTCCCCTTTCCCCTTAGCTAGTGAGAGAAGGA
The DNA here is from genome assembly GCF_003009895.1 of Hyaena hyaena. Lineage (NCBI taxonomy): Eukaryota > Metazoa > Chordata > Mammalia > Carnivora > Hyaenidae > Hyaena > Hyaena hyaena. Next base: position 1,550,828 of record NW_024080920.1, read on the forward strand.
GGAGAATCTTGAAAGAGGGGGTAGCAAACATGGAATAATAATTAAGGTGATAGCAATAATTATTACTATTTCTAATTTCAATTTTATTATATAAATTGAAACAAGAACAATGACATGTTTTATTCACCATCAGGCAAACTGAAAATAGATTAAAATGTTTATAATTAAAAAATATTTACAATTCATCTATTCAGTTCATAATTGTTGAGAATCCAATATATGCCAGGCACGATGTTAAAACTGAAGCTCTGGAGGTTATAAGGCTGAACATGAAGACAGGATTTCCATCCTCAGGGAACTTATAGTCTAGAGACAAATAGAAAGACTGAGATCAGTAACCCCATTGCACAAAGAATGATGTTTCTCCCATTTTACCGTCATTACTTGACCTAACGCTCATGCAGTTCACTGTGTGCTTCATTGTGACTCACACAATTCTTTTTATTTCCACTCATTACTGAAAAAATACTGCATTATGAAGTTAATGTTGATGAAACTATTATGCTCATACAATTGCTTGTGGGTTTTTTTTCATTACTGTTAAACACTGCATTATGGAATTAAAACTTTTCATACAAGGCTATGCCATTAAATCATATTGGCTTTGCATTTAATTTTATCTCTGGTTGGGCTTCTCTTCCCTGTGAATCTAATTCAGAATCAATGAACAAGTGTTTAGACCCAAACATACTCCCAGTGAATGATGAGGATATTTGACAGTTCTATTAATGGGTAAATATGGGGCACTAGATACTTAGTAAGCAGGGATGCCGATTTTCAATAATCTCTATATTTAAAGGATTTTCCTTCATTCACCAAGGGCAAGCTCATTATACAGAAATGTGAGTGAGGTCAAAATACTATCTCTGATGGGCACTACTCAAGAAAAAAAGAGAAAGTAGAAATAATCTTTTGGCTGAATTTGAAGTCAGTTTTGCTTGGAGTTGATAAAAAATGGGTTAAGTATTTAGTTCTGCTCTGTTCTGCTTTAGAGAAGTGCTGATTCATCTGTGTGTTGATCAAGGTCTGATGTGATACTGAATCTTCATCCTACAATATTTTCTCTTTGCTTATGTGTCAGTGTGAACTTGTATGCTTATCATATGTATTACCGCAGCACCAGACAGCAGTGAATGCCATACAGTAGAATACAGAATATACATCTACATAAGGGTAGCTTAAAAATATTAGTTTCCCTCATATATTTATTAATAAGGATTGACAAATTAATAAGGATTGACAAATGAATAAGGATTGCCATTTACCCTTGAGTTTGGCCAATGGGATTATTTGGAATGGTGGTATTGGGGCTAACAAATTCTGCATTATCTCACAAAATGTTAGAGCTGGAATACTAACAGTAAAACCATGTATCTAATGCTTAGCCATATGCCAGGCATTATGCTAAGGGCTTCACAGGGATTATTTTATTTTGTTATCTTTTAAATTTTATTATTTTTTAAGTGTTCATTACTTATTTTTGAGAGAGAGAGAGAGAGAGAAAGACAGTTTGAGCAGGGAAGGGGCAGAGAGAGAGGGAGACTCAGAATTTGAAGCAGGCTCCAGACTCTGAGCTGTCAGCACAGAGCCCGATGTGGGGCTCGAACTCATGAACTGCAAGATCATGACCTGAGCCAGAGTCAGAAGCTTAACTGCCTGAGCCACCCAGGTGCTCCCACATGGATTATTTTATTATAGTAAATATCCTCACAACACCCCTATAACCTATGTATTATAATCCCCATTTCCCAGACGAGAATGCTGAGGCTCAGTTACTTGCCCAAGCTCACATAGCTAGCAAAAGCCAGGACCCAAATCTGCTTCATTCTAGAGCTCATGCTGCTGGCCATTCGCTATGCTTCTTCTCGTGGCTGGAAGAGATTTTAGGGGTTTACTCCAACTGAAGAACTGGAGACCTAGGAAAATTAAGTGACTTTAGCCAAGGTCCTCTTCTTAGTAGTGCATTTGGGACCATGACCTAGATCTTTTCATGTCCTTTTGGCTCATGATGAAATAGAAGAATTGGACTGTAGGGGCCTTTCCACTTATCAATGTGCTAAACTCAGAAGTCACCCTGTATTTTTCATTACTTTTTTTCTCTTATATACAGTTGGCCAGCAAATACTATTGATCCTTTTAACAGAATGTCTTACATGAGGGAGAGCTCATTTGATAGAATGGTTATGAGTCAGGCACTGCAGTCAGATTTGAGCTGGTTTTAAATCTCAGCTCTGCAACTTGCCAGCTGGGTGATTTGGGGCAAATTAATTAATCTATCTGTGCATCAGTGTTTTCAACTGAAAAATAGAAATAATATTGTGTCTACCTTACAAGATGGTTTTTAGGATTAAAAGCATATGTAAAGAAGTCAGGCCCTGCCTCAGGGAGCTCAAGAAGCTTGACTCTTGTTCTTAAATCTTTTCCATTGAAAACAAAACATCTTTGTGTGTTCATCAAAGGATTATTCAATAGTTGATTGGTATTGTTTTGTTCTGAAGCCCAGGATATTCTTTCAACCTGTAAACCCTTAGTTTCATGTCCTTCTAATTCTGGATGTTTGGGTATTGTGAGTGTGTTTTAAAGTGTGTGTGACCAAATGAAAATAAAGCAGGGCCCATGAATATTAAGAGAAAAAATGCAGGCACTTGGGTGGCTCAGTCTGTTTAGCATCCATCTTTGATTTCAGCTTGGGTCATGATCTCATGGTCATGAGATCAAGCCCTGTGCTGAGTTTCACACTGGGCATGGAGCCTGCTTAAGATTCTTTTTCTCCCTTCCCCCTGCCCCTCCACCACTTGTGTTCTCTCTTATTCAAAACACACACACACACACACACACACACACACACACACACACAAAACAAAACAAAACAAAAAAAAACCACCAAAAAAACCCCAAACGTGTATGGCATACTCATGATGCTTGGTGCAGCATATGCTCTCAATAAGTATTATTATTCCATTTCCCTTTCTTAGCTTCTTCCCTGGTCCAGAACTTCATCTTCCTACATCTGAACAAGAAAGAGTCCCCTCACTAGTCTCTTTGCCTCTGTCTTCTGCATTACTGTGAGATGAAACTATACTTTGCTTATCATGTTCTCTTGTTCAAGAACTTAATTGCCTACAGCACTGTGTCAAAACTGCAGGCTTGTAGGCAATACCACACATAACTTAATTCTTCAACCTTTGCCCTGAGTTTCACCAACTGTACAGTTTGAGGGCATAATTCCCACAAGACTGTCCTTACTTCAGACATCAGCCACAAGTTTGGTGGTGCAAGGACCACCTGTACCTCAGACTAGCTGGCTACGTATTTGAGGGTTCCCATAATAACCCTCAGTTTTGATAATTTGCTAGGATGACTACAGAACTCAGGAATGGTATACTTACTGTTATAGTTTTATTACAGCAAAAAGATACAACTTAAAATCAGCCAAGGAAGAGACACATAGAGTAGAGTCCAAGAGGGGTCCAAAGGCAGAGCTTTCTGCATTCTCTCCCAGCAGCATCTCCTCCAGTAACCATAAGTGATAATATACACAAATTATTGCCAGATAGGGCAGCTCACTTGAACCTTTGGTGTCCAGAGGTTTTATTGGGGCTCTATCACATACTGCTTGTGTGCCTAACCTTCAGTATCCAAGTACTCCTAGAGGTTGGCTAATACTTTTAGTCATCATTTCCAATGGAAGTCATAACATAGTGCATGCCCTGAGGGACCCTATCACAAAGCATATTATTAGACTGTCAGTGGCCAAAGCTCCCAAACAACAAAGACCTACCTATTAGACAAGACATTCCAGAGGCCTAAAGGTCAACTCCTAGTAGCCGAGGGCAAAGGCCAGACCTCTCTTTGGGTAAAGTTAGTTCTTCACTACACAGCCTTTCCCATTGCTCTTCTGTAGGACATGGTTGGCCGAACAAGGTAACACCCAAACCATCCCAGGCTTTCCTGCAGGTTTTTTACTTCCTTTACTTCCAATATGATTAAATGTTATACTTTTTATGAGGCTCAGCTCAAATCTTACTTGCCCCCTGAAACTTTGCCCCCAAATCTCCTAATCACCCACTTGTCTAACTAGTTGGTTATTTGTCTTGTGTGGCCTTGTAGTCTGGCTTATATTTATAGACTTCCCTGAGCCCAAGTGTCCACCATAAAGTAATTGCTTGTTAATAATGATAATTTTCCTAGTATCTAAGGCCTTCAATGAAAATTAGGCACCATTATTAGCTGTTTCTCACTGTGATTACTTGGGCTCTAATTTAGGTATGTTGATACCTAAGTGAGTCATTAGATTCTAAGATAATCAAATTCAAACTGAGCTTCAGAATGTTTGCAAGGGAAAAAACAAGTGGTAGACTGACAATTATGGATCTTAATGTTTCCTCCAAAACAAAATGACCAAAAATGTTTCCTGGAAACCAGAACTTTGTGCTAGACTGGTTTGGCAATTATTTTTACTGTGGTTTAGTCCTTATGACTCCTGGTGAGTAAGGACCTAGAAGAGATGGACAATCCTCATTCAGAGAGCCCTTTTGAAAAATAATTGATACCTTAAATGCCAATGCTTTAATTTAAATTAAATTAATTCTAAATTAATTAATTAATTAATCCCCAAATCCTAGGATTAGTACTTAGTTAGGCAGGACCACTGTCTGCTAGGTAGACAGATGGAGAGGGGTTTTTTTTGGCCTTTGATGATGTTGTTATTGTTGTTGCTGGGTAGACAAACAAATTCTCTCACTCCTATCAAAACAAAAAGGCTTTACCAAAATGTCTGAATTACTGGCTTCATTCAGATATGGTCTCGATGTGGTTTTGTTTAGACCATGCCTCAATTGTCATGACAACCATATGTGTGTGTGTATGTGTGTGTCTACTGAGTGGTATCTGGAAACAACACCTTCAACATCCAGGCAGAAATAAAGTGGGTGTGTTGAGCTGAGAGTGTCTCCTTACCCACTCAAACAATAATATTAGACAAGGTTAAAAACATCGTTTAGCATCACCTCTTAAATTAAAATTCTGAACAATCAGCTATTCTCTCCAACAGAGCAGAACAATCATACATTAAATGTCAATGTCTAAGTTGTCATTCTTTATTATATCAATGCCCATTATGATTCCACCATGTTCTGATCCTACTGACCCTTCTTTATCAACCTTCTCTCCTTCAACTTCTCCATCCTCATCTCTTGGAGGAATCTCTTATCCCCCCAGAATGGGGATCCACTTACAGATTATACTATTTCAAGCTTCTGAGATTTTGTCACATTTCTCTAAAGAAGATCAGCTTTTTCAAGAGAGGTCATTCATCTTTGATCCAGGAAATCTACTTTATTCACATTGAGCCTAGAACTTGATCTTTATGAATTTTCTATATCTTTGGAAGCTCCACTGACTCTTCCAAGCTACTGGGCTGCTATTGCATAAGTACTCTTCTGATGGTATAAATGGTCTTGTGGAAGTCTAAGAATTAATGTTTGATACATCATTTCATTATTTCTTGTGTCCCTCAGTAGCTCTTGTGCTGAGTTCCTCTTCTTGGTGTGAAAGGCAGATAGAAGAAATTGACTCAGGGCGCCTGGGTGGCTCAGTTGGTTAAGCATCTGGCTTTGGCTCAGGTCATGATCTCACGGTTCATGGGTTCGAGCCCCACATTCGGCTCTGTGCTGACAACTCAGAGCCTGGAGCCTGTTTCAGATTCTGTGTCTCCCTCTTTCTCTGATCCTTCCCTGCTCATGCTCTCTCTCTCTCTCTCAGAAATAAGTAAAACATTAAAAAAAAAAGAAATTGACTCATCCATGGCTGGTTGACCCCACTTTCTCTTGTTTGTTGTGAAACTGAGTATGAGAGGATAAGGCTGTTTCAGAGAGCAAAGAAAGCAATGCTACTTGAACAAAAGAAGCATTGACCAACAGTTGCCAAGAGGCAATCTATTCACATTGTGGACCAGAAATATTTATTGGATCAGTTCATGTCCAGACCACATAAGCTTAGTGACTTTTGCTCTTAAAGACCCATTCCTAGCAGTTTTTCTGGACCTTGTGCCCCACACGAACTTTCCAAGCTACAAGGAAGGTCCAGGTAGAGGTTTGGGATGGCAAGCCTCTACAAGTAACCTTAGAAACTCAGTCTGCTTTAGTTAACTCAAGTTTGTCATTATTTCATGTGTTTTCAGAGATGGTGGTATCTGTGGTGCCCAAGCCCACTGGGATCCTCCACACTGGGGAAATAGTAAGCATAGCCCTAGACCATGTTGTTATGTGCAAAACCTTTGAGTTTCCACAAAAACCCAATGTCCACTAAAAATGTGTCCTGGGATCCACTCAGGTAAGGAAAGATAGGAGGTTGAAGAGCCTACCCTGTACTTCTTCCCATACCCCATTTTGTAACAGTTTTCAGGAGGAGAAAATGACTCATCTATTCAGGGGAAAAAATTAATATTTAAGCTCCATGATTGTAATGTTAACATTCTGCCAAACACTTCCCTTGGAAATAGAAGCAAGGGAAAGAGAAGATAAACATATATTAAGCACCATTTATTATGTACCAGGTATAATGCCAGGCAGTCATACATCTAACCTCATCTGACCCAAGGTTGAAAGATTATTATTATTTGCTTTTTACTTTTTAAAAAATGTTTGTTTGTTTTGAGAGAGAGAGTGAGTGAGCAGGGTAGTGGGAGAGAGAGAGAGAGAGAGAGAGAGAGAGAGAGAGAGAGAGAACCCCAAACAGGCTCCACGCTGTCAGCGCAAAGCCCGATGCAGGGCTTGATCTCACAAACCATGAGACCATGACCTGAGCCAAAATCAAGAGTTGGATGATTAACCAACTGAGCCACTCAGGCACCCCATTTTTTACTTTTTTTTAAATTGAGGTAAACATACATATAGGAAAGTGTGCTAATGTTAATTACATAGTTTGATGAATTTTTATTTATGCATACATTCATGGAACCAGCTCCCAGATGAAGAAAGAACAGTTGTAGCACTCTAACACTTGATCATATTCCTCCCTCACCTCTGCCTCCCTTTTTCTGTTGATACCTCTGACCCCTGCTAGCAGTAACCACTCATCTGACTTTTATCTCCCTAGATTAGTTTTAGCTGTATTTGAATTTATATATTCTATTGTTCCAATGCATGTATTTCCATTCCCTTTGTGTTGTTGCCTGTAGCTCTAAAAGATTATTTTTTCAAAGAAAATCAGACATCCTTAAGGCTACAGTGAAGCATTTTATATCATCCTAGTGATGTGATTGATCTTGTCTGCTGGGGAAATCAACAAGATGTACTGCTTAGAGGAAGCCAAATAGCTCTTGTATATTTATATATATAGTACATTAGAAAGTACAGAAAAAGACAATTGAGTATTGCATGTGGAGAGAAGTTATATAATTCATGGTCATTCAAACTGCAATTATATTCATTTATTCTGGGTTCCAGTTATTCAGAAAGGCAATTCTTCCCCAACCCTAATTTGAAGATGGGAATACATGCATTTGGGACAAAATTTAAAGGATACAAAGGTTTGTCTGCAAGTGTTAACAACAGAGTTATTTCTAATAGCTCCGACTGGAAACAACTCAAATATCCATCAACTGGTGAATGAATAAGTAAATTGTGTTATATCCATACTATGAATTATTACTCAGCATTAAAAAGGAATAAAATATTAATACATGCAATAACCTGGGTGAATTAAAAAAATACTAAGCATAAAGGTCAAATGCTATGTACTGTTTGGTTTTGTTTGTATGACATTCTAGAAAACACAAAACAATCATGACAGCAGATGAGTTGTTGCCTGGGGCCCTGGAAGAAGAGGGGATTGACTATGAAGGAGCAAAAGGAAATTTGTAGGATGCTAGAACTATTGTATATCTTGGTTTAGTAGTTACATGATCACATTATTATATACATCACCCAAATTCATTAAACTATGTACTTGAAAATGGGTGAGTTTTAGTGTATATAAATCATACCTTAATAAAGCTGTAAAAATCTCCAAGCATGCAAAATGGTATAAACAATACCACACCTGTTTTTCAGCTTCTTTGTCTCCTAGTCTATGTGTCCCCACCTCCCCAACCCTGTTTGCCCTTTGTAGTGGTTCTTTAGATTTACATAATGGGCTCCTGGGTAATTTGAAAATCAGGCCTAAGAATAACAGAATTCAAATGTCAAATTTTGATTACTGATATCATAAAGAGGTTCCCAATATTATTTGACCATACACTGAGAAGAGTTCAGTCTGTTTCTTAGAGCCCCTTACTGAATGCTTGCTATGGACAAGCCATTTTTCGCAAGGCTTCTCATTCCATTGTCACCACAACCCTCTGAAATGTGTATCAATATCCTTATTTGATAAATGAGGAAACTGAAGCCTAGACACATATAAGTAAAAATATACACAAGGTTACCCAGCCAGTAAGGGGCAGAGCTGGGATTCAAATCCAGATCTGTCCCAGGCAAACACAAAGTTCACGATCCATAATACACTGAGATATGCTCCTGTCTTGATTTGGAAGGGAGAGATGGAGGGAGGATCCACTGGGTCAGCAGAGCAGCCTGTGGGATCTTCTTTCTAAATCCTATAGTTGTTTCAGCCCAAAACTTAGAACAACTTACCTCTCATACCTTTACTACACTCCTCTTCAGAATCTTTGATTAGTACGAGTTCTCAAAACAGGAATATTCTAGTTTAGTCTTATTGTATGAAATTCCTTGGGGCTTCAGCTATTTTCATCTTTGTTTTTTTATTCAATGAAAATTAATTCTCCTGCAAAAAGTAAAAATCTAATGTGTGAAATGCTTTTTTCAGTCTACATTAAAACTTTATCAAATTTATTTTCCCCATTCTCTGCAACAGGAATAGGGGAGAGCTCAATAATGAAAAAGCCCTTCTGTTCCAAGGAGCACCTTCTCCTTAAAATAGTACCCTCAAGGGACACAGGCAGGCAGACACGCTTACATTGGCCAAAAGATCAGCTGCAAGAGTTTTAGCGAAACAAATAAATCTTCTGAGTCCTATGGGTCATACCTGTTCTGTTGCTTTAATCTCTCTTCAGTTGAGTCTGGCAACGACAAGGTCAGATATTGGCACAATATTGGAAATGACTTCAGCTTGTAAAGGAAAAGGAAGGAATACAGTGAGACTGCCATTGCCAAAAACATTCCAGGGCTCTTTTACATTCTCTGGTATTACACTAAACTATTCTCCCCTGCCCTCTTCAGTCAATGGTCTGGCCTCAGTCGTAAAGCAGTGCACTGCAATACAATGTCAACTCCAGGAAATTCATGTCAAAATTTCTATAGCTAGTTGAGCATCCGTCCTGAATGTGCTTTTGTTCATCAGTGGGTGTGTGGGATGAGCAGACAGCTGGAATATTTTCTAAATGCAAAGTTAAATCTGTACTGTCAAAGAGTGCCAGCAGCCTCGTATTGTTGAGATTAAGGGTCCGCCAGTCTTCCAGCTCCCATACTCCATGAGCAGGGACAGTGTCGCAGTTGCTATTGTATCCCCAGTGCCTTAGCTCTCCGCCCTGCACATAGAAGGTGCCCCCAGATAAAGCAGAGCTGAAACAGACGACAGAGCCATCTAACCCAACTTGGTGCCAGAGGGGAAGTGTCCTCTATGGGCTGGGCGGGAAAGCAAAGAGGACAGCTGAGACTTGGACAGCCTGAGGAACGTTTGCCCCTTTTCGATGCGGCAGCCACCACTTAGGTCATCTGATGGATGCCATGTGGTCCTAGAATTTCCACATTTCAAGTTTTTAAGAGAATTCAGGAGTCTGGATTTTTATGTGAAATTTCTTGAATTTTGTTACACTATTCAGGCAAAATATTTGTCTGCCAGCTGGATTAGACTTACAGGCTGCCAGCTTGGACTCCTTTTCTAAGTATTTAAAGGATCTAAAGATTTATTTTGGTCAAAAACCAAAAGCTTGTTTCATAGAATAACTTAAAATAAGTTTTAATCACATTTCCTCTAAGTGGTGGTGCTTTGACTAGAACTGAGGCTTGGGACTAGGAACTCATAAATTGGTATGGCCCCACTTGTGGAATTTACACATTTTTCTTAATGCCCCACATCCCTTTCCTTCTCTTCCCTTTCCTCTTCACTGGGATGGTGAACTCTGGCATGCTCTGAGACCCTTAGGGTTTAGTTCCTACCCTGGAGATGAGTGGAAGTCTGTGATCCATTTCAGGCATGGTCTGGCCCACATTATGACATTTTTCTTCCTCTCTTGGCCTCCTCTCTCTGATGGCTTCTCCCTACCAGCATTTAAACATGCTCATGTCTCTCTAAACTTAAAACAAAGTAAACAACCCTCCATCAACCCCACTTTCCTATCCAGCTCTGGTCCAAGCTCTTTGGCACCCTTTACCATCAATCTTCTTGAAGGATTGTGTACACTTGCTACCTCCACATCCTTCCTCTATTGGCCCCTGCAGTTTGGCATTCATCCCTATCACACCTCTGATATGAATTTTGCCAAGGTCATCAGGGATTGCCACAGATATTTCCCAGGGCTCCTTGTCTTGATCTTTCAGTAGCATCGATTTTGTTGATTAATTCTTCCTTCTTCATTTACCTAGTTTTCCATTGACTTCTCTGATTGCTCATTCTCAGGTTCCTTTGGTATTTCTTCTTCTGGGAGCTTGATATTGATGACTCTCAGAGTTCTAAGCCTCCTTCTTTTCTAACTCTACACACCTCCATGGATGATCTCAACTACTCCCCCTGGCTTATGCTGTGACCTATATGCTAGAGCCTCTGACGGTTTAGTCACTAGCTCAGATTTCTTTCCTGAACTCCAGGGGGATTATCACACTCCCTCAGGCACCTGCACCTCAACATGTCCTATACTGAACTCCATAATTTTCTCTTCCAGCACTGTTCTTCTTCCTCTGGTTTTCAGAGAATGGCACCCCTATCTACCTGTGGCTCAAGTCAGAGACCTGAAAATCATTCTTGATTCCTTCTCCTTCATATCCCTCTCCTATCAGTCACCAAGTTCTGTGGCTCTGTCTCCCAGCCATCTTTCAGATCTGCCCCCTTTCCCCATCCTGAAAAGACTCTGGGGCAGGTACCATCATCTCTTGCTGAGATTATAGCAACAGCCTCTGCCTCTGGTTTGTTCATCCTTCCCCAACCTTCCTTTATCCACAGTATAACTAGTCTGACCTTTACCTTTATTTTCTTCATATATATGTGTGTATATATATGTATGTATATATATGTGTGTGTGTATATATATATGTATATATAGATAAATTACATAACTTTTGTATCAGAGAAATTGTAAAGAAAATCAAATCCAACCATCTTGCTCTTCTCCTTAAAACTCTGTGCTGGCTCTCCTAACATGGTTTACAAAGCCCAGGATAGCCTGGTTGGGGTTAGCCTCTCCATCCCTGCCTCACCCTCTCTGCCAGGCCCACCCATACTAACCTCCTCTTAATTTTAGCTTTCTTAGACCTCCAGGCCATTGTGCCTCTTCCTCTATTCAACACATTCCTGGCTCTCACTTTACCTGGCTTCTGCTTATTCTTTAGACTAGGAGAAATCTCTGATGTGAGATGTCTTCCTTGACCCTCCTTGTCATACTGCTTTTCCCACATGGTTCCTCCCTCACAGTGTTGTAATGGCTGTTTAATTATCCATTCCCCTCCCAGACTATAAGCTTCAAGAAAGGAAGAGCTGTGTCTCTGTTCATTTTTAAAAATCCCCTTTCTACAGTAGATGCTTGGCCTATAATAGAGTAGGTGTTTTTTTCCCAAGTTTATTTATTTTGAGAGAGAGAGAGAGAGAGAGAGTGTGTGCACAAGTGGGGGAGGGGCAGAGAGAGGGAGAGAGAATCCTCTGTACTGCCAACACAGAGCCTGATGTGGGGTTCAAACCCATGAACCATGAGATCATGACCTGAGCCAAAGTCAAGAGCCAGACTCTTAACTGACTAAGCCACCTAGGTGCCCCTAGAATAGGTGTTTGATGTGTGCATGCGTGTGTGTGTGTATGTGTGTGTGTGTGTGTACTAACAAATGAATTAAGAACTCCTGAATGACATTTTCAGATAAATGTTCAGTGGTGGATAGGAGCCAGCTCATATTGATTCCTGAAAGCCAAATGTGCTTTTGGTGATGCCACATTGGTAGCTTGAAATTAATCATGGTAGATGGATTTATACCGTGAAAATTGGTAACCATATAAGGACTCTACTCTCCTCCTCACCCTGTCCCTAATGGGTTTACTGGCATACTGCTGCATATATTGCTTAAGAGATCTATCCAGAGAAGCTAGAACCCCTCAGCAATAGCTTGGAAGTGATTCATTGTCTCAAGTATACAATTTGATAACTTAGTGATAATAATAACAACAACAAATACCATTTATTTTTTATTTTTTTTATTTTTAAAATTTATTTATTTTGAGAGAGAGAGAGAATTTGTGCATGTGTGTGCATACACAACAGGGAGGGGCAGAGAGAGAATCACAAGCAGGCTCTGTGCTGTCAGTGCAAGCCCAACTTGGTGCTGGGTCTTATGAACCATGAATTCATAACCTGAGCCGAAATCAAGAGTCAGACACTTAGCTGACTGAGCCACCTGGTGTTCCTCACAACTACCGTTTAATGAATTGTATGCTACTGTGTACCAAACCCGGTGCTTAATGCTTTCCATACTCAATCTTGTTTAGTCTTTGTAAAAAAGCAGGCAAAGTGGATATAATTAGCCCACTGAACAAAAAAGGACACTGAGAGTGAGATTCATCCACTCGGCTGGCAGGTGGAGATGGAGTTGGATGCCAGAGCTGACCACTGAGCCAATGATCTTTACTCTACTCTGCTCAGCCTTTCACAGCTGGTGCCTGGAGCTTCAGTTCCTACTTCTCACCCTCATTTCTCCAAAGCTGTCCCTGGGTTTCTGGCTGAATCTCACAGCTAACCCTCTAGTTGACTGGAAAAAACAACAACCACCCATGAACACTCATCTTGCGTCAGGCTAACTGAGATCTTGACAGGCATTTCATCCAAGATTGAGAAATAACCAGGATTGTAAGAACTGGGTGTCAGCAACAGTGATATTTTGAATTGAGACAGTGATTTTAGTTTCTTGAAGACATAATGAATGGAAATTGTTCTTAAATAGAACTTTTCCACCTGCTGGGATAATATGGTCAGTAACTGTATTCAGGGTTTAAGTGCTATAGGGAAGGAGCCAGCCAACCATCAAACATATGACCTGAAGCCATCTCCCCAGCATCTCTTCACAATAATGCTCTAACACTTGGTGGCTGTAGAGTGGTGGCTTTTAATGTGGAATCAGATAATGTCCTTAAACAAAAGCTTGTCTATTTGCAAGGCTCCTTGAAGAGGGCAATGGGCAAACTGGATGCTGCCAATGCTGCTTTATAATCACAGCCCAGACCTTGTCATTGCTTGAAACTGCTTCTTTTATGAAATCCCATTAGCGTCCACATGGGACAACCCTCTTCTCTCCCCTCACTAAATCTGTTTGTTCTTCAGCTGCATCAAGGCTCCAGTGTAATGGTTCCAGACTAACCAGCTTTCCTGGCTTACTTTCTGACACAGCCTTCGATCCACGGTCAACCTCTAAAATGGTTTCTTATCAAGAATTCTCAACTACCTGGTTTTTCCTCTGCACTCGCTGTACAATTCACATCTCTCTGTTAGTCTAACAGTTCCCACTCTCTTCTGCACAGTGGAGACTCTTACATAACCTAGTCCAATGACAATGGCTGCATGGAAAGAGCTGGATTCCAGCATTTTCTGAGTCTCCCAGTGCTACCTTTAAGGTCTTTTATTTTCCCAGGTGCTTTCCTTTCCAAATTCCCATTGTTGCCTGTTTCTGACTTCCCATCTCTCCTTTGAGCCCCATCCCCATGCCCATCAATCACTGCAGGGGCCTACGTGTTTCCTTTTTCAGAGGCAATAGAAGTCCTTAGATGTGAACTCTCCCTTTCACCTTTAAACTTGTCTATAAATGTATTTCTTTCCTGTTTTAAAAAGGAGCTGCCCTTTCACCCCTATAAAGCTGATTCCTTTCTCTGTCCCATTTAGTTTTCTTAGTTGTTTAAAAATGTAAATGTGATGATGTAATTTCTCTGTCTGACCAGACATCCTGATTTCCTGGTCAACAGTATTTTTTAAAGACCACCCAGGTGAAGCACACTGTACACACTGTATGCTAGCCAATTTGACAATAAATTATATTAAAGAAAAAAAAACCCACCCAGGTGATTTGCTTATGTCTTTTATGGCACTTCATTCTGTTCGCCCCCTTACTCTGCACCTTGACTTCTACCCTCAAATCTTCAGAAGTCTGTGTCTTTTCCAAACTTCAGGTTTCAGTTCAAATATTGCTATCTATGGGAGGTTGTTTTCTGCCTCAGCACCCCATTTGCTTCTTTCTTTACACACACTATGGTTTATATTGTTGAGGGTTTCCTTGTTTTTTACCTGTCTTCCTACTGTTAGGCTGGAAGCTTCCTGGGGTGAGAGCACCATCTCTGTAGTTCACCACTGTATCCCTAATACCAAGCAGAGTCTGACATCTTTGCATTCACTATGGACGTGAGGAATTAATAATAGATAAGCAATTGCTTCTGATCCTGCCTTCTTCTTATGGGAGCTTGTACCCTTGATTTTCCTTTCTAGGATCTTCAGGTTTTCTCCATTAATCCATTTTCTCAGTATAAAAACATATTCAAAACCTTTCCATCCAAAATCAAACACATATAGGAAACTTCTCTTGGCACTCCTCCTTGCTTAACTTTAGTCTTGTCTTTTTTCTTCTACAAAGAGAGGAAATTTAGCCTGAGGATTAGAAAGTTGGGGGTCTGAAATCAAATTGCCTGGATTCAAATCCTGATGTTGCTAACTTCTAGATTTGAGGTCTAGATTTGGGCAAGTTCCTTTACTTCCTTGTGCCTCATTTTCCTTATCCATCAAATAGAGACAGTAATAGTACTTTCCTCCAGGAGTTGCTATCAGGATTAAGTGAGGTACTGTATATAAATGATGCTTGGGTTCTAGTAAGCACTCTGTAAATATTAGCCATTATCATTACAACTCTGGATTCCTTAGAGTCATCATCTCCATGGACTGTTTCTACCATCTCCAACTCTCTGGAACCCCTTAACCCATTTAAACTATTCTTTGCCCAGCAGCATTATCTAGTTCTCACTTCACTTGATCTGGTTGAGGCAGGGGACTCTATTGACCATTGCCACCATCTTTCCCCTTTTTCTGCTTACAACTCTCTTTTCCTTATTCCCACCTTTCTGAATGCCCCTTCCCCAGGTTTCTTCACTCATTCCTTCTCCTCTCTTGACTCCAGGGCTTTGTCCTCAATCTTCCTGTCTTTCACTTTTGCCATTGTCCTTGGGCAGTTTCGCTCATTTCCATGGTTTACAAACAAGTCTTCGCTGATGAAAACTTTTAAATCATTACCTTTACCCTCAATCTCTCTCTTAAGCTATAGACCAGTATTGACAAGTGTCCCTGAGTCACTTCCATTTGGATGTCCTACATGTACATCAGATTCTGTATACCTAAACCAAATACGTTAACTAATCAGCACAGTCTTCTTCAATTTCTATCTCAATACTTCCTTTAAGATGTTTGCTACTAAACCATTAAGCAAATCCTCTGAATGCTAAACAATGGTTGCATTTCTTTTAGTAACAAAGGAACAAGAATTGAAGTTATTAATCTGCCCCTCCCCCCCTCCCGCCACCCAACTTAAGTGTAGTATTTTACAGTGGAAAGAGAACAGACTTTGGAATTAAACAGACACTAGTTTGAATCTTAGTGCTAACCTTTACTAGCTGTGTGATTTAAAATGGGGATGATAGTGCTTACCTCTCAAGGTTGTTAGGATGAGCAAATAAAATGAGAGTCCAAAGCACTTGATGCATAGTAGATATACATCAAGTGGTAACTTCATGTTTTCTTACTTTAGACTTAGAACCTGCTTCATACGCTTATGTATTTTGAATTCATAAATTTTCTCTGACCAGGCCAGCGGTTGTTGGAGTTGTTGGGACCAAGATGCCTAGACATTGTCTATTTGGAGACAACTGTGAACATAGCCTCTTGAATGGAGTTAACCAGCCAAGGTGAGATAGCCCCATTGACACATTTTCTAACGGATTAATTAGTGTGTTTTCCTACACATCAAGTTACCTGGTAATTCCTTTGCCTGCTGCCTTGTAAAACAACTCTTTGGAACTCTTTCCTTTTACCTTTTCATGTTAAATCTAAATGGGTCTAATTCAGGACATTGATGTTACAACTGCTCAAATGATAACCAGTGTAGCTCAATGGGGAGGGGTGGGACTTGTGGGGTAGAGAATGTTCACTGGAGTGTACAGAAGGCAATGCAAGTTGGATTGAAATTTTGTGAAACGAAGGGTTGTTGTTTTAGTGAGCTGATTGCTATCTGTATGTGTTTCATGGTTTTAAAGATAGTAGGGTCCCAAACATGTCCAGGTATGTTGTATTTGAGTTTAGTGCAGAAAGTGTTTGCATATCAACCCAAGTGAACCTCCAATGAGGAGAAAGTCCTAGTGATGGGGTTGGGGTGGGGTAGATGTCTGATCAAGGCTGAATGTAGTGCTTTTTCCTATGTTGGGATGCTTTCATTACAGTCTCTATAACGGCTGGTCACAGCGAAGTGGAAAACATGGGTCTATAATGTATAGTACCTATTATAACCACCAAGCACTCACTTCTGGCTCCTTATCTTATAAGAGAACCTGCAGTCCCTGGGTCATTACAAGTGCAGAGCCATTGCCAATGTAGAAAGGATGGGTTGCCATAGATTATTGTGAATCAAAAGTATCAAAGAAAATTGCACCAGATGGAGTTAGACAGACAAGGAAGACCTTATTCAAACAACTGCAATAGTAGAGAGAGATAGAACTCAACTCTGCTGAAACAAAAGAGGAAGAGGTTTTAGTTCTGGGGTGAGCTAATGTAGGAGTACTGAGGGCGTTAGAAAGGAGGTTGGTTCAATGTGATGGTGTTTGCTAGTTGGTGCTCCAGGAAGTTAGACTCCTACTCTCCCACAAAGACTAGAAGATAGGCGCATTATCTTTCTGGATGATTACATTTCAAAGGAATGGCTCCCAGATCCATGAGAAAGACTTTCCTGGGTTGGATAAGTGGCAAGAGGCTGGGAGAAGATGTACATCTTCTCAGAGAAAGAATTTACAGTTGCAAGTTTTCTAAAGTAAATCCTTTAAGAAAAGGGAGGTCAGGAAGAAGCCTATCTAAAGTTTAATCAAGCTGAGGGGAAGTTTAGTGAAGGCCGACTTGGTAAAAATCCAAATCCAAATTGGAAATTTTCCAGTTGGAATGTTATGATGCATTACCACCCAGGCTATTTTAGTTTCTTAGAAAGAAAGAAAGAAAGAAAGAAAGAAAGAAAGAAAGGAAGAAAGAAAAAAAGAAAGAAAGAAAGAAAGAAAGAAAGAGAGAAAGGAGGGAGGGAGGGAGGGAGGAAAGAAAGAAAGAAAGAAAGAAAGAAAGAAAGAAAGAAAGAAAGAAAGAAAGGGAAGAAGAAGGATACTCAGGGCCTGTGTTCTTTTCCAAACCACTTTCCTTTATTCGTGGAGGCTCTTTCAAAGTAAGACTCTGTAGCAAAAGATTAGAATTCTCCTAAAAGCTTTCTTTCCAATCTTCTACTGGGTTAGTAAAAGTTCGAAATAAAGCCTTCTTTTTAGGCAAATGTATTCTCTACTCTTATAGATTGTAGCATTTAAACTACCCCATTTTCTACTTCCCATGACTTATCTTTATGGGGGGAGGTAATTTAGGATTTAGGATGATATTATTGAAGTGTTTAATGCATTGGCTTTTGGATCCTGGCTTTGAAATTTATGAGCTGTGTTCTCTTGGGCATGCTTTTAACATCCTTAGCCTCAGTTATCTAATCTATAAAATGGGGGGAAATCTATTTACCTCTTAGAGATGCTATTAAAATCTTGGCACAAATGCCAAAAAATGATAATAATTATTAATATTTTGCACAGTTGTTATGGGGCTTCAAAAGGAAATTTTAATATAAAAATTAAAAACAATAATTGTTGTTTCAAGTTTATTATCTGCTTTATGGAAAGTAATACAATTTTCATTATTTTTATTTATTCATGATTGGGTTGTACAATTAACACAATTATTCAGGGACTAATTATTCTGGCTGGCATTATCCAAATTTTGCTTCTCTTCCAGCTTAATGAAACTTAATCAAGTGGGTAGGATAATAAAAACACAAGTTGGGGCCACTCAGTATTATAACTCATTAACAGGGTTTAGGGTTGACTGTGTCAGAGGAAAACAGTGATGTCTAGATCCTACTGACTGAGAAGAACCACTTCTGGGGTCGGAAGGCTTCTTTGTCCCATAGCTCAAGGCTTACATGAGGTAAAGGCGTGGTGAGGCCTCCTTGGATCCTTCCCCCCAGTACAGGATTCTAAGACTGTACGTAAGAGAAGATCCAAAAAGACCACAAATGGGAACAGAATCCTTTTTTATAAAGCCTAGATCAGTCTGGTCTCAGTGTCCTCCTCATGGCTTCTTTAGGTTCTCCTTGTTTTTTTGTTTTTGTTTGTTTGTTTGTTTGTTTGTTTATGAAGACCAAGGGTAAATGTGGGTCTTGGGAAGTGGGAGGAGAAGGGAAGGAGGGGAAACAATCTGTGAGAGATCTAGAAAAGGGGTCGCTTCACATCTAGATGTAACTTTTTTGTTTTAACCATCCAAAGTTCCAACCTCTACTGACTGCTGTGGCCCAGTTTGGAGCACTTGAATCAGAGCTCCTCCTTGGTGATATGTGTGTAGAAGGTGGTGTGTGTGTGTGTGTGTGTGTGTGTGTGTGTATAGAGGTATAGTGGAGGTCCATAGGTTTTCCTTAGAGCCCCTCATCTCCACCCCATCATTCTACTAGGTGATCTTAGGTGGTCAAAGGACAAGGATTTAAATATCATTAAATCACATCATGAGAAAGTTGTCATGAGAATCTTTCAGTATCTCTTGCAACCATTCTGATTAGGTCAAGGAGAAAGAGGATTCATTTTGGTACTAGGATGCTTTTAACTCTATAAACCTTACACCTCTTCATTAAAACAATTAAGTGGATCCATTCAAAGAAAAATGTTAACTCAGTAATAGTATAGGTTGTGACAAAAAATATCATGATTTGGAATGCACCTGATAAGGTACACCATTTTGGATGTATGGAATGGTTAGGTGAGAGTACAGGTTTTCAGGGAATTTTATATCTTTGTTCTTGATCTGACCACCTACCACAGGTAGTCAAAAGCTGGCTGCTGGAAGGAGGTATGATGAGATAAAAGGCAGATATTGCTGGATAACTGTCCAAAAAGAGTAGACATCAATTTTTCTCTAGAATAGGCAAGGTTTTCCCAGGTCAGCAGCCCCTGCCACATAAATACTGTGGGAAAAGCTAATCAGGTGTAAGATATTATGTGAAGCACTTCAGGATGTTTGCTGGGATGTGCCCTGAGGCATTTCTTTTTCTTTCTTTTTTTTTTTTGCTTTCTTTTCTTTCCTTCCTTCCTTCCTTCCTTCCTTCCTTCCTTCCTTCCTTCCTTCCTTCCTTTCTTTCTTTCTTTCTTTCTTTCTTTCTTTCAAATAGTTTATTGTCAAATTGGTTTCCACATAACACCCAGTGCTCATCCCCACAAGTCCCCTCCTCCATGCCCATCTCCCCTCCCCCCCCCACATCCATCAGTCATCAGTTTTTGTCAGCATTCAAGAGTCTTTCATGGTTTGCCCTGAGGCATTTCTTTGGTGAGTGATTCTTGGAGTTAATATCCTTACTCAAGCTGTAGAGTTGCTTGATTTTTCAGGGCAAAGCAAAAGCAGGGGATGTTGACTGGGTTAATGTAACTGTGTTCCTTCCTCTTCTGTCCTTTACCTCTGAAAATCTACTGTAGTTCAGGTGCACAGTAACCCCAGGAACAAACTAGAGACTATATGCTAGTGTGCTGAGGGAATTTTCAAGTCAAGGTAGCTATCAGCTACTTGTATCTATGGAAGCATGTGGGTCGGGGGAGCACTTCAAGGAAACTAGTCACTAAAACCCTGTCTGTCACTGCTCTCAGTAGACTCATCGGTAGAATTTGCAACATTGTACATGCTGTCCCTGCCATAGGGGAAAAAGTCACAAACTTGGAAATCCTATGACTTTTAATCAAGATATTAGATTTTTTGGATTGTGCATCTATTTAAGAGCCACATATGTTTATTTAGGCTCATATAGTAAATGTTTTCTTCATTCCTGACCCATTATAAGCTGATCAGACCTTTCTTGGGACACTCCTTCTTTGGGTTAAATTGGAGACAGTGAGATATTTTTGGCAGAAACAGCCAAACTATGTATGGTTTTTCCCACATTTCCTTTCTAGCTCCTTTCCCCTGATTTTGGCATCCTTCTCTTTCCCAGCCACTAGACTCAGTCCTCTTCTATTGCTTGGGGTTCCTCTTTATAATAAAAGTCCATGCATGAACTCATTCCCACTGAGATACTCCCAGGATACTCCCCTTCTAAGGAGTGTTATATTTTTGAAATGAAATTTTGAAATGAAATTTATTCCTAGGAAAGGCAATGAAATTAATTGTATTAAAGTTACTGAAATTAGTTTGGCTATGGTTACACCTGGGGAAGAAGGTGGGGCTAGCTTAAGGGGGAGAAAGATTTTCAGTCCCCAAATCCTTAACTCCATCCATGGGGAAGGGGGGGGAGGGATGAGCCTGGGGAAGGGATACCACTGTCTCTACTTCACCAGAGCCAGATTTGTTAACATCAGAGCTGATGTGACCTGAGACACTTCACTTTCCTCCAGCTCCCCCGGATGGAAAGTCACAAGAATAATGATTGTGTGACTTAGTAAATCACAAAATTGTCTTCTGCCTGAAGCCAATTTAACACACTATACAATAATGTGAGATGTATGTGCATTATTTGTGGGCGGTTCCCTCCAGACATTGTCCAAATAGTTTCTGTGGCAGTTTTGTATATTTAAACTATGAATATATTCAGTAGGAATGCCATGGTAACCCACATAGGAAAGCCCAAAGAAAAGCAACTCATTCCTGTGGCTTAACTCTGAAATTAATTTTGCACAGAGCATTGTCTCCATGGGTGTTTTCTCTATTGAAGTGAATCACGATTAGTTCAGTTGGATTTGATCAGCAAATATAGGCAGATAGTGTTTCTTTTGCAGAGTCTATAAATGTGAATCTTGAATGAAAGCTTCTGAAGACCAGTTTACATGTAAATGAGAAGCTGGGGCTCTGACCCCTGGGTTGGGAAGATATAATTAATTGATCCACAGTTGATGGAAGGGCACTGATTTTTCACATGGGAATACTGTCTGCTTAGTGACTGTCCTAAAAAGATGTCAGTCCTCAGAGTTACTGGGTCATCACCTTCTTTTAGCTATGCTGGAAGGACCAAGTAGCTGCAGAGCTCAAGTTGTCTCTCTCCTCCTGGGTTGGCAGCACACATGGGATTTGTTAGCCATGGCAGCCTCAGTATGTGCAGGTGACCATGACTCATTAGTCAGCCAGCATGTCGTGGTGCCCTAAAAGCAGTTCTCTCTGCCCTGAATGCAGGGAGTACTCTCTGCAGCAATGTGGGGAGCCAATTAAAGAAGAGTCTCTTGGGGATGCCAGTCCCCAGGGGCTCCAGGGTTCCCTGAGCTGGCTAAAGATGTGCTCTGTCATGTCCATTGAGTTGGTTAGTCTATCACTGGATGGATTCTTTTCCAGCTGAGTTGGCTATTTCTTCCCTAGTTAAATGTTTGTGGTTTTCCTCCCCCAGGGAAATGAGGAATGGTTACCTATTGGCTGGAAGGAAAGACATTTGGTGCAGTCCCCAAAGACATGTGTGGCACTGCTGTCCCCATTTAAGGACCAGAGTGAAACTCTTTTAATTTAATTCTTGGAATTATTAACAACAGATATCTCTATAAATCAGCTTACAGTAAGTTATCTGTTCTACACATGATTTTTTTACTCTTTCTAGCCATGTAGCCTGTCACAGTCTTTTCATGAAACATAGAGGAGCCTTGAGTTTTAAAATTTTAGTGGCATCTTGGGCCAATGGGAAGGGAGACATCTACACACTTCAGATCATCTGAAACCACAGAGAATTAAAACTGAAAATGGTTTATTATTCTCTCTCTCTTTCTTTTTTCTTTTCTTTTTCTTCTTCTTCTTCTTTTTTTTTTTTTTTTTTAGGGGAAATGAGTGTATAGAGGTCCCTGGTAGGGGTATATATACAGCCCAAATCAGGAGGCAGTGAGGACCAAGGTTGTACAGTTTGGGTGGCAGATGTTGGTTTCATTAAGCATGGTCAGGGCTGATCTTCAAGATTCTGAGATTGGCAAATGTATTCTCTAGGCCCCTTCACTCCTTTTCTACATCTGCTTCCTTTTTTAATGAGGTCTCTGCCCCCACTCCGTCCCCACCATATACTTTTCCTTGTCCCTGACTCATGGCCTCTCTCTCATTCAGAGTTCTAGATCATGTCCCCCTCCATGCTCCATGCTCCCAGTCAAACCCATCTGTCCTGTGGAGATTCATTAATGACTAGTGTATTGTTAATTGAATAAATTATTCTTGTTGAGATATGAAATTTGGATAGGAAAAGTGATCTCTTTGCATTTTAATAGGGATCACCATTGTTTTATCTCTTGGAAGTAACACATAGTGAGAACCTAGGTTTGGGGGCAAGCCCCATAGTAGGGGATTTTTAGCAATCTTCAGCATCTTCCAAAGAGGAAAGTGTCTGTCTGTCCTTATTAAGAATTGTGTGGGGGCACCTGGGTGGCTCAGTCAGTTAAGTGTCCAACTTCGGCTCAGGTCATGATCTCACAATTTGTGGGTTTGAGCCCCGCGTTGGGTTCTTTGCTGACAGCTAGCTCAGAGCCTGGAGCCTGCTTCAGATTCTGTGTCTCCCTCTCTCTCTGAACCTCCCCTGCTCACACGTACTTTCTCTCTCTCTCCCAGAAATAAATAAAACATTAAAAAAAAAAAAAGAATTGTGAGTCCTTTTAAACAAGACCATTGGTTTCCTTTCAGTCTCAGTCTTAGTTCAGGATACAGAAGGAAAACTACAAGTTTTTAGAGGTCAGTTTTCCTTGTGACATATCAAGAGTTGCTTTTCAGCTTTTGGTTCAGGCTGGTAGAGTTTCTTGCCATAGGTATTAAATCTTTTTCAACTTCCTCTACATTTTAATTAGGAAATTTGAATGAGGAGGAGGAATCAGAAGGAATGCATCTATTCCCATGCTCTGGGACCCCCTCAGAACTACCACATTTATCTTCAGAGATAGACGTCCCTTTTCTACAGCTCAGAGCCCTGGTCTTGCACTGTGTTTACCCCGCACCCCCACTTCTCCACCTCCATTTTGTTCCATCCCTTATAGCTTGCCAGACTTATAATCTGGCTCTAATCTTGTCATTTCTGACCTCAGAGAAGCTCTCCTAGCTCTTTGTTCTAATTGAGTGCAGATACTTTACTCTGGCATCTCAGACCTTCCATGGTAATAAAGTGCTGCATTTGCTATGTGCCATGTATTGTTCTAAGCACTTACACATATTAATTGATTTGATTCTCACAGTCCTCTGAGGCAGGCCACTATTATTGTCCCCGTTTTACAGCTTAAGAAACTGAAGTACAGAGAAATTATACTTAAAGTCACAAACCTAGTAAAAAGCAGAGTGGGGGACTTGAACCCATGCAGTATGGCCCTGGAAGTACATATCTTTTAGTACCATAGTAAGGTGACCCCACATTTCTCTCTACCTTCCTTTCTTACTACTTGCTCCCTGTACATCCAATGGAACGAAATGTCTCATTGTTTCCAGAACATGTGCCCTTGCTTCCTGGGAGTCACACCTTTGCCTTTGCTCTTCCCTTCACTCACTATACTCTGCCTAGCTCTGCAGGTTCAATTCCTTAAACACGAGCTCCTCCATGAAACCTGATGAAACCTCTCCTTTCTTTGAACCCAACAAAACCATCATAGTTACTTCTTAGTAAATACTCAGTTTTGGTCACCTTTCCAGAGAGTCAACCACAGGCACTGACTTGAACAACAGTAGGCACTGCAGCCCCAACATAGTAAAAAATCTGAGCATAACTTTTGACTCTCCCAAAACCTAACTATTAATAGCATACTGTTGACTGGAAGCCTTACCTATAACATAAATAGTTGATTAATACATATTTTGTATGGTATATATATTATGTCCTATATTCTTACATTAAGTAAGCTAGAGAAAACAAAATGTTAAGAAGATCATAAGGAAGAGAAAATATGTTTACAGTACTGTACTGTATTTATTAAAAAACACACATATAGGGGGCGCCTGGGTGGCTTAGTCGGTTAAGCGTCCGACTTTCACTTAGGTCATGATCTCGCTGTTCGCGGGTTTGAGCCCCGCATCGGGCTCTGTGCTGACTGCCAGCTCAGAGCCTGGAGCCTGTTTCAGAGTCTGTGACTCCCTCTCTCTCCGACCCTCCCCTACTCACGCTGTCTCTCTCTCTCTCTCTCCTAGAAATAAATAAAAAATAAAAAAAAAAACACACACATATAATTGGACATGTGCTGTGTTCAAGCCGGTGTTGTTCAAGGGTCAACTGTATTTAATCATTCTTTATCTAGGTTGTAGGTACCTGGAGAGTAAGGATTGTGTCTTAATCATCTTGATGTATTCTGTGCCTTGTGTCTTTCAAAGGATAATTTTTGTACTGAATACATATTTAGAAAGACAATTTTGAACTTTGTGACCTGTGACTGGCAACTCATATCCTGGGTGATTATTTTGTCTGTTTGTAAAGTATGTTACTTTTCTCCTGTGCATGACATGTAATTTGTGTTTCCACATTACAGAGCACATCAGCTTACCTTATTTCTTTGTACTAGATAACCTGTACCTAAACTTATGACTAAACAGTCTACTGGTTTGGCTTTCACTTTGGAACAGGCAGAGGTAGATATCCTGAACTCTCACTGTCACCATCCCCTTGGGTCACAGGCTTGGCTATTGTCTTGGGGTTTGGTAGCAGGGCAGATGCCCAGGGAGCTGCAGCCACGAGTGCCGACAGCAGCACTGCTGGTAACACCAGCAACCAAAAGGCAGGCTGTGGAGGCATCAGGACTGCCCAGTGGCTGGCCAGGTAAACAGTGAGCTGGGATGGCTGTGCTTGGTTGTAAAGCTGATATTGAAAACGATCAGCAAATAAAATGGCTGGCAGCAATCCAGACTGGTGATTCTACCTCTTGCTACTACCAAGGACTCTGAAATTTTTTTCTTTAAAACAATTTTTTAATGTTTATTTATTTTTTGAGAAAGAGACAGAGCACAGTTGGCAGTTATGTACTATTTGATTAACAAAAGATTAGGAAACAGATTAAGGACACTTATTAAGTACCGTTTTACAGGAAATTTTTTTTCAGAAAAAATGTATTTTAGGGGTGCCTGCGTGGCTCAGTTGGTTCAGCATCTGACTTTGGCTCGGGTCATGATCTTGTGGCTCATGAGTTCAAGCTCTGCGTCGGGCTCTGTGCTGACAGCTCAGAGCCTGGAACCTGTTTCAAATTCTGTCTCCCTCTCTCTGCCCCCTCCCACTCATAATCTGTCTCTCTCTCTCTCTCTCAAAAATAAATAAACATTAAGAAAAATTTTTTAAATAGTTTTCAGTTAAACCTCAGATGGGAAAGTTTTGAGGAGAGACAATGATAGCTGTAACAATATTGATAATTATGAAGATATGCTATACATTTTTATCTGCTCCCTTATTTCTCCTGGGGGAACAAGGTCCAACTGGCTATATAAGAGACTGTAAAATGTCATAATGTTTCTTCTGCTGGGGATGTTTCTAGACTGAGAGTGCCCGTGAAGGGAGAGGAGCTGTTGGGGATAATCAGCTGATTTAGTATGGCAGGTAACCTACAGGTTGGTATCTTATGTGAGGCTGGTGAGGGACCTAGTGACTGCACTGTTTGCTGTCTATATCAGCCACTGGAGAACAGATGAAGGTGTCAGAGGCACAACTCAGAGCTGACTGTCATAACTTGAGATCCTTAAGATTTTGAGAAGGGGATAGTGATTAAACATTAAGTGATTAAGCATGAAAGTTTTGGAATTTTTTTCCCGAGGGAAAGGTGCGTGTATATGAACACACACACACACACACACACACACTTTTATGGAGTTTGGTCATGGATTCCAACTTGAGAACTCACTATGTACGATGCACTTTCTAAAGTTGTATGGATTCTTATTAGCTTTCAGAGGAGAGAAATGCTTTGTAATAATCTCCATTTAGCTACAAAAAAAAAGTAGTTTCTTTTTCCTTTTAGACTTTGTTTTTTAAATATTTTAATTATTTGTTTTTAGACTTTATTTTTTAAAACAGTTTTAGGTTCACAGCAAAATTGAGCAGAAGGTACACAGATTTCCCATTTACCTCCTCCCACAACATAGCCTCCTGCATTATCAACATCCCCCACCAAAGTGGTACATTTGTTACAGTTGATGAACCTATACTGACACGTTATTATTACCCAGAATCCATAGTTTACCTTAGGGTTCACTTTTGCTGTTGTACCTTCTCTGGGTTTGGACAAATGTATAATGACATTGATTTTCATTAAACCATCATACAGAGTAGTTCCACTGCCCTAAAATTCTCTTTGCTTCATCTATTCACCCCTCTCTCCTCTCAACCGCTAGCAAAGACTGATCTTTTTACTGCCTATATCTATAGTTTTGCCTTCTCCAGAATGTTATAGAGTTGGAATCATACAGTATGTAGTCTTTTCAGAATGACTTCTTTCACTTAGCGATGTGCATTTAAGATTCTTCCATGTCTTTTCATGGTTTGATAGCTCATTTCTTTTTAGCACTGAATAATGTGCCATAGTCTAGATGTACCACAGTTTATTTTTCCATTCACCCACTAAAGGATATCTTGGTTGCTTCCAAGTTTTGACAATTATGAATAAAGTTGCTGCAAATATCTGTGCATAGGTTTTTGGGTCATACATTTTTAACTCTTTTGGGTAAATACCGAGGAGTGCAATATAGTAAGAATATGTTAGTTTTGTAAGAAATCCTCAAACTATTTTCCAAAGTGCTGTCCTCTTTTGAATTTCTACCAGCAATGAATGAGAGTTTCTATTGCTCCATACCCTTCTCAGCATTTGGTGTGGTCAGTGCTTTAGATTTCTTTTTTTTTAAATTTTAATTTTATTTATTTTTTTACTTTAGAGAAAGAGAGAAACACAAGTGGGGGAGAGGGAGAGGGGCAAAGAGAGAGAGAGGTTTCATGCTCAGCATGAAGCCGGACTAGGGGCTCAACCCCTGACCCTGGGATCGTGACCTGAGCCAAAACCAAGAGTCAGACACTCAACCCACTGCATCACCCAGTTGCCCCTCTGTACCTTTTAATATGATCATCTGATTTTTCTTCTTTAGCTTGTTGATATGAAGGATTACGTTAATTGCTTTTTGAATGTTGAAGCAACCATGCATACCTGGGATAAATACCACTTGGTTGTGTTGTGCTGTTCTTTTTATATATTGTTGGATTAGACTTACTAATATTTTGTCAAGGACTTTTGCATCTATGTTTATGAGAGATATTGGTTTATAGTTTTCTTTCCTTTTGAAGTCTTTGTCTGGTTTTGGTATTATGGTAATTCTGAATCATAGGATGATTTAGGAAGCATTCCCTGTGCTTCTACCATCAGAAAGAGATTGTAGAGAATTGGTCTAATTCCTTTCCTAAATGTTGGGAAGAACTTATCAGTGAACCCATGTGGGTCTGGTGCTTTTAACTTTTGAAGGTTATTAATCATTGATTCAATTTCTTTAATAGATATTGTCCTGTTCAGATTGTCTATTTCTTCTTATGTGAGTTTTGGCAAATTGTATCTTTCAAGGAATTAGTCCTTTTCATTCAAATTATCAATTTGTGATAGACTTGTTAACTGTATTCCTTTATTATCTTTTAACGCTTATGGGATCTATAGTGATATCCCCCTTTTCACGTCTGATATATTCTGCCTGCTGGATCTGCCTCTTTTTGATAGAAAGGTATTGATGTCTCCAGCTATTTCTCCTTGCAGTTCTGTTGGTTTTTAACTCATGTATTTTGCACCTATGTTGTTAGGTGCATCCACATCAAAGGTTGCTATATATTCTTGGTGAATAGATGCCTTTATCATTATGCAATGTTTCTCTGTCTTAGCATGGGCTGCCATAACAAAATACCATCAACCAGTTGGCTTAAATAATAGACACTTCTTTTCTCCATTTTTATATCAGGCTGGGAGTCTGAGATAACAGTGTCAGCATGGTCAGTTTCTGGTAGGGCTTCTCTTTGTGGCTTATAGGTGGCTGCCATCTCACTGGGGGTGCTCACTTGCTGTCTTCTTGGAGAAAGGGAGAGAGCAAGCTCTCTGGTCTCTCTTTTTAGGACACTAATCCTACTATACAATGACCCGCCATTATGACTCATTTAGTTTTACTTCCCTCCTTATAAGCCCTATTCCCAAATGTAGTCAAGCTGGTGCATAGGGAGTCAACGTACAAATTTGGGAGCACACAATTCAGTTTATAGCACCTTATTTGTCCCTGAAAATTTTCTTTGCTCTGAAGTCTGTTCTGTGTGAAGTTAATATAGTTACTCGAGCTTTCTTTTGAGTAGTCTTATCATGGTATAATTTTCTCCATTCCCCTTCTTTTAATCTACTTTGTATTTACAGTGGAGTTTTTATTGGCAGCATATAGTTGAATCTTATTTTCTGATCCACTTTGACTATCTGTCTTTTAATTGGTGTGTTTAGGCCATTGTTTAAAGTGGTTATTGATATGATGGTTGGATTAATAGCTACCATATTCGTTACTGTTTTCTATTTGTTGCTCTTGTTCTTTATTCCTAATTTTGGCTTCCACTTTTTTTCCTGCTATTTGTCATTTTATTTATTTATATTTTTTAAAGTTTATTTATTTATTTTGAGAGGAGGTGAGGGGCAGAGAGAGAGAGAGAGAGAGAATCCCATGGTGGCTCTGTGCCATTAGCTCGGAGCCTGATGCGGGGCTCAAACTCATGAACCATGAGATCATGACTTTAGCTGAAATCAAGAGTTGGACACTCAACCAACTGAGCCAGTCAAGCATTCCTGCCATTTGTGGTTTTAACTGAACATTTTCATTTCTCTCCTTTCTCTTAGCATATTGGTTATACTTAAAACAACAACAACAACAACCTTTTTTAGTGGTTGCCCTAGAGTTTGCAACACACATTTATGACTTATCCAAGTCTACTTTCTTATAACGCTATACCACTTCGCTAGCAGTGCAAGTACCTTATAACAAAATATTCCTGATTTCTCCCTCTTGGCCCTTGTGTCATTGTTGTCATGCATTTTTCTTAAATACGGGTTATAATAATCAAGTACATTGTTCATATAACTATTTTGAACAAATTGTTATTTGTTAGATCAGTTAAGAGTAAGAAAAAGTTTTTACCTTATCTTCATTATTCCTTCTCTAATGCTCTTCCTTTCTTTATGTAGCTCTAAGTTCCTTTATGTACATCCAAGTTCCTAACTAAGTTCCTAATCATTTTCCTTCTCTCTGAAGAGTTTCTTTTACCACTTCTTGCAAGACAAGATGCTTTTTATTAGGATCATGTCCCAAATCAACTATTTGTACTCAAATACTTGGCTCAGTGTCTGCTTCTAGGGGAACTCAGCTGAAGACAGTTAATTGAAAAAAAATCCTGTTGGATAGAAAGACTTACAAACTGTCTTTAATCGTCTATGGAAAGTAGTGAAGTATAAATGAATAAAAATAAACAAATGGTAGTATTGACTTTTATGCAACTCGGTTTTTATAACTTTTACTTTTTAAATAATTTCAAGCATACTGATAAGTTGTAAGAGTGGTACAAAAAATGCCAACATACTTTCACTCTCTTTCTCATTTCCCTTCAACCAGCTTGCCACATCTGCCTTATTATTCTTCTGAACCTTTTGGGAGTAAGGTGCAGACATGATACTTCTTTCTCCCTAGTACTTCAGTATATAAATCCCTAAGAATGAAACATTCTTTTGTATGACCATAATACAATCATCAAAATCAGAAAATTAACATGGATATAATGCTATTATCTCCAAACTTTATTACAATTTTGGTAAGTTTCCCAAAAATATTTAACAGCTGTGATTTCCCTCTGATTTGGTACCCTATCCAGGATCATACATTGCATTTGGTATCATGTCTCTAGTCTCCTTTAATCCAAGACCATTTCTTAGTCTTTGTCTTTTATGACCTTGACATTTTTGAAGAGTACAGGCCAGTTCTTTTGTAGAATGTCCCTTGGTGGATTTTTCTGATGTCTCCTTATTATCAGATAGATGTTATTCATTTTTTGGCAGAAATACCATCAAAGTGTTAATGTATCCTTCTCACTGGAGAGTATCAGGAGGCACCATTGTTGGTGATATTAACTTTGATCACAAGTTAAGGTTATGTCTACCAGGTTTATCTAGTATATAATTTCTGTTTCTCTTTTTGTAATTAATAAGTGTTTTATGGAAGTATCTTGAGATAGAAAGTAGTGTTTAGAACAGGATGGAGACATGTCATGGGGACAGGAGCAAGCTTTAAGGAGTTTCCCCCTGGCCAAATCTGGGACAATTTGAGCTTTAAATAACAATAGTAACAGATTATAACCCATGTATGAAATAGTAATCCATGACATTTTGGTAATTAAAAATTGACAGAAACAGGTTAGAACTCATTGCATAAAGTAATAATCCATTAATCCATATTTGTTTATAAGTAAGTAAGTGAACAAATAAATGGAGAAGGAAAAGTTCTTTCTTAGAGTAGAATTCCAACTGATAAAGATAGAATGAATGAAGAAAAGTGAATATTTAGCAGCCATGATGGTAATAGTCAATTTAGGCAAGTATTTTCTTTTTTTTCTTTTTTTTTTTTTAAATGTTTTATTTATTTCTAGGAGAGAGAGAGAGAGAGAGCGTGAGCAGGGGAGGGTCAGAGAGAGAGGGAGTCACAGACTGAAACAGGCTCCAGGCTCTGAGCTGGCAGTCAGCACAGAGCCCGACGTGGGGCTCGAACCCACAAACCGCGAGATCATGACCTAAGCGAAAGTCGGACGCTTAACCAACTAAGCCACCCAGGTGCCCCTTTAGACAAGTATTTTCAATGGATGCTAGAACTTTCGTCACTGGGGTATAATCATGTTATATTAATTATATGCTATTATTATAATATATTAATAAATATGTAGCAAATTCCAGACAGAAGATTTATGTCCTCCCTAGACTTTAAATAACCTGAGATCTAGTAGAGAAGGTTTGTGTACACAAATTATTACAGCACAGGGAAGAAATTGATGGTGTATCACATAAAATGAAGAGAAATATGAAACCATCTAAGAAAGAATACTAGACAGGATCCTCACCATGTCTGACCCACTGTGGTCATTTCTTTGTGTTGCCCCCCACATGCAATTCATTCCCCAACATCAGATGTTTTCAATGAGTAAGAAAACAAGCTGCTAGTCCTTTGGACTGATGAGTGAGGAGGTAGAGAGATTTTTGCAGGCAGCTGCTTCTTTGGTTTCCAAGGGAAACAGTGGTAGAGCTGCATCAGAAAAGGAGTGGGAAGGCTGTGGTTTAGCACAGATGGGTCATTCTATCAGGTGTTTATAAGTGGTTACCTGTACTTCCTCAGCAATGCAAGATTGTGGAGAATATTAAAATGTTGGAATAGTGATAACAGATTTTAATTTTTCTTTCTGAATTTCTTGGAAGGAACTTTATTCTTGGAATTTACTTTTCCCATCATCTATCAAAGCCCAACTATATTGCTCTCTCAGGGGCATAGTACAATTTTCTCTTCTACACAGTATCACTGTGACTACTGAGTCACAGGCAAGGAAGAATGAAGTTAGTCATTGGGGTCTGTGCACTCACAGCATGATTAAAATAGTACAAAAGAAAATAATAAAGTGAACCACTGTTTATTCTGGCTGATGAGGAAGGCTTTCAAGATTTCTGGTGAAGTCTTTATTTCAAAGTTATCCTTGGAACCTGGTTCAGATACCTGCCCCATGTCCCAACATAGCTGTGAAGCTTCAGCCAGCCTCCTGCTGGGGAGCTCAGGAGTGGCCTGGCAGGGAGAGGAATCACCCAGGAATGGTTGGAACAAACTAGATCATGATGGAGTTGGCTTTTACCAGGCAGGCCAGGAGTCTAAGGAGGGCCTGTCTCACTTGCGCTCAATCATATCCCTTGTCACTAGTCAAAAGGTCTGGCTTTTGGGCACATGGTGTTTATAGGGCCTGGAGGCAGGCAGAAAGGGTTATGAGCCCAGTTGAGCAAATTGGGTTAAAGGACTGGGCTCCGGTTTCATCAGGGAAGTAGAGTACACTTTCCAAAAGTAGATCTTAGGGATTAGACAAATAATTATTTATAAATTCAAATTATTTACTGAGTGCCTATTATGCACCAGTGACTAGACCCAAATGCTACTGCATAGCTGGAACCAGGGGACTATACCAGACTTGTGGTTATAAAACCAATTGAAAGCACAAGCAGTGGTGACGAGGCAACCAGGAACTGTCACCATTGGCACCACCTGAGAATTTCACAGTAATGCAAATTCTACTGAATCAGAAACTCTGGGGGAGAGTTCCAACAATCTGTATTTTAACAGGCCCTATAGGTGATTCTGATGTATGCTAGAGTTTGATAACCACTGGACTCCCTTGATGATATTTGCTTAGGTCTTGGGTGAGGCGGAACAATGCTGGTCTTAGGGGACAGGACTAGGGAAGGCAGGGATTCCAATTTCCCATGAGTTGCTGGTTTCATAACCTACTTCTGTATCATAAAGCTTCTTAGAACTCTTATAAACACTCCTCACCAATTTCTGGTATCTAGAACCAATTTAATTTCTGAGTTGAAGGCAGGAACTGGCAACCTTTTTTGAGCAAAACTGGACACTTGGGAAATTAACATCCAGAGGCAAAATATGTCTGGCAGATATATCTTTGTTCTGATCACCAAAGTTCTCCCAGCTGAGGGAAGAGTAGTTTGTTAGAGGACTGTTCTTGGGTGAATGGCAAGGGCCAAGAACATGAGAGTAACTCTGGAGATTATGTAACTTCTTTCTCTTTCCTTTGACTTTTCATTTTGATTTCTGGAAATTTGTCTTCTTTTTCATGATTAGTGCTTCTAGATTTAGAGATTAGGGCAAGATTTCACAATGCTAGTCCTGACGATAGCCTTATGGAATGCTGCAAACTCAGTTCCCTTCTTATGTATCACAGAGCATGTGAAGAAATAAATGGCCTTATGAAATTCTATATTTATTAATTCAACAAGTACTTATTTAGTGCCTACTCAGTACTAGGTCCTGTTCTGGATGTTGGGGATATAGACTGTAAAAAAATATATGTTTATCTTGGTTTGAATATTAAAATTTTTTATTTGAATATTAAACTTACTTGAATATTAAAATTTTTTACTGTGTAACATATTCACCTATGAAGGGACTAACATACCGTGGAACAGTCTTTGAGAGTGATAGATGTATCAGTGCAAGGATAGATATATCTGTACAAAAGACATGAGTTCCAGGCAGCTGAAGTAAGGGAGAAATTAGGGACATTTTGAAACACAGAAAATGTTCACCATAGAGATATAAATTTCACAATCATTGTTGGCTACTCCATGATGGAAAAAAGTTTTCCCATATATCAACTTGTCTGTAATAATTATAAGTATCACAGTGATGGTGATTTTAGAAGCTATTTATATCAAATATTTTCACTTAATATCTCTTAATATCACTTAAGAGCTCTAAATTATGTTATTTCATTATTATTTATTTTTTAAATAATTATCTATTATTATAGATAATTATTATTTATCTATTATCTATTATTTATCTATTTATTTTTGAGAAAGAGAGAGAGAGAGCACAAGTAGGTATGGGGCGGTGGAGGGAGGAGGCACAGAGTTGGAAGCAGGCTCCAGGCTCTGAGTTGTCAGCCCATGAACAGTGACTTAAACCCATAAGCAGTGAGATCATGACCTGAGCCAAAGTTGAATGCTTAATGACTGAACCACCCAGATGGCTCAAGAGCTCTAAATTATTTTATACATAGTCGGAGCCTCCACCACCATTGTGGCCACCTGGAATAGACGGGACCACTGCCTCTGCCTTACTACCCGCTCCATGCCTTTGGAGAAGACCTACCTCCAGGCAGCGCCACACCTTCCAGCAAAGAGTAGAAGACATCCAACTTATCCGAGAGCCCAAGTATCCTA
This sequence comes from Hyaena hyaena, assembly GCF_003009895.1. Classification (NCBI taxonomy): domain Eukaryota; kingdom Metazoa; phylum Chordata; class Mammalia; order Carnivora; family Hyaenidae; genus Hyaena; species Hyaena hyaena. The sequence goes on from NW_024080920.1 coordinate 1,585,271, forward strand.
TGAAAATCCCAGTGATAATAAAACAGTACAAAGGTGAGAAACGACTTCCTGTCGGTGAGAATCGACCAAGTTTTTTTTTACCTGATCACATCAACATGAGTGAGCTCATCAAGATCTTTAGGAGGGTTTACAGAGCTAATGGCATTCTTCCTGTTAGTGAATGGCATAGTGCAGTGAGTGTGTCCACGCCGATTTATGAAATATATGAAAGTGAGAAGGATGAAGATAGCTTCCTGTATATGGTATACACTTCTCAGGAGACATTTGGAATCAAAGTGTCTGTGTAAGACTAGAAAAATACATCCGTTTTGGAATGTTTTTAAAAAATTGTTTTAACATTTATTTACTTTTGAGAGACAGAGAGAGACAGAGCATGAGCAGGGATGGGGCAGAAAGAGAGAGAGAGAGAGAGAGAGAGAGAGAGAAACAGAATCTGAAGCAGGCCCCAGGATCTGAGCTGTCAGCACAGAGCCCCACAAAAGGCTTGAACCCACAAACTGAGAAATCATGACCTGAGCTGAAGTTGGATACTCAACCACTGAGCCACCACCCAGGAACCCATGTTCTAGAATTTTTTAAAGGCCTTACCAAGGAAAAAAAGGGATATTACCAACTGAGATTGATCTGTTCATCCAGTCACAGATTATCAAAGCAGTAGTGTTTCTGACTAGGAGTTGTAGGAGGTTGTTCTTTTTTTTTTTTTTAATATTTTTTATTTATTTCTAGTAGTGAGAGAGAGAGATAGACAGCGTGAGCAGGGGAGGGTCAGAGAGAGAGAGAGAGTCACAGACTGAAACAGGCTCCAGGCTCTGAGCTGGCAGTCAGCACAGAGCCCGACGCGGGGCTCGAACCCACGAACCGCGAGATCATGACCTAAGCGAAAGTCGGACGCTTAACCGACTAAGCCACCCAGGCGCCCCTGTAGGAGGTTGTTCTATACTGCAAGCTGAAGAACAGAGCTCCAAATGAGCACGTTCAGCTTTGGAAAAAGTATTATTTAACCTAGGCTGTTTTGTTTTCAAATTTAGAGCTTTAAAGATAAAATACTTTGCATTCTAAGTTGCCAATAAAAAAAAAAAGAGCTCTAAATTATTTTAGTGCATCTAAGAGCAAAACAACTGTTTTAAAGGTGGACTGCTTAAATTGATTAATGACTTGTCCCCAAGTAGAAAGGAACCTTGCCCGTGAAATGCAACCAAATCAAACAGTTGCTTGTTGAATCAATTCTTCTTAAACCTGAATTCCATTAAACCTGCAAACTCCAGTCAAGATGAGTCTAATCTTCCTTCCTTATGGTTGTGCTGGAGACAAGCAGGCTGGCCAGGCCTTCTTCCTCTGTATAATAAGAGGTCAATAGGATTATTTCTAAGCTTTCTTCCATCTCTGATAGTCTGTACAGGGTCTCTTGGACTAGCAAAGCCTAAATGTGGTGGGGGGAGAGGCTCAAGGCATGACCTGGCCCTTCCCTACCTGGACCCCTCTCCAGCCATCTAATGATGAGCATTTCTCCAAATAAATATGTGTCGTGCTTTCTCTTCCTTCTTTGCCTTCATAAAGAGTGTTTTCTTGGCTTGGAACACTTTCTTCCCTCTTTAGTCAGCTACTTCCTACGCATTCTTCAGGCCTCATATCAGACATTTTCTCCCATGACACTGTGATATTGTGATTCATATTAAGGAACGTGTATTTGGTCTTTGTCCAGTTTTTGGCATAAAGCTCCTAAAACTGTAGAAATTTCCTAGGCTGTGACCACCATGAAGATGTCTTTTGTTATGTCAGTGAAGTGACTTTTGTGAAATTCCTGGGTCACCAGATGGGGGCTGGTTGCCACAGGAATCAACCTCTTGATTAGAGGGTTGGAAATTTCAGTACCAACCACTGATCTCTAGGGAAGGGAGAGAGGCTGGAGATTGAGTCAATCACCAATGGCCAATGATTTGCTCAATCATGCCTATATGATGAAGCCTCTATAAAAACCGAAAAGGTTGCACCAGAAGACTTTTCAGGTTGATGAACAGGTGGAGATTCAGTAAGAGTGGTGTGATCTGAGAGGGTATGGAAGCTCTGTCCCTTATTAAATTTTTAAAAAAATTTTTAATGTTTATTTTTGAGAGAGAGAGAGAGAGAAAGTGCGAGAGAGAGAGAGAGGCAGAGAGAAAGGGGACAGAGGATCCAAAGCAGACTCTGAGCTGACAGCAGAGAGCCCCACATTGGGCTCAGACTCATAAACTGTGAGATTGTGACCTGAGCTGAAGTTGAACGCTTAGCCAACCGAGCCACCCTGGTACATTGTTTTACTCATCAGCCTCCCCATGCTAGTCTGTGAGCTCCATGAAAACAGCAGCGTGGTCTGTTCGTTGTGACACCTCAGGCCAGCACAGCACCCAGTACATACACACTGCTAAATTAGGACTTGTTGAGTGAAGGAAAGAGAGGATGCAGAGGACAGAGACCAGACAAGGCTGACAAAGGTGTAATTGGTGTAATATTCTCCTGTGTTAGGACCTCCAGGAGGCCCTGATTGCACATTGCCCTTCATCATGTTTGCTGCTGGCCTCTATTATAACACAAGAGGGTGAGCGGTGAGCTTTGGAGGGACTTTAGGCTTGTGGGGGAGCAAAAATTTTGGGCTCTGTGTTTTTCCTACCTGAAGGGTGAGAGCCTGTTGGGAGGTGGGAATCTCCAGGGAGGAGAGCTCAGCCTAGCCCTGTTCCTTGTCTGGTCTCACCTCTGCCAGGCACACATGATGGGCTCCCAGTCCTGGTCTCAGTATTGCTGCTCATATCTTAAACTTTTTTCTTTCAGTGGCACATTTTTGTTGAATTTATGCCGTTAAAGTGATTTAATTTGGAATACTTTACCTGATAGTACTTACTTATCCTCCTTGAACTTTCTAGTGTTTATTGTACTTTTTAATCTTTTGAGTAATTTTTTTTTAAAGTAGACTCAAGTCCAACTTGGGACTTGAACTCACCACCTGATCAGGACCTGAGCTCAGATCAAGAGTTGGGTGCTTAAGCAACTGAGCCACCCAGGCACCCCTCTACTGAATAATTTTTAAACCAGTTTGATCTTATTTATTGGATGCTATTTTACATTCTTTTTGACTCTGTCCAGCAGGGTATTTTTAGCTAAATTTTGTCCTTATTGGAAGACACTCTTAAATTGTTTGTATTTCTCTTCTTAGCCATTTAAAAAGCATATCAAAATTCTCTAGTATTTTTCTTTTTATTCTTTTCAGTTTTAAAATATTTTTCTGTTTGGTTTATCCTCTCAGTCCATTTCCTAGCATTTGCTGCTAAGTTTGAGATGAGAAGTGGTGATGTCAGGGGAGGAAGCCACAACAGTGACTGGCTTAATGAGGGATTGTTGGCTCTTCTCCCTGTGCTGACAGTTCCAGACAGACACATTCTCCTTTTGCTATCCCCTTCCCTCCTTTTGCTGTTGCTAAAGGAGAACCTGATAATCGCCATGGTCAAGAAAAAGACTTACTCAAATTAAATGCCACTTTTACCCAGTCAGATAGTTTGGGAAATTCACAAGACAAGTTATGTGAGTCAGAAGTTTATTAAGACTGGCCTCACTACTACTCAGGGGAATCACTGAACAGTGCCATCATCTTGTTCCAGAACAAGCCAGAGCCTTCTCTAAACCACAAACCAGTCTCTGAGCATCTCACAGTCTTTGTGGAGAAGAAAAGCTTCACTGAGGGTGGGGAGTGAGGGTCTGCAGCGCAGCCCTTTGAGAGGGGCCTGAGTGAATACCCAGGTGGCCTGGAAAGTCCTGTTAAGGATTATTGAATGGAAGCATAATAAAAGGACAGTAGCCAGGCTGGAGAATTGTATTTTGTTGACCTACTTACAGAATTAACCTGAGTACATTGATTCACCTTCTTTCTGGAATTGAGAAGCTCGGTTGTCAAGCGCTGCTAGACCCACTAGTTCTTGTTGCATGTGTAGTATGGTCACTGACTCATGGAGAGGGGCAGGGAGTGGGAGTTAGGTCAGGCATGAAGGGAGGAGAAAATATTCTGGAATGGTTTATTTCTTTCTTCTCCTTGTTATGTAAGATGTGATTTCCCCCCAAAGAAACAATATGCTAAATAAAAGTTAGGGTCCCAACCCACAGAAGCCTATTTTAACCCACATTTTTGCTGACTATATTCAATTTAATTTAGTTCAAATCAAGAAGGTAGAGTTTTTTTCCCCCTGAGGTAAAGGAGAAGAAGGAAGGCTGTGAGGGTGACCCAAGTGGCACAATTTAGAGTTTTCACTGAGCAGGGCAATGTGTGTGGGGGAGGGTGGAGTGGAAAGAAGAATAAAATGTGACCCCTTCCCTCAGAGAGCTCACACTGTAGTTGGAGAGACAGACACACACCCAGCTAATATGTGCAAAGATGATGGTGGAGGTGTTGTCAGACCAGAGAAGTATTAGTTCTGGGTGGGAAAATCTATAAGACTGGAAGATGTGGCCGCTGCCCCTTGAAGGATGTTAGGGCATTAAACAGCAGAGGGGTGAGGAGAGGGTGGACATTTGAGGCAGAGAAAAGGACCGAGCGAAGGCTCAGGATGGTCAGCTGCAGGGCACAATCAGGGCATAGCCAAGAAGCTGCCGCAGAGTATGAGAAGTGGGATGGAATAGCATAGGGGCAGATGGGCCTTTCTGAGTTGATCTGAAGGTGTATCCATACTTTTCATGCTGAATTATAGGCAGGTGGTGTTTAAAAGCTTCTTTTTTTTTTTCTAAACAGATGTGGTCTGGCCTCAGACTGAAGGGTTGTCTCATATATAATAATTTAATACCACAGAGAGTAAGGAAGTGATTAATTGCAAAAACATTAGTTATATTTAACTTTCTTGGGATATATTTTTCAAAGAGCAGCACAAGATATGCTTTAATAGCTTTATGCCCTTTTTTGTAACTGGCCCATTCTGAAACACTGTACTTTGTGATGGATAAAGCATGTAAAGTCTTGCACAAGTCTGCAGGCTCCAACATGCAGTCAGGAGGAGGAATAGAGGGAAAAATAAGGAAAGGATCTCTAGGAAGGGTCAGGCCCAGAAATAATTTGCAAAAGATTGTGGAGATCTGATACCAATATCCACCTATTTGTGAGTATCTGGACAGCATCATGTATAAACATCTTTCTTTTGGGTATTCATGCAATAAGGAACCTGTGGTAGATGGTGAGAAATCAAGGTCATGACTCAGTGGTGTTTCCATGATTTACCTAGACAAGACTGAATGGAACTTAGTCCTTTATTGAGATACCTGGTTGAAGCAAACACTTGTCCATATCTGCATCTTCAGTTCAATTTTTCCATTGAGAATTGAAACAGAAAACTCATGAGTAGAGTCTATTGAATTCCTGAAATTCCAGTTCATTTGTAAGTCACTAATAGGTAGCAATATATATACATATTAAATATATTATAAAATGATGGTGAGATACTTTAAGAAAGTGCTTTTGAAATATTATAAAGTAATTAGTGTTTACATCTATTTTTCATTTTATTTGTTCAACATTATGCTCTTGAAGATGGACGCCATTGTAATCTGATTTTGAGATATGTGCTAGCGGCATCTTAACTGGGAAAATGTCCCATCTTACCCTTAACAATACAGACTCCAACTCATCTCATTCTTAAAATTACTGGCTCTGGTCCCAATGTGGGGACCTTTTTGTGGAAGCATTATTTTGTCTCTTACCCTATGTCTTGTCTATGAATCAAGAGAAACCCAACAATGTAAAGTGTTTGATCCATGTGCACATTTCTGCCCCCTCACTCTCATATATAAGGAGACAGCTTTTCAACTGCAAATGTTCACTTCTTTGGGAAAATTACAAATCATATAGCTGTGTTACCAAAAATAAGAGAAAAAAATACAAAACCAACCATAAAGCACGCTATCTGGCTAGCAATAAGAAATGGCTTGTTAAATTAGGGTACCACTCAAAAATGGCATATTTCACAATTATTAAATGGTAATCAGGGACACTGCATAGAAACATGAAAACATACTTTGGATATAAATAAAATAGAAAAGAAAAACACACAATTATAATATGTAAGGTGCATGTGGGGGAGTCCTAGAGGATAATACGATAAATGGGAATAAGTAGTTTTGTTAAGATAGTGGGGCTGTGGTTTAAAACATTTTTTCCCTTAACATTATAAAGTAATAGTAACAGTGAATTCAGTGCAAAGAGGAGATATTAATAAATAAATAGAGGTTGGGTATTACAAAAGGGCAAAATATTTAAAAGAATGAAACTTCCTTCCCTACATGTGCTAGCTCAGTGGGTTTTAAGACCCACTGAGTATTGGAAACATTTTCAAATGAGCTGGTTAGTAGGGTTTGGAAGAGAGTCTGAACTTGACCTATCTGGATTTTGTTTGCTGTGATTGTAATAGAAACTAAATCTTGAAACAGTTGTCTAAATGTGCTCCAGCTTGGGTATCTTGGCTGAATTCACACTTTAAAATCAAGAAACATTTTGGAAAAAGAACCCATGTGCATAATAGATAAGAAGTGTCAAAAAAGAAAAAGTCAATAGAAAACATTTCAAAAATAAAATGCCAATTTAAAATCAAGTTGAAATGACTATTTGCATTAACAACGAGTAAAAAGATAACTGGTGCATACTTATTTATGTCTGTCTGAAAGCTCCTGAACGGAACAGTCAACGATCCTCATGTCTATTGCCTTAGTATAATATTAACAGTTTACTAAAACTGTTGACCAGAATGAGCTGCGGTTTCCCTCTAACAAGCTCAGACATTTTTCTTACCTTGTTTTCCTTTTCTTCCAAAAATTTTCAACAGAATGGCTGTTTTCCCTGAATAGTACTTAACAAGTGTTGGTTTGGGGCACTAGGCTACCCTGCTGTATATTAGGAAGGGGTTGCTTAATAGAAAGTTTTTATTTTTAAATCACACATACAATCACATATTTTATTCTCTCTGGTCAAAGTTCAGTCACCTAGTCAACATTTGCAAACCATTGTTGTAGTATTGCAGAAAATGCCCTCAGATGCATATTTAGATACCTTACATATCTTAAGTAGGTGGATGGAAGATGAAGACTGAAGGAAGTTACTTCTGAACTAGAGCTTGATAAAATATCTTAGATTCTAAACTAGTAATTGACTTTGGATGTGGATATTGGAATGTGTATGTGGTATCAAGGAGTTTGATCTGATTCCAAAAAATCAAAAAGTAACTTTTCCACTCCTTAAACCATACCTAACACTATAAGCATCTCTTTTCAGACTCTGTGTAGGATTTGCTGAGTCTCTGTGAACATCTCTCTCCAATTTCTTGCTATCTATTCATCTCTAAAGACAAACTAGAAGTTTTTATTTCTAAGAGAGTTAGCTAATAATTTTTGCTTTCATTGAAACACGATTTCTATTTTTCAAAATGCACTAGAATTATTAGGAGGTATTGCGATTTTAGGAAAGTCTTTTCCCTCCATGCCAAATCCAAAGTAATTTACATTTAGTGCAAAGGTATGTATTAGATTATTTGGGACTATACCAATATTGAAAAAATTTTACCCTTAATTAACATCTTCATTTTGTTTCTAGAAATGTCTTTGTTGAATAAATAATATTTGTTAATAAAACGAATCTGCTTTCACACATCTACAAAATTCTTTTAAGTAGTAACAAGAATTCAGTCCATGTCACATAATTTTTATCATGAATTGCATAACTTTGGCATGAATTTTGCTGTAACTCATTTCCTGGCATTATATAAAGTGTCATTGACATAAATGCCATAGACTATTCAAACTGCGAAGGAGCGATAGACATACTCTCATACTCAGTCCCACTTCTTGATTTCTGAGGAGCAAGAACTGAGGTACAAGATAACAAACTTTGCCCAGAATCACACATCTCATTTTCTGACATTTAAGCCCTTCTAAAAACAATTATATACTTTTGATGCTGAACTTGATTTGGAAATTGTGATTTTTAAGGGCGTGATTCTTAAGACTGAATAATTGCTACACTTAAAGACTTGCAGAATTGGACCTGAAATACACAAAAGGGGTATGACCAGAATTTTTGTCCTCAGTTTCCCCTTTAGCAGAAAGTGGCTAAAACTATCTGATCATTAAAAATAAATCATCATTCTTTGAAGGATGCAAAATATCATGATTTCTCTAAATAATTTCAACAGGGAATAAATAGTATTCTGTCTGTTTGCCTTCTTGTCTATTACAATTAAGCAAGTGAAATAGAAAATACATGGTAGGCTCCCATTATGATTTTTTTTCCTCAGTAGCAAAAAATCAACTGTGAAATAAAACAGACCTTTGTCATGCAATGTTCACTGATTAGATGAACTTCATAAAAACTGAGCTTTAGTTAAATCTGGTAGATTAACTCTTGTTTCATTGGCATTTATAGTCTTTGGGAATGTTGAATAAATGTACAAATAATGACACTTCCAGTAGTTTAACCATTGCATTTTATGTAAATTCTGCATGAAGTTCAAGACTAATGTATTAACTTCATAGTTTTCAGATTTTAAAAGGCATATAGGAATAGTAATTACCAGTACCTATCTCCCAAAAAAGGTTAAAGACACTTTTTATACATCTGTAAAACTCATTTTGACTTGATGAACACAATTCTAATCTATGAAAACATTATGTCAAGTCATTTTGCACCTGATGAGGAAATTATACATGAATGGTAGTAAATGTTAAAAAACACTTAAGATAACCGAGTAAATCAATTTAAATGAAGAGTTTGAAAAGTAACATAGCCATCTAAAAATGTTAGGTTTTTTTTTTTTTTTTTTTTTTTTTACCTGGCTGGTCACACTTACTTTATTTGAAATCTCTGATCTTGTCAGAGGATAATATCATAAAATTCAATTATATAATTCAACTGTCTTTAACTCCCCCTTTTCCAAAAACCATCCTACCTAAGTTGGGATGTAGCTTTTCTATCTTGACTTTTTTTTCCTTCAGCAAATAAATAATAAGTGTGAAGAGCTTTCACCAGATAAAAATAATTTCATGTAATGAAGCACTAAATTGTTTTGTCTTTCAATTTATTCAGACAGAAAGCAGCTCAGTTTCCCCATGGCAAGCCCATGTATCATTTCATGGCTGATATCTGCAGCCCACTCTAGATTTTTCTTGCTTTTAGCAGGTGCTGGGTAGCCCTTTCTGGGTTATTTTACAAAACATCCAACATGGTTTAATTGTTAAAAAGCAATTGGAATTGCTTCCTCTCCTACCCACTGCCTCTTCCAGCGTCCTTAACCCTCATCACCCTTCCCTGAAATGTGTCCCCAACATGACTATTTACATGGCTCTCAGGCACCCGAGGTTTGCACATCCATCACATACCAAGTCCATTTCTAACAGTGTGAAGGCTGTTGGAACAGGGCAGTTTCCTTCCCCTGGAAGCTAAGTGTAGCCACATTTCTATCAACACAGCGACTCTTGTATGCAAAGCTTAGACTATTGTCTCATGGTCCCACCTGCCTTGACTCTGATTGATGTAACAACAGTATCTGTCATAGGGACTGTTCTGCTTGTAGGAGCAAACGATGATACTGTCCTGGGGCACAAAGAAGATGCTGTCCTCAGGCTCAGGGCACTCAGATCTGTCCCAGGCTGAGCACTTGGCATCCAAGGCACTGTAGGCTAAGGAACTGCCTGAGGGACAGTAGCCGTCCAGGTATCTGGATGTCTCCTCCTGATGCCCACTCTGGACCAGGCTCTGGCATTCTCCTTCTTCCGTGGGTGTGGGTGTGCTGATGGAACCGACCACAGGCACCTCTGTCTGCCCCTGGTGGGGAGGCTTCCCTCTGAAGCCTGCCTTCTTAGCCAGCTCATCTGAGCTTCCCTTGCCTGACTCCAGGTCTGAAGGGGTCCTCAGCAGTTCCACCACCTCCTTGTCCTTGGGCTTCCGGAAGCAGGGCAACTTACGGACCCACAGCAGCTCATTTTCTGGCCACTTAGTGCATCCCTCAGTTTTCCTGGCCAGGGCAATGGCCGCAATGCCTGGCAGGCAGATGGCTGGCCCGATGGCCAGGAGGGGTATGTTTCCCAGAGTCTCTCCTTTCATCCCAGAAACGGTGAACATGAAGCCAAAGACCAGAAAGACACTGACCAGGGCCACCACCAGCCCAGTCCTCGGGTTAATGTCATCAGGCCGCATCTTTCATTCCATCCAAGTTGGGGGCTGCTTGCTGGCTAGGGAGCAGCGGACCTCCCTTCTGTTAGAGGCAAAACCACAGTGGGTTAAAAAACAAAAAAACAAAAACCAGAAAAGAAAAAGAAAACCCGTCAATTTCCCACCCACCAACTCTCTATCTCTCATACTCTGTGTCTCTCTCTACTTGTCTGTCAATCGCAGTCTCTGAGTCTCTATTTCTTCCTGTTTCTGTTGCACACTCGCTCGCTCGTTCTCGTTCTCTCAGTCTGTCCAGTCTGTCTGTCTCTTACTATTGTAGCTTCTGTCTCTTTCATATAAACATCCACCCACTGGGGTCACTGAGATACCTGAGGTTTCCTGCCGTCTCCCAGGAGCAGGGAAAGAAGCCAGTCTGAGTCTCCTTAGAAACCTCCACAACAGCTGTCCCCTCGGCTCTCTCCCTTGTTTCTGGAAGGAAAGCCTAGCTTTCCCCACTGTCACTGCATCCAGGAGGTGGGACGTGAGAGTGCGTCTCTCCCATCAGTGGCCGTCGGTCTCCAGAGCTCTGGGAACCGAGTGGCGGCACAGCCCAGCGCCTGGCTCTGAGCGCAGAGCGCCGGGTGCTGGAGGAAGGACTTAGTCTGGGAAAGAGGGAAAGCAGCGTGCGAGTCTGGCCTCGTTACATCATTTTCAGAGCAAGCTCAGAAACAAAGAAGGACGCGCGGGGGCGCGAGGGGTTCAGACCTCGGGGGGAAGCCACGGGGCAGAAGAGGTTGCCCAGGGTCCAGTCGGGGCGCTTGGAGCAGCTGGTGTTCGTTCCGCCGCTGCCCAGGAGGGCTGAGCAGGACGGCTGCAACCGCCTCCGTGCCTGGGGACGGTCTGGGTGTGCGAGGCTGCCGTGGGGCCGGAGAGCGGAACTCTAGTCGGTTTGCACATGGGGCAGCCTGGACCCTGAGTTCACGGTCCGAGGGCCAGAGGTGCTGGCTGGATATATCCCTCGCGGACCTGGACCTTTATCGAGTTACAAATCTAGGTGATCCAACCCGACTGATAGCAGCTCCCAGGAGGTTCTCCGACTGCCCGTCTCTCAACCTCGAGGCTCTCAGGGCTCAGCGGGCTGCAATGCTCCAGGGTCCCGCTGCCCGCGCGGTCTGCTCTTGGTCCGCGCGCTGGGCGGCAGCGGCGTGCAAAAGCGCTCCAGCAGCAGCGCGGGCTGCGATGCCGGAGCCCACTGGACCGGCTCCCCCAGGCTGAGACAGTGGCGAGGAGTGGGTGTCAGGTCTTGCTCGAGACTTCTGGGGAGTCACCTGAGACATTCCCCCTGGTCTTCCAGCTCCGGACTCTGGTGGGGGTGGTCTTGGAGCCGGGATCCTACTCCAACGCTGCGGTGGTGCCAGCCAGGCTGTCTGGGTCAAAGAAGAAGGGCTCTCTGACCCCGGATCCCCATCCCCGCGCATCACACCTGACACCTAGCTATCGAGGAGAAGTAGGGGCCTTGACTGGGAAGGTCAGGTCGACCAGTGCGTCCTGCAGCTCCAGCTTGGGGGATTCTCACCCCTCTTGCTGAAGCTGCCTGTCTTATTCCCACCGCAGTGGGAGGATTGATTCTTCTGGCCCCAGAGGCAATACTGATTTGACTGTGATTCTTCAACAAGGATATTCATTTAAGGTAGATGGGAAATAGTAAGGAAGAGAAAGGAGAAGGGTGTACATTCTTTCATGTCAAGGCACTGCAGTGGAAAGAACTTTGAAAGAGCTTTGACATCCAGGCCTTCCCCTGCTTAAACAAGCTGTGTGTTCTTGGGCAAGTGACTTAACCTTTCTGAGAGTCAGTTGACTCATCTGCAAAACGAGAATAGTACTCCCAAATATGTGGGGAAGCATCATGAGGACTAAGAAAATGTAAAGCTCTTAGTGCAACACTTGGTAAGTGGTCCTTAATCACAATGTGGTTGAAATATATATTTACATATTATGTTATAATCCATGTAAGGCACCAGTCAAATAATAAAAGGCCTAATGGTGAGGCTAAGGACCTTCAATTTTATCCACTAGGCAATGAGAACCATGGAAATATTTTTGGCAGGGATCAACACAAAAGTATCCCATTTTTGACACAATGACAGCAGATTAGAGGACAGGTTGCCGGGGGTGGGGGTGGGGGTAAGTGTAGAAACAGGGAGACCTTCTAGGAAGGCAGTGCAGTCAGCAGGGCAAGGCATGCTAGGGGGCTGAACAATGTGGGACTAGGGGTGGTTAGAAGAAAGTGAATTTGAAGGATAGTTAAGGGGAGAGTCAAGTGTCTTGGATCAGAGGAAGAAGGATGGCGTAGGAGTCAGGGCTGACTCCCATGTTTCTCACTTGTTCAGCTGAGTAGATCAGGAATCAGACTCCTAATTTTCCATATCATTTACTGTGTGTGTCTTTTGTACTCATGTGCATTCGATAGCTGCTGTCTCTGTGGATATAGAATCATAATTTGGGGAAAGGAAGGGGAAAGGCAAAGGGTAGACATGAGATGCCAGCTGTTTGACCATTTGTATCACTTCTTCTTGACAGCCTCACCAAGTACATGGATAGACATCGACTTATATCTGTTGGCCACAGGGATGTCATATGGGCCACGTGTAGATGTAAAGGAGCTTGGGAGATCACAGTTTAATTTTGACCAGGTTTATTGGCACTCTGAAAAGAATAAGAATTTCGGTAGCAAGGAAAAAGAGGAGAATGAATATTAATTAAGGAGGCAGCTCCCAGTGTGTGCCCCGGTTATAGAACACATTTACCTTCTTGAAACCCTCTCTTGTCCTGCCTTTATTGACACCGTTCTATCCCAATTTTCCTCCTGTCCTCTTGGCCACTCATTTGTAAGCCTCTTAGTAATGTCTTCTTTATTTTATTTATTTTTATTTTTAACAGAGCCCTTACATGTTGATCTTCTGCTGGCTATGTCCCTGTTGCTCCCTTTTCCTGACTTCTTTTCCCACTTTATAGTAGTTTTCAACACCAAGTAGATAGGATGCAACTCCTAAATTTGTCTCATTAACTTTGTCCCATTTCTTCAGCTTCAGATTTGTAGTATCTACCTGTCTGCTTGATGTCTGTCTATATGGTACACAGAACCCCCATATTCAACATGACCCCAGCTGAGCTCATCAAATTTCCTTCAGGCTTGCTCTTTCTCATTTGACCCCAACTGAGAAGTTTGTTGTTGTCCTCTGTTTCTTTATCTCCCTAACAACCTGCACCCTGTAAGTCACCCAAGTCATCATAGTCTTACTTCCTAAATCCCTTGATCTTCTCTTCTACCCGTGGCCTGACACAAATCACTTTACATCCCTGGGTTATAATTTCCTGTGAAAACAAAGGCTTTGGATGAGGGGCTAGCTGAGCTTCATTTCAGTTCCACCAATCCATGCTTCTCTGACAGTCACTTCTGCAGGGTAGGACTGATGTCTTTGTTATGTAGGTGCTTTGACAATAGTGCTGGAAACCAGTTGGATTTTACTTTTTTTAATTTTTAATTTTAACATTTATTTATTTTTGAGAGACAGAGCACAAGCAGGGGAGGGGCATACACACACACACACACACACACACACACACACACACACACACAATCCTAAGCAAGCTCTAGGCTCTGAGCTGTCAGCACAGAACCCAACATGGGGCTCAAACCCACGAACTGTGAGGTCATGACCTGAGCTGAAAGTCAAATGCTCAACCAACTGAGCCACCCAGGTGCCCCCCAAGTTGGATTTTAAATAAGCAACATTACTGAACAGAGACCTCTGTTCACTTGTACGAGCATATAATTCCATTCTGATTTTTAAGCCATGCAGTTTATCTACTTAAGCATTAGATAAAAGCCATGCATAAAGCCACAGGAAACTTCAATTACTGTTTAATTATAAGCCTGATTCTCAAAACAGTTCCTTCTTAGAGGTAATTTCAGATGGTCTTTGAACAGCAGGTATACTTGCCCAAGCCCAGCAGCAAAAGTGGGTGTATATGGGGTGGTGGTGGGGGTGGAGGAGACATCACTCAGGGCCACAATATTCAGAGCCAGAAACAGCATTACTAGTATTTAATTCCTTGCCTGTACAGGCTGATTGGACTAGGATTTTAAAACCTTAAGCAGTTCTTGTAGTGCTGTAACCATATACAGCTATGTACAAAAGCTTTTCATCAGAAGAGAAAGGAAATTCATGTTGGAAAGAGGCTTTGGCATGTGGGTGTTTGAGAAGGAAATGCAGAACCTTTTATTTCTGAAATTATAGAAATTATGGGATGCTAGAATTTGAAGATACTTTATAAAATATCTACTCTAACCCCCTTTATTGTACAGATGAAATCCAGAAAGGTTGCGTCCATGCAGTATTACTTGAGTATTTATTATGTGCCTGGCACTGTGCTCCCAGTCAATCTGGAAACAGGTCTGCCTTTATAGAACTCACGTTCACAGAGCAAGGTGGGTGTATTAGCAGGACAGGATAGATTATGCTGTGGCAACAAAAGACTTCCAGACCTCCAGGGTTGTATGCTCATACTGCATGTTTATGCAGGGTCAGCCTCAGCCTTGCTCCACGTTGTCTTCACTCTGGGATCCAGGCTGATAAGGCAGCCTCCATTTGGGACATTCCCCATTCATTGAATCCAGGCAACTCAACTAGAGGCCCTGCACTGGGCCTTCACTTTAGTGGATTCTCTCTTGGCGCCTCCAGCTCTGCCCCTCCTTACAGACTGAAGTGATATGCCCCTACCTGCTCACCTTCCTGCCCTTTCTGGACCATGTAATAGGTTGAGATAGGTACCCAGAAACCTAGAATTCCCTGCCCAAACAGTCCATACCTGCTTCCAGGGCTTGTGCACAGCTCTTTGCTAAGTCAGTCCTCCCAAGGGTTGGGAGGGTGTGCACACCTTGGCCTGTGGGATAGCTAAGGGACCACTGTATTTTTGAGTATGGATAAAGCTCTGGGATGCAAGACGGGATGTCTACACTCTGCCTTTCAGCCCTTCCATGGTTTAGAATAGAACCAGGGATGGGAAGAGAAAGGCAGCATTCACTTTATTTTTGCCTGGAGACTCACACATGTTAGCCTTCTTGGAGCGTTTGAGGAAAGGATGAAGAAGTCCCAGCTATTTAACAGGTTCCTAGCTGTGCATAGAAAATAGACTTGAGGCACGTAACAGAGGAAAGGTTATTATGTACAGTACGGTGCATCCTTTGGAGGAAATTTTGTACATTCAGTTGAGGGAGTATTATTCATCTGTAAACTTATATTTAAAAAATTTTTAGTGACCCATGAAAATGGTCTCAATATAAGGCTAATGATAAAAACTACTAATAAAAATTTTGTTACAGTAACTTGAAAAAATTCTGTTTAATAGGATCATGATTGCTAAAGAAATCAGAATAGAAAAAAAACGAAAAGGAAATACTCTCAAAATATGAATAGTGGCCATTTCTAAGTGGTGGAATATTATATGATTGTTATTATTTTCTTTATATTTATGAATTTTTCAAAATTTCTAATCTTATTTTATAATAAGTAATTTTAAAAATAAAAGAATAGTCTCCTACACATATTAAGCACTCAATAAATGGTTGTTGAACAAAAGACTCATGAAGACTTGAAAGATTAAATGAACAAATTCAAATTTTCTTAACTTTATGTTTTCCCTAAATTCACCCCCCTCTTCTTCATTCTAGCACTTCTTCACAGGAGGGGAAAGGATATGGAGTAAATTGGGAACAGATGAAAATTGAAAGAACACAAATAGATTTTCGTGTTGAATTGGGATTGAACTTTGAGATTTCTTTCAAATTTATACTAATCACTTTTGAGATTTCTTATAACCTTGTTTTCAACCCAGAAAATAATATACTGTTTATCCCCCTTTTGACTTAAACATGATTGTTTTGATGCCCCTGGTTAGAAGCTTGATTTCCCCCCACCCCCTACTTCTTGGCTGTAATTCTGACTGATTTATTTAACAAATATTTATTGAGAGCCGCCTCTGACTTATCTGGTTGTGTTCACATTTCCTCTGTCCCTCCTCTCATCTTTTCTACCTCTTGGGAGGTAACTAAGATCTTTATTAAAGGCTACATTTATACCTCTAACTTCTTTATTTCACTTGGGACTTTCAGAGATGTAAAGTAGCTTCAATTGTTTTTCCATTGCTGAATTAACAGAGTTTTAAAAACTCTGGCAGCTCATTAGAGTTCATTAA
The DNA here is from genome assembly GCF_003009895.1 of Hyaena hyaena. Taxonomy (NCBI): domain Eukaryota; kingdom Metazoa; phylum Chordata; class Mammalia; order Carnivora; family Hyaenidae; genus Hyaena; species Hyaena hyaena. The sequence continues at coordinate 1,601,673 of NW_024080920.1, forward strand.
ACTGTGCAGAACACAGTTCAAAGTACAAAGAGAGCCTAGAATTTTCACAAGTCTTTTCTTATGTTAAAAAATAAAGCTGGTGTAAATGAAAGTGTTAGATTAATGGTTCCGAAGATGAAAACCTTTTAGGTATCTGAGTGCTTCCAACCAAACATCCATTTGCTCTGCAGGACTGAGCTTATTCAACAGCTTAGATCTTTCTCCATGTTGTCCTTCTTTTGATTCTATACAGGATCTTTGGTAAGGGAATAAAGAAAGGATTAGAACATGAATTGTTAGCAATCATGAAGAGCTGAGAGGAGAGAATTCTGATTTGGCTTGATCCCCAACTAAAGATTGATCTGATTTTCTTATTCTCTTGTCCTCAGATTAAACATAGTATACTGACATGTCCAAGTTTTTGATAATATGTATGTTTCTAAAAACCCAGAGATCACCAACTCATTTTTGAAACATACATTAGATAGGTTTTTAAAGAAGTGATCAGAGTCATATGCTGAGATTTATATAAAAGGATGTTGATTACAATGTTAATTTTAATATGGGAAAATATGAAATGGTTCTATAAATTATGTTACATCAATACACTGGGATGTTACACAATCATGATAAATTAAGTTGCAAATTGGATCAACATGGCACACCAAACACACATACCTCTCTTTCTTCAGGCCTCCAAAGTCTAGTAATGAGTTTAGAAATTTGTGTGAATTAATGTGAGATTAATTCTACCACAGTCCTGGAAAATAGGAAGAAAGCTAGGCAAGACAAAGACAGAAAAGTGATGAGATCTAACTGATGAAGAAATGCATATAATCTACTTAGACTTGCCAAGAATCCCTGATAATGCTTCACCTCACTATGGTGCAAGAGATACATAGGCCTGAGAGTGATGGTTCTCCAAAACTTAAGAAATATGATTACCCTTTGAGTGGTAAAGAATTCATACCCAGTGGGAAAGTATTCAGCTATGGGATAATATTAAGAGCTAGTCTGAATATTTGTGACTGAGAGTTTTGAAAACACTAAAATTCATAAGTAGGGCAGTTTAGAGGTGCCTGGGTGGCTCAGTCAGTTGAATATCCTACTCTTGTTTTTGGTTCAGGTCATGTTCTTGTGGTTCATGGGTTTGAGCCCGACATTGGGCTCTGTGCTGGGGGTGCAGAGCCTGCTTAGGATTCTTTCTCTCTTTCTTTCTCTCTGCCTCTGTCTCTCAAAATAAATAAATAAATAAATGTAAAAAAATAATTTGAGCAGTTTGGATATATTTTTAGAGAAAAAATACTAGCAGCTCCTATCATATTTCATTGTTATACAGAGAGTAACTAGAGAGCGACATTCACCATCAACCAAAAAAAAAATTAGAGAGAGAACCAGTGGGTCAGACATTTGCTATGTCTATCCAGCACTATTCAGAGGAAAGCTGGGGTCTACAGAGAAGGAGTGGTTTATAAGGTTTCACAGGATCTCTTGCATCTAAAATTTTCTCAAGAGCTTCTACCTTTCTCTCACATAGCAACATTCTGATGATTTTGGCTTCTCAGACATTCTGGTACTGTGAAGACTATGACCATCATGGCTGATAAAAATCTTTCCTTCCTTCCTTCCTTCCTTCCTTCCTTCCTTCCTTCCTTCCTTCCTTCCTTTTTAAAAATAGCTTTATTGAGATATAATTCATACTCCATATAGTTCACCCATATAAAGCATACAATTCAAAGAAATTTTATTATATTTATAGACTCGTACAGTCTTCACCACAATCTGATTTTAGAACGTTCCCAACATCCTAAAAAGAAACCTGGTGCTCATTTACAGTCACTCCTTATTCCCACCCCCAGTTCGAGGCAACAACTAACCTACTTTCTGTCTCTATAGATTTGCCTTTTCTGAATATTTTGTACAGATGGAATTATACCATATGTGTTCTTTTGTGTCTGGCTTCTTCCACTAAGCATAATGTTTTTGAGGTTCATCCATGTTCTAGCATGTATTAGTACTTTGTTCCTTTTTATTGCCAAATAATATTCCACCATATGGTTATACCACATTTTTGTTTATCTATTTGTCAGTTCATGGACATTTGAGTTATTTCAACTTTTTGGCCATTATGAACAATGCTGCTATGAATATTTATGTATATGTTTTTATGTGCACATATACTTTGATTTTTAGAGGGTAGATACTTTAGAGTAGAATTACGGAGTCATATGGTAACTCTAACTTTGTAAGAAGTTGCCAAGCTATTTTCCAAAATGGTTGCCTCCTTTAAATTTTGTACTTTATTTTTCATCCTGAATTATTTTAAAGCAAATTATAAGTCTTAAGATATACCACTTTGCCAAAGAAGCATTATCCCACCTAAAAATTGTCAATAATTTCTTATTATCACTAATTCAAATTTCCACTATGATCTTTCTTTAGATATGAATATTTGCATGAGTGGAAAGTGACATCTCCATTTGTAAGTCAGCAAAGTGACTTTCTGGTTACAGATAGCCTCCTGTGAGTCTTGTTGGTATGAGTGGGTTTTCCTGATTTGGTTGCTGAATATGTTGACAAGTTACTGGCTTGAATCTTGGGCAGCCTGGCTTTAAAAGATGAGTCAAGGGGCACCTGGGTGGCTCAGTTGGTTAAGCATCTGACTCTTGATTTTGGCTCAGGTCATGATCTCATGGTTCATGGGTTTGAGCCCAACATTGGGCTCTGCCCTGACAGTGCAGAGACTGCTTGGGATTCTTTCTCTTTCTCCCTTTCTCTCTCTGCCCCTCCCCTACTTGCTCTCTCTTTCTCCCAAAAATAAATAGATAAACTTTAAAAAATGATGAGTTAAACCAGACCAGAGGAGGAGAAGGGGCCCGGGTGATCAGGAGCCCAAGGCAATTTGGATAGGGAAAAAAGAGTCATAAGATGTGACCTTTGGTAAGCGCCCCCCACCTCCCCTCCGAAGAACTGAGTCCACACTGAGGGAGTCAAGGAGAGAGTAGAGGGGGGTTGATAACTCTTATAAAGTTTAAGGTGGGGGCCACAGGAGTAGATGGACTCAAAACAGGAACGGAGACCAGGTACATGGAGGTGATAAAGACAAAAAAGAAATTTCTAAAAAAAATCAATGGGCTGAGCCACTCTGATCTTCTCCTGTAGGTTTGGAGTGGGCACACTGAGAGGGTAAGTGTGTCGCCTTTGGAGAACTGAATAGTGAACTTAGGGAGTAAGGCCACCATATCAGGCTGTGAGTAAGAGACTAAGAAGAAGAGCCAGAGGAACATGAAGGGACTGAAGCAGATGCATTGAAAGAAGTTGAGATGAGATAACACCAGACCTTGAGAGAAGGGAATAACCTCAGTCTTTCATGGTTTTCTATTTCCTAATCATAAGTTAGAGAGGAAGGTTTTTTTCCCCTACTCTTAGTTTCCATAATGAGGCAATTTTCCTAATATGACCTTGGCCTCTCACCACACCCAGGAGGTGAGTTACTTATCTACATGTTAAGTTTGGGAAGAATAACTGGGCCTGCTTGGCTTGTTCTTCTTGGAAGCAAGCTGCCCATAGGAATAAGGATTCAGCTCTGGCCTTTCTCATGTGAAGTATGTTCTGTTGGTTTGGCAAGCTTGGAATGGAGTGGTGGTATAGACTGAATGTGTATGTCCCTGTCTCTCTCCCCAAGTTCAAATGTTGAAACTTAAATGCACTGTTTCCATTTTATAAGGACACTGGGTACCTACTATGTACTGGGCATTCTGATAGGTGTGAGGTCTTCTTATCTCCTAGAGACCATTGGGTGGAGTGAAAGAAATTCATGCCTTGCAGTCAGAAAATGTGGATTCTTGTCCTGGTTCTGCCGTTCACACGCCAGATTGCTTTGGATCAGTCACTTGGTTGTTGTTGTTGTTGTTGTTGTTTTACCCTGTTTTATGTCAGTGCCTTATTTGGGTGCTTGGCTCTAATGATGGAGAGGGACATTTGTCCTCCAGACAGAGGTCTTCTGTGCTTTTAATACTTTATTTCTAAAAACCAATTTTCCTTAAAAGCTCCTGTGTGTCAGGCACAAATATTTATAGTTCTGGCATAGCACTTACCATAGTGTATGTTAATTTGTCTCTTTACATGTCTGTACACACTGTGCATTCATTTGTGAGCTCCAACGCCTGACATGCTGTTTGACCCAGAGTAAGCAAGCAGTCAGAACATGATTGGTGAAAGAATAAATGGGTCTCACTGGTAAATGGGATCATAGAAGACACTGCTAGTACCCTGGTCAATGTTCTCGGCATCCATCTGCCCCTTTAGGCTGCTTTCTGGAAACACCTGTGATTCTGAGGTTTCCTTCTGGCCTTAGGAGAACACCAGCCTCAAGGGCAGGGAAAGCTGGAAGTGCCAGGGAGTTAATGCCTCTAGAATTGCCCTCAATCAAGGCTGCATGGAGGAGTTGGGTAAACCCCAGCTTCTTCAGCCCCTGGTTGGATAATTGAGGTCTCTATACTATCTCTTAGAGTCTTCCAAGGGATGGAGCTCCAGTTTTCCACAGTGGTAACTGGCTTGATTCTACACCTTTTGTTGGTTACCTTCTCTTCCCTTTCTCACTTCTCCACTCTTTTCCTGTGCTTCTAGGATCACGTCTCAAATAAAAAATAAACCACATGCACTTAACTCCCTGCCTCAGTGTTTGCTTCTGTGAGAACACAAATTTTGCCCAACTTGAAATATTTTTGTGATAATCAAATGAAAAACACATTTTTTTAATTTATTTATTTTAAATGTTTTATTTATTTCTGAGAGAGAGAGAGACAGCATGAACAGGGAATGGTCTGAGAGAGAGGGAGGTACAGAATCTGAAACAGGCTCCAGGCTCTGAGCTAGCTGTCAGCACAGAGCCCGACATGGGGCTTGAACCCACAAACCATGAGATCATGACCTGAGCCGAAGTTGGACGCTTAACCGACTGAGTCACCCAGGTGCCCGAAAAACACATTTTAAAGGTTTTGTGGTCTCAAAATATACGTGGTGTCACTATTGGAATGAGTTGTGCTTAAGAGGAATGTGATAGGTTAAATAATGGCCTCCAAAGATATCCGGGTCCTAGTGTCTGAACCTGTGAATGTTACCTTATATGGCAGAAGGGCTTTGCAAATGTGATTGATTAATGTGTATTTGAGATGAGGAGATTATCATGGGTTATCCTGATAAGCTCCAAATGTAATCACAAAAGTTATAAGAAGAAGACAGAAGGAGCTGTGATAGAATAGGGCAATGTAGCCACCAGGACAGATGTTTTGCTGCTGGCTTTGAAGATGGAGGAAGGGGCCAGGAACCAAGGAGCTCAAGGGATCCAGCTTTAGAAGCTAGAAAAGACAAGAAAGTAGATTCTTCCCTAAGAATGCTGCCTCACCAAAACCTAGATTTTTTTTTCTTCTGACCATAACTGTAAGGGAGTAAATGTGTACTGTTTTTAAAAAAATGTATGCTGTTTTAAGTCACCAAATTCATGGCAATCTGTCACAGCAGCCATAAGAAACTACTTTAAGGAGGGTTCTGCTGGTTGCCCTAACCCATTCCAGCAGGTGGCAGTGTGGGGTGAAGGAGTAGCAGTGATTCCCACTGGTCTCCAAAGAATACTGCTCACTCTTCAACCTCCACCCTCAAATAAAGTTAAGATGAATTTATGCTGTCTTCACGCTCTTGGAGGGCGGTCCTTACCCATGGACCTGTGAGGAATTTCTACTGTGTTTCAAGGACAACAGAAAGAAAGAGTCAGGGTTTTAGGGGCTAATGGAAGTAAATCAACAAACTCTAAAATGAAATCATAAATATGCATTGAGAAAGCTGAGTAGAGAAACTCTGAAGGCTAGCTCCAGTTTCCTGCTGTTATTAAAATTAACTTTAATAATCAACTGTGTTCTTCTCATGGCACAACTCATATCCCAAAACCAGCAATAGGATCTTTATTGTAGTTGTGGGCTGGATATTTTCCTCTCATTTTTAGCCCAAACCATGTAGGGTGTTCCTATAAAATGTACTTGTATGACTACCCTTTTCTTTTGGTTTTGGTGTAATATGCAGAGAAGCACTGCTTCATCCTTCTTAGTCAATGTCCAAAGCCAGACATTTTTAAGAATTAAAATGACATTTTTGAGAAAGTGGGGAAATGTGAATATGGATTGATTCCAAAGAATTGTCGTTAACCTACTTAGGTGTGATGGGCATTATGACTATGTAAGAAAATATCCATATTTTAAAAAATCATATAAAGAACAGAATGATCTAATAGAAAGGAAGAAAGGAAAAAGAGAGAGAAGGAGAAATGGAAAGAGGGAGACAAGAAGAGAAGAAGAAAGGAAAGAGGGAAATAAGGAAGAGACAAATGGATCAAGTATGGCAAAATCTTGATCATTATTAAATTTGGGTGGCAAGTATATGAATGTTCATTGTATTATTGTATGTGTTTGAAAACATTTTATAAGATTTGCTGGACAATATTAAATGGCTAAAAAGAGTCTTTAAAAGTGTTTCAGTGTGGTGGGGGTTGCCTTGGTGGCACAGTTGGTTAAGCACCTGACTCCTGATCTTGACTCAGGTCATGATCTCATGATTCAGGAGTTTGAGCCCCACATCAGGCTCTGTGCTGATGTTGTGGAGCCTGCTTGGGATTCTGTCTCTTCTTCTCTCTGCCCCTCCTCTGCTTGTGTGCACTCTTTCTCTCTTTCTCTCAAAAATAAATAAATAGCTCTTTGAACTGTGAACTGGATCCTATAAGGATCAATCCAAGCTGGAGGGCAGATACACTGCCTTGAGCCCACTGGGAATGGCAGCCTCGTCTATGAAAGAAAGACAGGCTTGCTGGGGAGCCCTGGATGAGTACTGAAAGTGTTTAAATGAGAACACAGAGGATGCTCCTCAGTGCAAGAAGTTAAGAAGCTCTTTTGAATCAAGTTGTCCCCAACAGTGGATAAAATATTTTGATAAAGAAGAGACTACTTAAAGTTCAAAGAAAAATTTGAAGCAGGATAACTCCAGCCTTCAAAACCAACTGCAAAGTCCTAGGCTATTCCTGAACTTTTCAGAAGAGTCAAAACATGTTCTTTCTGAACTTGCAAAAATGCTCCACTGACTATGGGAACAATGGGACGATAGTGGTATGAGTCATGGTAAACATTACTACTTATTCCACATATAAACGATCAAGTAACAGATTCCATCATTCAGACTATGAAGAGTTGAAATGGTATGAAATATGCTTAGTTTTAATGTAGTAAGAAATCTATATATTAAGAAAAATTAAAGCCTATTACAAAAACTTCCCCCCAAATAAATAAACTTTAAAAAATTTATTTTAAAAAAGTGTTTCAATGAGAAGCAGCTTCAAAAAATGATTACAAGCACAGGCTCTGGAGTCAACTGGATTCCAATCTGGACTTCTGTACTTTCTAGCTGTGTGAACTTGGGCATGTTATTCGACCTCTCTATTTTGAGTTTCCTTATAGGTAAATTGGATATATTAATAGTATCCATTTCAAGGGATTGTTGAAAATAATTAATATGATAGTACTCCTGTAGCACTGGGAATAGCATCTGGCACAGAGCACTATATATATTTATTATTATTTTTGGTATTGTCTATTACATGAGTGCAATAGTTCTCAACTGGGGGAAATTTTGACTCCCAGGAGATTGATGGAAATATCTAGAGGCATTTTTGGTTGTCACAACCAGGGGGTGCAATTGGCATTTAGTGAGTAGAGGCCAGGGAAGCTTCAAAATGTCCCATGCCACGTAGGACAGCCCTCCATAACAAAGAACTATCTGGCCTAAATGTCAAGAGTGCCAAAGTTGAGAAACGTGGACTAATATTATGAGGGCATTGTAAAAATATTAGAAAACATAGATAAGGAAAATAAAGAATAATAATATCTCATAATTTCACCATGCAGAAATAATCAGTATCCCAAGCTGGAAATTTACAGAAAGAAAATGACATCTTTATCAAAATTAAGATGCATAATAAAGAGAAAGCTCCTTGGGGCACTGGGTGGCTCAGATGGTTGAGCTTCTGACTCTTGATTTTGGCTCAGGTCATAATTCCAGGGTCTTGGAATCAAACTCTATTGGGCTCTGTGTGGAACATGGAACCTGCTTAAGATTCTCCCTTTCTCTTGCCCTTTGCCTTTCTCCCTCTTTCGTGTGCTCTCTCTCTCAAAAAAAAGAAGGAAGGAAGGGAGGGAGAGAGGGAGGGAGGGAGGGAGGAAGGAAAGAAGGAAAGAAGGAAAGAAAGAAAGGAAGGAAGGAAGGAAGGAAGGAAGGAAGGAAGGAAGGAAGGAAGGAAGGAAGAAAGAAAGAANAAGGAAGGAAGGAAGGAAGGAAGAAAGAAAGAAAGAAAGAAAGAAAGAAAGAAAGAAAGAAAGAAAGAAAGAAAGAAAGAAAGAAAGAAAGAGAAGTAAGAAAAAGCCCCTTTATCTCAATGCCTCTAGGGATGACCTGTTCTCATTTCTTCAAAACTATCACCATTTACAGAAGTTGTTCAACCTTTATCAGACTTCTAGTAAATGAACCATTTGACACTTGACTTGGCTATTAGCTTCTATTGGAATGCAGCTGAATGAAAAGCAAGAAAACTATTTGAAATTATTAATGATCACCTCAGAAATCTTGTGGGAACCTATTCTGACACCACTTTTTTTGGAAAAAATTTGGCAGATTGAAAAATGTTTTAAAAGTCCATATTCTTTCACTTAGCAATTCCATTTATAAAAATTTGTCCTAAAGAAATAATCAGGCAAGTGTGCAAAGGTGTTTGTATAATCGGTCACTGCTGTATTGCTTCTAATTGTGAAAAATTAGAAGGACCTAAATCAGAAAAACAGAGAAAGGTTGGCTGATGATATCCTGGTGTACCTCTGCAGGAAAATACCATGCAGTCATTAGAAAGGACAATGCTTATCTCTGTGTACTTACATGTAAAGATAGTCATTATGTATTTGGTGAAAAATAACCACAGGGAAGGTCTAGAAGGGTTAATGTGTTAATGGGTATCACGTGAAGGATGTGGGTGAATGCCAGCAGAAATTGCTGGAAGGGCTGGGGCTCTCCAGAAGAAGGGTTGGAAGACACACTGGTCTCTCAGTTCTCTGGCATCCTATGGAGAAGTGTACTTGGGCCAAGGTGAAGCTAGATGCCCTTGTGGACTGTGCTATAGCAGAGGGACCTCACCTCACCTCCTCTTGCTCTCCTTTTTAATGGACTAAAGAGAGTGGCTTTGTCACTGGGTGGCAAAGACTTTGCATCGGGGTGCAGAATAGTGTGTGATTTGGGCAGCTCTTTACAGATATCTGTGAAACACCTGGAGTCTTTGAGGCCTGTGGCCCTGGGGGAAGTTGGTTTGGGCACAGCTCCCCCCCACCCTCCAACACACACACACACACACACACACACACACACACACACACACACAGAGTATCAGTCAAAGGTCCTGGGTAGTTCATTGCCTGAATCAGGAAAGGGTCCTGAGGATCAGCAGGTCTGCTTTCCGTTCTCATCTAAGTGGCTGGCTCTTTGTCAGTCGTACAGTGCGGTATTGTGCTAGATCTCCAAGGACCCTTTGAGCTCTGAGTATTTTACGGTCCTAGTATTTTAATCACTGTCAGTGGTAATTTCTGTTGTTACAAATGACTTGTAATTTTCCCTGGGGTTTCATTGGCTATGCTGGTGAGGTTTACTTGCTATAATATTATCAGTCCACCAGGGAGGCTCAACTCAGTATCAGACAAGACTTTCCCATTCTTTCCATCTCCTTTTCTTCCTAGGTTTTTCTCTCTGCCCCTCAGGAGGTTTATATGGCTTAATTAATTCAGATCAGCCAAGTGCTTCTGAGTCTCTGAGAGTAAAGTTAATGTCTCACTATGAGTAATAGCCCAATGGGAACTCAAATCACTCACACGATTATTAGCAGAAGATGTTAGTTTTGCTGCTCATGTAACCTGAAGCCTATTAATTCTATTGCACAGCATCTGCTCCTTGGGGGATAAGGCAGCCCAGGAGACCCAGCTGAACTCTGAAGTCTTTTGGATAAAGACCCCAGGGATTTGGGGATGTGCTTGAGGCTGGATGAGGGCAGGGGTGAAATGACTTTCCTTACAAGTATAAAATGAAGTGTTTTGAAGGATTCATACTCTAGTTGGAGTGACTTGGGGGGGGGACAGACTTTCTGTGAGCCTTGGGGAAAATGTCTTTCTCCAATTTCTCTTTCCAGTCTCTCACCAGATGGCGAGGTAAGTCACTTAAGCCCCTTAGGGTGAGGCAATTCAACCATCATCAGCTCCAACCATCCCCAAAGCACACCCACCAAGAAGGGCTTTGAGGAAGCTTAAAGTCATAGGTTTGGGAACAATCACCTCTGATCTTCAGGAACTCTGTGGCTTTGGACAGGTTGCAGACTTCAGACTCATCCCCCCACCCCTGCCATCTGTAAATGGGGATAATAATATCTAATTCCCAGGTATCATGAGGATTAAGTGTGATATTAAACAGTCACTGTATGTGAAGCTCATAGGAGAGTGCTGGCCCATAGCAGCATCTGCTTTGGCACATGTGAATGCCTCATGCAGATAGCAGTGGAGATAGCTGTTGTTCACTGAGTGCTTTTGATGAACCAGGCTCTGTGCTTAAGCACTTTACATATATTACTTCATTTAATCCTCATAACAACCCTGTGAGGTAGCACTATTATATCCCCATTTTAGAGATGAGGAAACTGAGGCATGGAGAGATTAAGTAACTTATACAAGGTCATACAGTGAAAAAATGTGAAACCAGAGCCCAAGCTCTTAATCTATTAGGTTATACAGTACTTTGCTTTTCCCTCCTCCTCTGTATCTTCCCATGGGTCTTAGTATTAACTTCCTCCAATTATAAATCAGAGGAGGAGGACCATTTGTAGATGACTTGAAGAAAAAGTCCACACTGCCAAATTCTTAGTATCTTGTGATTCAAAGTAGAGAGGCTGCAAGACACCTCAATTCATCACTCTCTGTCCCCTCTGCCCCTTTTCCTCTCTGACTGACAGTTCCCATTTGAGCACCAAAATCGAGGGCTTGGCAATACTATTCATGTCTGAGAACTAATTCAAGTGGTTCTGATTTAATTTTTGTCAGAGTCTATTCTGAAAAGCCTGGGATACCTTGTGCTCCAGAAATTAACTTCTGGTAGCTATGATGAAGAGAACAGGAATGATAAAGTGAAGCCAGTCAAGGGAAGTGCAAGGATTACTGGAATTCCTCATTTTGTAGGAAGTGTCATTCTTATTTTTACCTCCATAGAGTTTCAATGATTCCATAAGCATTGAAAAATATGATAAGAAAATGTACATCGATCATGGTTCTGCTACTATTCTGAGAAATCACTGAGGCATGGAGATTTATTTATTTCCAGCTCTTTCAACATCTCTGATACACAGTTGAGATCTTTATAATAAACATATGTATTCCCCTGTTTTTAATTGAATAATATAACACAAACATTGCATTATAAATTATTTGCAAGTATGCAAATGAAAATTTAAAAAAAAAATGTTTTAGTATCCATTTTTGAGAGAGAGGGAGACACAGAATTTGAAGCAGGCTCCAGGCTCCGAGCTGTCAGCACAGAGCCCAACGTGGGGCTTGAACCCACAAACTGAGATTGTGACCTAAGTCCAAATTGGACACTTCGCAAAATGAGCCACCCAGGTGCCCTGCAAATGTAAATTTTAATGCCAGCATAATTTGGTTTCATGTGGACTTTATATTTTGAAGAAGAATAAAGTAAGCCCTATGTTAACTACTAGTCAATTTAGAAATAGAACATTGCAGGGTGCTTGGGTGGCTCAGTCGTTTAAGCATCTGACTTCAAGCTCAGGTCATGATCTCACGACTCGTGGGTTCGAGCCCCGCGTCGGGCTCTGTGCTCACAGCTAGCTCAGAGCCTGGAGCCTGTTTTGGAGTCTGTGTCTCCCTCTCTCTCTGACCCTCCCCTGCTCACACTGTCTCTCTCTCTGTCTCTCTCTCAGAAATAAATAAAAAACATTAAAATATTTAAAAAAAAATAGAACATTGCCAGTATTTTAGATGCTCCCTAATTGGATTCCTCATTTGTCCTGAAAGGTAACCACTGTTTTTGAGAGAATTCTTCTCTGACTTCACCAGCTGTGGTGGACCATTGCATCGGTAGCCCCCCAGTCAGCCATGGCTCCCTTTATTCTGACCTTGTGTAGTTCTCTCCCACATTGATCCCTGGGTCTGTCCATATGACTTGGTTGGGCTAATGGGACAGTAATAAGTATTATGCAAACATTGGGATAGGTTCTTTTGGAATATTCCTTCTTGGAACTTTGAGACCACCATGCTGTGAGGAAACCCAAGCCAACCAAGGCACTATACTTACATGCCCCCTCCACCCCCGCTCCCCAGTGATCAAGCTGTCCCAGCCAGCCCCAGGCAGGGCTCCAGAAATGTATAACAGATGTGAGCCATTCCTGGAGTGTTCTGTGTGAATGCCTGATCCATAGAATTATGAGCACATAGAATCATTGATGTTTTAACCCACTAAGTTTTTGCATGGTTTTTTATGGCAGCAATAAATAACTGAAACACAACCTGTATGTGTCTTCCTAAACAACATATTATATTTGTATAATGTATTTATATTTTTGAATTCTATGTAAATAGTAAAATACCAGGTAGTTTCTTGGGTGACTTATTTCTTTTGTTAAACATGCTGTTTGAGAGACAATTTCATGTTGTTTGTGTGGTTGAGGTTCACTCATTTTCTTTGATGAGGAATGCTTAACAATTATTCATTCTACTGATTATTTGGGCTGTTTTGTATTTGGGGTTATTAGAAACCAAGTTACTGAGGACATTCTTGTACATGTCTCCTGGAGTCCATGTGAAAGAGTTTCCTTAGGGTATATCGTAGGGGTAGAAACTTCTGAATTGAAGGATATGTGCCTAGTCAACTTTATTAGGTATTGTCAAACTGTGTCCCAGAGTGGTCTTTTACATCTCCTATGGCAGCATGAGAGAGTTCTCACTCTTCCTCATCCTTGTCAATACTTGGCATTGTAAGACCTACAGATATTTTTTATCTGATAGGTGTGTTTTGATATCACATTGTGGTTTTAGTGAATTTTCCTAATGATTAATGAGCCCCTTTTTATATTTATTGGACATTTGATATCCTCTTTTCTACAGTGCCAGCTTAAGTATTTTGCTTATTTTTCTATTTAGTTGCTTTTCTTTTCCTTATAAACTGTTCTTTATAGATTTTGAATACAGGTTGTTTGTTTAATGGTTATGTGTTACAAACATTTCCTGCTATTTTCACTGTCTTATATGACATCTTTTAAAATAAGAAACTTAATTTTAGTTTTTATTTTATTTTCATTTTTAGAAAATGTTTGTTTTGAGAGAGAGAGAGGGAGAGAGAGAAAGAGAGAACGTGAGTGGGGGAGGAGGAGAGAGAGATGGAGAAAGAGAATCCTAAGTAGACTCTGAGCTGTCAGCACAGAGCCAGACACAGGGCTAGATCTCATGAATTGTGAGATCATGACCTGAGCCAAAATCAAGAGTCAGATACTTAACCGACTGAGCCACCAAGACATGGAGCACTTAATTTTAATGTCAGCAGATCTGTCAGTATTTTATTTTATGGTTAGTGCTTTAATTTTTTTTTTTTTTTTTTGAGAGAGAGCGGGTGGGGAAGAGGGCAGAGGAAGAGAGAGAGAATCTTAAGCAGGCTCCATGCTCAGTGGGGAGCCTGCAGCAGGGCTCAATCCCGAGACTCTGGGATCATTAGTGAGCCAAGATGAAGAGTCCGATGCTCAACCAGCTGAGTCCCTCACGTACCCTATAGTTAGTGCTTTCAAATAAGAAATTCTTTTCTACCACAAAGTCATGAGATAGTCCTATATTTTCTTTTCAAATTATTCTTTTAAGTGAGTTTGATATTTACGGTCTTAATATACCTGGAGGGTTTTTTTATATGGTAAGAGATAGGAATTCAATTTCACATTTTTTCCCCATGGATACTAAGTTATCCCAGCCTCACTTATTATAAAGCTTATCCTTTCTCCATCACAATACTAGTTTTATCATATATCAAATATCCATATATAAGAGGGCCTGCTTCCAGGCAGTTTGTTAATTCCCTGGTGACATTGTCTATTCTTGCTTGATATCTTGATATTTGGTGGAGCAAATTCTTTCACCTTAATCTTCAAGAGTGTTTTGTCTCATTTCTACATGAATTGAGCATCAGCTTATCAAGTCCTACAAAATACATAGAGATTTTAGTCAGAATTTGCATTAAATCTATTGATCAACTTGAGGAACATATACATTTACAATATACAGTCTTTTAATCCATGAACATTCTATATCTCTCCATTTATTTAGATATTCTTAATATATTTTAATTAAGTTTGTGTAGTTTTCTCTATTAAAATCTGACACATTTTTACAAAGTACTTTAAAATCCCATTGTAAATTATTTTTTTTTCTGTTTCTTTGAATGTATCAAAACACAACTGATTTCTATGAATTGATTTTGTATCCAAAGTTTGCTAATATCCCTATTAGTTAAAAAGATTTATAGAATTGTTTGAATTTCTATGACACAATTATATTATCTGTGAATAATGATGATTTTGTTTTTCTTTGCCCAATATTTGTAATTTTGATAACAAAATTACAGTGCTTTTCTGCACTGGCTAGAACCTTTGGTATAATGTTGAATAGATGCTGTGATTGCTGGCATTTTTGTCTTCTTGTTCCCATTTCGAAAGGAATGCATTCAATAGTTCACATGTAGAAAAATATTTGCTATAGTTATTTTTTGCAAATAAACTTTTCAGATTAATAGAGTATCCTTCTATTCTTGTTTTGCAAAGAGTATTTTTTTATCATAAAATGACATTGAATTTTCTCAAATATTTTTTGTGCAACTATTAAAATGCTCATATGAGTTTTTTCCACTCTGTTAATGTAATATTATTTTAAATGATTGTCTACTGACAACTCAATTTCATATTCCTGGATTAATATAACCTGCTGGATTTAGTTTGCTAATATTTCATTTAAAAATTTTTTAATGTTCTTTATTTATTTCTGGGGGAGAGAGAGAGAGAGAGAGGCAGCGTGAGAAGGGGAGGGTCAGAGAGAGAGGGAGACTCGGAAGCAGGCTCCAGGCTCTGAGCTAGCTGTCAGCACAGAGCCTGATGCGGGGCTCAAACCCACAAGCTGTGAGATCATGACCTGAGCCGAAGTCGGAGGCTCAACCGATGGAGCCACCCAGGTGCCCCGCTAATATTTCATTTAAATAGTTTGCATATGCCCATGAATGATATTAACCAGAAAGTTTTTTCTCACATTATTCTTCTCAGGTTTCAGAATCATGGTTATATAAGCCTTATACACTCTGAAAAATTTTGGGTATAATGGTATTATTGGCTTTACCAAAAGTTCAGTAAAACTTGCCAGTAAAGTTAATAGATATGGGATTTGAAAATGAGAAATTTTTGACTTCTGATTTAATTTCTTAAAGGTTATAGGGCATGTTCTATTTCTTCCTTTTGAAAAAATGTACATTTTAAAATATTTATTATTATTATTTTTAAATATAATTTATTGCCAAGTTGGCTAACATACAGTGTATACAGTGTGCTCTTTGTTTTGTGGGTAGATTCCTGTGATTCATTGCTTACACACAACCCCCAGTGCTCATCCCAACAAATGCCCTTCTCAACACCCATCACCCATTTCCTCCTCTCCCCCTGCCATTAACACTCGGTTTGTTTTCTGTATTGAAGAGTCTCTTATGGTTTGCCTCCCTCCCTCTCTGTTTGTAACTATTTATTTTTGAGAAAGAGAGACAGAGCACAAGTGAGAAAGGGACAGAGAGAGAGGGAGACTCAGAATCCGAAGCAGGCTTCAGGCTCTGAGCTGTCAGCCCAGAGTCTGAGTCTAAGTTGGATGCTTCACCAAAGGAGCCATGCAAGTCCCTCCCCCCATCTCTTCTTGAATTAGTTTGGTAAGTCATATTTTTCAAGAAGTTGTCTATTTCATTTAAGGTTTCAAATTTACTGGTATGATATAGTTAAAAATATACTCCTATTACCTTTTCAAGGTCCACAACATCATAATTATGACCCACTTTTCATTACTGACTATTGCTTGTTTGTGCTTTCTCATTTTTCATCCTAATCATCATTTTTCATCCTAATCATCTTATCAAAATTTACCAATATTATTAATCTTTTATAAGAACCACCATTTTCTTGGCTCATCTTTTCCAGTACATTTTTTTCCTATCTCATTAATTTCTGCTATTATCTCTCTGTTTTTCTTTTTTCTACATTCTTAATTTTAGGTAGTATCTGGGTTCTAACTACTTAGATTCCTTAGTGCCTCAAAGAAGGCAGTTATGAACATTTTTCTCAGATTTTTTTTTCAAGTTTTGGCCTGATTCTTCCCTTCTATTTAGAAGGGCTTAGAGTTTGGGCCCCTCTGCACCTAGCTGAGAAAAGAATTTGCATCTGGAGTCTCTTTCTGTATTTTCTGGCCACTGGCCAATACTCTGATGCTACATGTAACGGTCTATCCCTCCATCTTCTGTGTACACAACTATCTCATTTTCAGCTTGTCATTCACATTTCAGCAATCGATCATAGAATACTTTGATCAGAGTAATACTAATTGGACTACTATAACCGTGACTCCAGTGCCTGGTAGACTAGAGAAGTAGGCTTTATGTGGACATATTGGATGTGATCTACAAAAGGAAAGATTGAGCAGCCCTCTCTTCATTTCTGGGTAACACCCATCCACAGGATCCTGCACACCATCTACATCAAACATCTTTCCTCCATCTTCTCACAGAACCACACAATAATTATGGAGTCTTTCTCATCTTCACGTGAAACTTCCAGCCATGTGACCAAAAATTAATCTTAGGAACTTAAAGATTAATCTTAGGAACTTAAAGCATTTTGAAATATTACTCTTGAGAATACATGTGTGTGGCTTGTGCCTCCAGCTTATGGATGGGGCCTGGATTACATGATGGCACTGTCTCATTTCTCTCAACTGAAGTTCCCAGCCAGAAACCGGGGAGAAGTCATTGTACTGGAAGTCTGCATCCCATTTACAAATTTCCTCAATCTGATGCTGTGGAAAAGGGTTTAGGAAAAGAAGGCCCCTGTCATCAGTCGATGTGAATAGAACTGTGACAAGCAGAGCTCTTTCCATAGAATCCCATTGTCCCTCAACCTCTCAGGGAGGTTCCTCTGGAGCACTGGGTCTTGTGGGAACTGTTTTTGGAGCAGGGCCTTCTTGTTCCAGAATCTGAAAGAACTTGGCACAAAAACTTTCTCACATGTGCTATCCCCAGTCCCTCCAATATTCTGTGACTCTGGAAACAAGTGAGGGTAATTTAATAAGAGACATTTTGAAATAAGAAACAGAAAGTTGCCCTGCAGAAACTTTCAGAAGATTCAGATCAGATCCATGAGGTTAGAGACTTAATCACTTGTGTTAAAATTATAAGCTTCAGTCAAGAAGTTTGACATATTCCGGGGCCCCTGGGTGGCTTAGTCAGTTAAGCATCCGACTTTCGCTTAGGTCATGATCTCGCGGTTTGTGGGTTCCAGCCTGGCATCGGGCTCTGTGCTGACTGCCAGCTCAGAGCCTGGAGCCTGTTTCAGAGTCTGTGACTCCCTCTCTCTCTGACCCTCCCCTGCTCACGCTGTCTCTCTCTCTCTCTCTCTCTCCTAGAAATAAATAAAACATTAAAAAAAAAAAAAAGAAAAAGAAGTTTGACATATTCCTTAACTGGCCTCAGCTTCACAGACATATGAATAGTATGATTTTCCCCATTCATCTCATGTGGTGCTCTGGGAAAAGAGCTGTGTTCCAGGACCCACGGGTCCCAGGAACACCCAGCAGCATCAGCAGATGCCACCTATACCAGCCATATGGCACTTGTTTTTCAAAATCATTGCCTCAAATTGAAACTCGACAAATATTTCTTAGGGATGTACATTGTGCTTGGTTTTGTCGCTGTGGAAGTGAGCAGGATGTGGTTCCTGCCCATAGGAAAACCACACTGTCATAGGGAGATAGAAATGTCAACAGATAATTACCACTGAATATAGAAAGTGCTAGAAAGAGGTTAAGTACAGAGTCCTGTGAGAGCTCATAAGAGGGTAACTGAGGGGGGTCTCTCCTGTGTGCTTCTACAGGTCCACTTTTGGCCCTTCTTTACCCTACTCTTTGTGCTGGGAGGCTGACCTGCATGAGCTATTTCAATAGACTCTCTTGTCTTCCAGCTGGTTGCATTGGTCCATTACAGGCAGCAGTAGATGACAAGGTTGGAGAAGGAGAATGAGTGGGGTATTTATTCCCCTGGCTTCCTCCCTGCAGTGTGGCTTTGGGCCAGCTGCATCCCTCCAACAAGACTTACAGCTCCACTCAAGGCCACCCTCTCTTTAGGACTCTCTCACACCAGTTCCAACAACCACTCCTTCCTTAGCCTGTCACACCTCTGGTGGTAACAGTCTTGCTCTTAATACCCTGGGTACTGCACTAGCCCATGTATTTTCCCTATAAATTGCTCATTCCTGGTAAGTAATCCTTTATCAAGTCTTTGTCAAATCATCTTTATTTGAATGGGTCATTATTTCTTACCAGGTCCCTGGCTGATATTATATCTAATCTTGTTGAGATGGGGCAGTATGTGGTGACCCAGCCAGGAGACTTCATAAAGGAGGTGCTATTGAGGTTAGGATTTAAAAGCTAAATGGAATTTTGTCTAATGTTAAGTTAACTTTAATTTTTTACAATCAAAAAGCAGTAGTTAATACATTCCCAGGCACAATCTTCCATACTGTAAGTTTTACTCCTCATCAATGATTCTCTACTTTCGAGAAGGACTCTTGTAAACAAGAAAACAAGATTACCCAAGAATAATGGTAGCTATTCTTTTGGTGTTTATTATTTGAAACAGTTTTATGATGAGTAACACTTGCCTTTAAAATGAATTGGCATTTAATTGATCCCAGAAGGACCTATGTAAGGTTAAAAATAGTACACATATGTGTGAAATGCTTTTTACTCAGTCAACAGATGATGCTTGGCTAATATATAGATTTGAGAACCACTTGAAAAAATCCTGTGCCTTCTTTATGAGGGGTCCATGGCCAACCTCAAGAACCATAGGTCTAGGCAGTCTCCATATCCCTCCTTTTTGCTACCCCAGTCCTTCCTGTGCACAGGCATCCAAATCATCAAATGTTAGAACTGGAAGAAGAATATACAATTTACTGAATCCAATCACTATTTTACAGGCAAGGAAATGAGGGTGAAATTATAGTCTCAAGATTTCACATAGCTCGTTAGTGACTGAGACAACAGTAAAACGTGGGTCCCTTGCCTCCCAGTCTAGAGCTTTTTCTGTTACTAAAAATTAAAAGCTGTCATTTTCCTAAGGTAACATTTCGTGCCAAAATTTTGATCTCCCAGTGTCCTCCAGATTGAGCAGATGGGAAACATTTCCTTTCTCTCCTCACCCTCCCACTCCCTGCTCATTCTAAGGCAGCAAGTCCTGAAATGGCATGGCATCTGCTCCCAGCCAGGACCAAGTCCTACACCATGGGAACAGTGGGCATGACTAGGCTTAGCCCACTTTAGATTAAGGGCAAGAGTGGCCATCTACTCCCTACCCCTAACCCCAAAGACCACAGGGGTTTAAGTCAGCTATGGGCATAACAGGTAAGTGTGGGGCCTAAAAATAGAGGGAGCTCCTGGGTATGAGGCCAACCGGCTAGCCTGTAAACGTCTAGAAAAGACCACAGGTAGACTTCTGTTAACAACCATCCTATGTCTGCATGGCATTTGACGACTCAAGTGTGCATGCTCATCCCATGATCCTACCTGTGTTCTGTGAAACACAAGTACTTCTTGAGAAGGCCAGAGCTCAGAGCCGCTATCTCCTTGTCACTCACAGGCTGTCACTGCACCAGAGCCCATGGGACACCTCAGGGCCTTGAAGATGGAAATTTGCCCACCAGAGATAAGATCATTTCCTTTACATTTTCATTCCTAAGACCAGAAAACTGAGATTTGACCAGTCAGTGGTTAACATTCTAGACCAGGAGGGTTCTAGACAGATAGTGAATAAGTTTAAAGAATGGAGGAGTCTTCACAGTGAAAAGATCCAGACTTTTCTCTGTAATCAGAGGCATCTACATTTGAAAAATGTCATAGCCCATTGAAAAATAAACAGCACTAGAATTCTAGGAAATGCCCCCACTATAGAATGATCTAAGTGTGAAAGGAACTTGGTCCTATGGAAGTAGTAATGGATGTTTGTTGTTTTATCTGCCAAGAGTTACTTCAGACATACAGTTTGAATGAGATATGCTGCATTCTTATAGTTCTTAGTCTTCTGGTCACTGCTCAATGGCCACAACTAGGCATCTGATCCAAGTTGAGCCAACCATACTACTTGTCCCACTGTTGTACCTGATTTTTCTGGGAATGGGCTCTTGACCTAAGGTGGATGGATCAGAACCCTTTCCTGGGATTGTTTTTTGGTCATGTGTGGTGACAAAGCTGGTTGGGTGCTACTAATAGTCATGTTTCCAGTGACTTGGAGAACTCTAAGAGAAGAAAGCTGGCATATAGAGAGAGGCTGAGCTGAGAACTCAAGGGAATGTCCTACTAGCAGTCTCTTCCTGGTGTTAGTTGACTTTCAGGCTGGAATGTCAACAATTCAGTCCTATAAGTTTAAAAAAAAATTTCATTTGTCCCTTGAAACCAAAAGAATTCTGACTAATTCTGCTGTGGCATAAAAACGGTTAATTTCTTGGAAATAAGCTTCACATCTTATTCATTTTAAACTCTCTAGAGTCTAGTGTCACCCAATTTTTTTCTCTGAGTAATCCTTGAGAATTTATTTTAAACTATAGATATAGTCTCTATGATTCCAGGCCCCAAATGTATGTTAAATGTCTATATCCAGATCTATAAAAGAAAAACCACATAGTGAAATCTCCTAGAGAATTTAGTATAATTCCAGGAAACATTTTACACTTAAGAAATGTCTTCAAAATTCTAGATCTGGAATTACTATTGAGCAGGCAGGGTAAACCCTGAATAGGATCAGAGCCAAGCTAAGAAAAGAGTTGAGAGCTAGTCCCAGAAAACTAGGAGTCTGATGTTCTTCCAGACCCAGGAGGCAAGGAGATCATGGCATTTATAAGGGAACCAAATCCTAGGATGAGGGCTGAAATAGGTCTGAAGGACTTTTAGCAGAGAGGAATTTGGGGGGTGGATGGGGGAGTAGGAGCCACTGTCCAAGTAGCCAGCTCCTGAGTTTCACTTTCTCCTTGGTCTTTTCTCATATTCATTTGTTTCCTTCCTTCATTCAGATCTTCTTTAAGTGCCTCTTATGTGCCAGGTGTTTTTCCAGTTCTGCCACCATAGCTCCCTGGCTCCCTTTTTTAAAAAAATCCCTGAGTGAGGGATGAGATTCCTTGAGGTTCCAGTTAGATGGTCTGAATGTGGTGAGGGGTCTAGGGAAGGCAGGAAGTCATTTTGTGGTTGGGGAGGTGGAGCTGGGTGGGGAAGAGGTGACTCTGTCCAAAGGCAGCAGGATCCTGGCTACCAGCTGAGCCCTAGACTAGGCCAGGGACCCTGGAAAGGCAGACTGGTCAGAGCAAGACAAGGGGTATGAGATATTATAGCATTTTGAAACTTTCAAGGACCTAACAGGGAAAAATGTGTTCTCCTCTTAGCCTTGTTCTCTAGAGTGTATCTTTCTCCAGGACACAGTCTATGGAAATGTTCTGCTTGTTTTAAGGTTGCCCTTTGTGTGCATCTGCTGATTTTCAGTGGACTCACAACCCCATAGCTTAATCTTATTCAGTGATTTCCAAGCATGTAAAGAAGATGAAGAGAGACTTGTGTGCAATATATTTTCTACAATAAATCTCTAAAGAGCCTATACAAAAAGAGAGGTCCAATGAGTTTAAAGTGGATTCACAGTAATAATGCAAAAGATTTATTATCTTAAGCTGTGAAAATAAAGCATAGTTTACTTATAAAGAGAAAACAAACTTTACCTGATTCACAAAGGAAACATAGGTCCGTAATGGACTACCATCATGATCGATAGTCCTGTATTGGATATTATTATGTCTGACAACCTTAATCTTGGGCACCTGGGTGGCTCAGTGAGTTAAACATCTGACTCTTGGTTTCAGCTCAGGTTATGATCTCACTGTTTGTGGGTTCAAGCCCTGCGTGGGGCTCTGCACTGTCATTACAGAATTTACTTGGGATTCTCTCTGCCTGCCTCTCTTGTGCACTCTGTCTCTCAAAATAAGTAAATAAACTTAAAGAAAAAAGAAAAACCTCAGTCTTATGGGTAGGTTTCTCTAAATTTAGACTGCAGTTCTAGAAATGAGCTTCATTCAAGTGCTAAAGAGGCCTATGGCATTATTATGATGGTGTTATTTCATGGTAGAAAAAGAAAATGATAATAGAAAAATATTTATTGGTTTAAAATCAAGTATTTAGGCACTGAGTATAGGGAACCATTTTCTGGGACAAGACCTATGTAAACTAGGTCTTTAATAAATTAGATATTCAATATAGGTAATAAGTTTACTTAAGATAAAAAGAGTATTTGTGGATACTCAATAGCAGTGGTCCTTAACTCTTAGGTCATGTATCCCTTTGGAGGTATTTACACACATTGATGCAATTTTACATACAATTTCAGGACTTCATGATTTTGCAGAACCCCTTCTGTCATCCTCTAAGTCAAGAACCTTTGTTCTGTAGGATCCTACAGCTTAAGACAGTTGTGAAATGTATTATAAAAGGCTTAGTTTGGCATTCTGGTAATGATAGACTAGTGTATTGCCAACCAAATTTCCCTTTGGAA
Source organism: Hyaena hyaena (assembly GCF_003009895.1). NCBI lineage: Eukaryota > Metazoa > Chordata > Mammalia > Carnivora > Hyaenidae > Hyaena > Hyaena hyaena. Next base: position 1,624,644 of record NW_024080920.1, read on the forward strand.
AAAAAATTTGTACTCCCTTTGAATAAAAACACAAAAAAAGAGCATTTGAAGGCTTTGGAGAAGTATGAAGATAGCCAGTGCTGGACAAAATTCTGGATAGAAGGGAAACTCACTGAGATGAGCCTGATATTCTAAACTGCTTTTCTCTTCAAGGCACTTCTTCTTGATTCTGGAGCAGCAAGGATGGAGAGCTTGAGAAACTAAGCATCAAGGGACTTATAAGAGGCAGAGAATTTGAGCTGAGCTTTCATAAGTTTTTCCTGGTGGGGGTAGGGTGGGGGTAAAAATGGGAGTTTAGGGCTACAGAGACCACAGTAACTCAAGAGGCTGAAATCTTACAGAGAAGCGAGACCATCTGAACTACTTCTCCTCTTGAGGCATTCACTGATGGGAAAGTGGCTATGTTGCTTAGCAGAGCTTTCTCACGGTGTTGGGGAGATGCAAGCCAGTTTTCAGGGTCTTCCAAGGAGAAGAGACCCTCATAAACAGTCTAAGATGCTAGCTGAGATCTTCAAGCGACATATCCATGGAGTAAGAGCAAACCTGAAATGGATCAGGCCCTACATAACTGCAGTGCAGGCCTGAGTTAAAGTGATCTCCCCCTAGTCTATCTGCTAGAAGTGAAAGCCTTATCCAGAGGCTACAATTGTTTTTTACAGACAATATTTAGAATTAAATAAAAAAGTACTGAACATACCCACGACTAACTTAAGGGCTTGCTGTTTAGTCACTTTATACTCAAGACTGTGAACCAAGAGGCTGGGAGTTCCTAACCTGCTTACTGCTGTTGCCCTGGTTACTCCCAGAGCCCTATTCAAGCTTGCCTCTGTAGTGATTGGCATTGTAACTGAAGCATAACATAACCAATTCTGTAATTCTGAACTGTTTGAAATTTAGTTCCACCAAAATGACATCATTTTGGCATCAAAAATGACATCAGTGAAACAGGGGCATTATGAAGGATTCCCGACAAATAGTTTTGAAAAGAAAAAAAAAGGAAAATAGTTTTGATGGAAGACTCCCTGGTCATCAACTCATGGTTGAATCACATCCAAGCTTGTACCCTCTCACTGCAACATTATTACGGATTTTAGAACTTGGGGCAAGTGCTAAAAACTGTGGACATCCTGGTCCTAAACTCTTTTCCCTAAACTCTGGGGCCATGGCATCCTGTACTGCTTATTGCTCTTTCTTTGCCTCCTATCTTGTCAAATGTACAAGTTACGTTATGATGATGTGATTAGTGACACAGATATTATATGTGTCGATTCATCTGTGAGAAAGCCAAGTGGGTGGCTCAAGTCATCCTGTACAAGGTCTCCTTCACAGATATTTTATTTCTACTAGGACATTTGAGAAACACAGAAGCCTTCCTTTTGCTGACTTGCAAACATCATACCCCTTGGCAAAACAGAGTGTCCACAGGTCCTTGACAAAGAGCCTTCAACAGCCTGGAGGTTTGAACAATTCTGTTGCAGCTGGCAGGAGGCCCAGATGATGAAATCTCTACCCAAATGCCAAAACTCTCACACTCTAGGAAGCTTCAGGGAAACTGTATATACACTTGATCTTCGCCAAAAGGCCGAGAAGCAATTCAGGGAAAATGTATATAAAACGGCATTTCTTGAGGCGCCTGGGTGGCTCAGTTGATTAAGCATCTGACTTCGGCTCAGATCATGATCTCACAGCTTATGGGTTCAAACCCTGCATTGGGCTCTGTGCTGACAACTTAGAGCCTGGAGCCTGCTTCAGATTCTGTATCTGCCTGTCTCTCTGCCCCTTCCCCACTCATACTGTGTGTGTGTGTGTGTGTGTGTCTCAAAAATAAATATTAAAAAAATTAAAACAAACAAAACAAGCAAACAAAACCTGGCATTTCTTTCACAGTTCCTAAAGGCAAGAGGAACACCACCAATATTAATGAGTTCTGGTTGGGTATATTGCTGGCACTAGGAAAACTTAGCCCATCGTTTAACATCATAGACTTTTCCATGCACAGGTAACACTCTAGTTTCCCAGGTAGACTACTACCCCCAAAATTTGTGTGCCTTGTCTAATGGAAAGACAATATTTTATGAGTATATGTGTGGGTATTAAAAAAAAGAATTGCATTTGAAGTACCCAAACAAAGCACAGATCCTCACCCTGCCATGCATGCACGCATGCAAACACACACACACACATACACACACACACACACACACACAGAGTTTGAACTCTGGGGATTCAGTTTCTCTCTCTGTTCTGTAGAAAAGTAACTAGCTGTGTATGACAAGACAAGTATAGACTCCACAGCCAGACAAACAGGCAGTGTGTGATTCAATTACTTCCCTGAACTTGGCAAGTGACTTAATCTCTCTGAGCCTCCATTTCCTCATTGGTAAAATGGGGATAATTAGACCTACCTCACAGGATTGTTCCAAAGTTTAAATGTACAAAAGTAGATGGAACTGCTCCTGGTGCACAGTGGGAGTTGAGTCAATGTAGCTGTTATGACTATTGTTAGGCGGACTGGCATACTCTTTGTCTCTCCACACTTTTGCCTTGGCCTGCAGAATAGGCATTTTGCTGACAGAAATCATGGGGAGGGGGCCCCTGCCTGTCTCTTCCCCCTCACTTTCCTCTTCTGGCAAGGATGACTTACTGGATTGAAGAGACTCATGGAAGCAAAGTTTCTGCTGATCTTGACCCCATCTCTGAGGACTGCTTACCCAGGCCCATGCATATTCTCTCTTTCTGCTCCAACCTTCCTTTTTGTAAACACATATGGGTTAAGGCCTAGCCCCAGAGCACTGTTTCTCAGGCTTACCTGCACACTGGGATTACCTGGGAGCTTTTAAGTATGTACCAGTGCCTGGTCCAACCTCAAGATTCCAAGGCGATCGGTATTGTCCAGGCATCAGGGTTTTCAAAGCTCCCATAATCCTAACCTGCAGCCTGGTTGGATATCACTGTTCTAGAGGCAGCCTAGAGAGCTTTTCTCTCTTTGATTCTTTCCTGTAATCTGTGGGTGTTGGATACTCTTTGATGCTCCACACTGTAGGTTGGGGAAGTACCTATTCTGCACACCTAGCTGTCTCACATCAAAACCCCAAAAACAGACCTGGAAGTATGTAATGGGAGGCATCTTCTTTAAAGCTTTATTCTTAAATCCAGCTTGACCAGTATTAAAGCTGACACTATTCTTTAAAAAAATTTTTTTTAAATGTTTATTTACTTTTGAGAGAGATAGAGACAGAGTGCAAGCAGGGGAGGGGCAGAGAGAGAGAGAGACACAGAATCTGAAGCAGGCTCCAGGCTCTGAGCTGTCAGCACAGAGCCCAATGCGGGGCTCGACTCACGAACCGTGAGATCCTGATCTGAGCCTAAGTGGGACGCTTAGCCGACTGAGCCACCCAGGTGCCCCAAAGCTGATACTATTCTTGCCTTGCCTCTGTTCTCAGTACAAGCGCGGGTCAGAGTATAATTAAATCAGCTCCCCAATTTTCCACACTGCTTTTAATAATGGTAATATTAACCTATGCCCTTGGCACGTGCATGTCTGTTTCAGTCTGTGGATTTGTTTTCTGCTCCATCTTCTCAATGTTTTCTACTGTAGCCTCTGGCATCTTTACCTGGTTCTTCATACCTCAAAGATATCACTTGAAGGATACCCATACCCATACCCTGGCTTATGGGTAGACTGGTTATAGATATCTAGATAATGGAGATTTTTACGTAAATTTGTCTGCAAGCCACTTGTCAGGAGAGAAAATTCAGAATCTCTGATGATGTGATGCAAATACCTTTAGCAAGCCAAGCAGGTTATGATGTGTCATTGTGGGTGTACCTTTGATGTCCAACTGAAGTAAAAGACTGGGCCTTTTATCCAGTCCTGGAAACTTGAATCCCTGTTTGGATACCTTTAGTGTCAGCTTGGCATCTTGTTCCTGCTTATCAGGGAGATTGCAGAGGATTAGTCCTAGGATTTCCAAAGGACTCAACGCAGGGGCCTTTAAATGCCATATTTCAATACCATCCTTGACTCCTGAGTCTGACCCATGTATTGATACTTGATTGACTGGACTCTGAATGATTTTCTTTCCAGCAAGGATTACTAGCCCTCTGCCTACAGACTATCCTCAGTAGTTATAACTTTGCTTCTTGATCCACATGTCTCTTCATGGGCCCTGTGTGTTTGCAAGATGGGCAGTGAGCTAGAACACAACCTGCTCCTAAGGAGAAAGTTGGTGAAGGAGAGTTTTTCTGGGGGGGGGGGTGCTGGCAGGGAGTTGGAGGGGGAAATCATGATGCATGGGCTTTCAGCTCTGCAAGTGGGAAATGCTGCTACATGGCTGGACAAGAATATCTTGTTTTTTCTGGATCCCCCAAAGGAAAGAGAAGAACCCCACTGTAAGGAGGAGGTCATTCCTGTAGGATGGATTCCCTGCCCTGTGTCCTCCTCATCCTGTTCTGTTGAATTCCTGAGTTCTGTTGGGCTGTGAAGATGTAACTTAGATTCATAAAGTAAACTTTCTGAATATGTGCCTTGGCATGGAGAAAAGGTAGAGGAACTTTGTCTCTAAGTACCATGAAGTAGCCTTCTCTATCCATGAGTTAATAAGGTAATTAAGTATGATCCTTGGATCAGTAGCATCAACATCACCAAGAATTTGTTAGAAATGCAAATTATCAGGTTCTGCCCCAGAGCTACTAAATCAGAAATTATGGGTGTGGGGCTCAGTAATTTGTTTTGCAAAGCCCTCCAGGTGATTCTGATGTACTCTCTAAGGTGAGACCCGCTGGTCTAATTAAAAACACAGGAATGTGACTTATCTGCTAGGTGATTCACTGTCCAGGTGAATGATGATTGGTTACTAAAGTTGAAAAATCCCTATTGTTTAGTACCCAGAAAAAGGAGCTGGAGAACAGGAAGTTCTTGCATCTTCTCTTATGAATGTTTCTACCAGTCCTGTTGGCCCACATTCCTTAAGGAATCAGTTCTAAGAAGACTGTTTTGATTCCCTTTTACGGATAGAGGTATTAGGACCTTACTGAAGCTTATCCAGGTTGGAGATGTGTGATTTTCTGACCTCTGGTCTGCCTAGGGGAATGGACTCTGCCGGCTGGGAGGAATCTTGTAGCTGGGTAAGGCTCAACTCAGACTCTCATGAAACAAGTGGTCCCAGGTGGTCCACTTTTCCTGAAGGTTTCATGTAGCAGAAAGAGCATGAGATTTGGAGCTAACACATCTGGATTCACACCTAGGATCTGCTGCTTACTAGCTGTGGGAACTTGTATTTAATCCCTGAGTCTCAGTTTTCTTATCTGTGAAAAGAGAATAATAATAATCCTTCCTAAGATTTTTGTGAGGATTAAATAAGATAATGGGGGTCCCTGGCTGGCTCAATCAGTGGAACTTGCAACTCTTGATCTCAGGGTTGTAAGTTAGAGTCCCACGTTGGATGTAGAGATTACTTAAAATCCTAAAAAAAAAAAAAAAAAAAAAGATAATGGAAGTAAAATGATTATATATAAAATGCCTTGTGCCAGTAGGGTTCTCAGTAAATGCTAGGTTGTTTTGTTAGTAACTGCCCCTCCAAGCTTCCAGGACGTTACTCTGGAGGAAACCTGGGTTGGCCTGTGATAAAGGAACCATTACCAAGAGCCCACAAACCCTCCACATCTCCATACTCTTACCTATATGGTGTTTGACATGTGTTTTCTCAACCAATTATAGTCTAAAGATAGGAGATCTCCACAAATTTTCCTGTCTTATTCCTAGAGCAGAGTCTGTTTTGTCTAAGGCTGCTATAATTGTAGACATAATTGATAATCAGATTAACCCCTTGCATAGGAATTTATCTCCCCAAAAAACGTTTTTAGAACTAGAGTTGACCATCTGAAGATAGTTTCATTCAGTGTTACTCTTTTTATCTGTTTCAGATGGTTCTTAAGTTTTGATGGTTGGAATAGCTCAACTCTCTCATTATCCAAAGCAGTGGTTCTCAACTGGGGGCAATGTCTAGAGACATTTTGGGTTGTCACAGCTGAGGAGGGAGCTTCTACTAATATCAGCTGGATAGAGGCCAGAGATGCTGATCCTACAGTGCATAGGTACATGCCTGTCTAAATGCCTGGGTATACTATCTCTCCAATGGGATGGGAATGGAGCCCCCCAGAAATGTAATGCTCTGGCCTAAGGGATAACTCCACAGACTTCCAAGAATGATCCCACTGATGCCTCTGAGGCTATCTTGTTGTTATGGGTTGTGCTGTAGCCCTCAAAAAGATATGTTGAAGTCCTAACCTCCAATACCTCAGAATATGACCTTATTTGCAAATATGATCTTTATAGATGTAATCAAGTTAAAATAAGGTCATTTGGGTGAGCTGTAATCCAATATGACTGGAGTCCTTATAACAAGGAGACATTTGTACATAGAAATAGACATGGACACAGGGAGAATGTCATGTGATGATGAAGGCAGATATCATGGTAATGCAACTACAAGCCAAAAAACACCAAAAATAGACACCAAACCACCAGAAGCCAGGAGAGGGAACAGACTTTTCCATCCTGGCTCTGAGGAGGAAACAATCCTGCTGATACCTTAAACTTGGACTTTTAGTCTCCAGAACTGTGAGGAAATACATTTTTGTTGTTTTTACAGCTGCCCTATTCATGGTACTTTGTTACAGCAGCCCTAAAAAATGAATGCACTCGTGAAACAAACTACGCGGCTGCTAACCAGCACTACCACACCCTCATCCCTGAGCTGTCCTCCCTGTTGTCCACACAGACAGAACTCCTATCAGTAGTACCCATCACTGCTCCTGAAGTAGTTTGGATCTTACTGCCATGGCTGTTGCAAAAGGGTCCAGGTCAAGGCCACACTGAGCTGCCTCAGAAGCATAGCCTTAGTTGGCAAATAGGCCACATCACAACTGCTTCAGAAATTCCTGCTGGGGCTTTAGCAATGGCCAACCCACCCTCCCACATCTTATAGCTGCCAGTGCCTCCCCCTCAGCTATTCTTCTTCCTTGACGCTGTTGCCAAAGGCTGTCCCTGGCTTAGCAACCCCTCTTCACTGTGCCAGGCTCTCTCAGGAGCTTCACTACCACTCAAAGACCCACAGATTTCAAGCTTATTTGCCACATTCTCCCCCCCATCCTCCCATGCCAGGAGAAACCCTCTTCTTTATGTGGGATGGGTTATAGCCCCACATGCTTAGCAAGCAGAAGCTAGGCCTTCCAGGTTTGCAGCTCTGTATTTGAGATTGCAGATATTACTATCGGAGTTAGTATAGCTTCGTAGACCCAAGGAGAACCCCATGTGTTACTGGTTACAGCTACATAGAAATACTAACAGGCTCAATTTGGGGGGCACTGACTATATGCTAAGCACTTAATGTATATGATTTAATTCATATGATATGATAATGTATATGATTTCATTTAATTCACAAAAAAACTCACAAGAAAATAATTACCATCCCCATTTGTTGATGAGGATCAGAAGATCAGGGATCAGAAAACTGAAATAACTTGTCCAGAGTTATAGAGTAAATAGAAGAATTAAACTTCAAACTGAAGTATGGCTGACTCCAGTGCCTACCTTCTTCCCAGGTTAGGTCATTGATACTCACACAGGCCTCCTGCTGGGAGCACCAATCTATTATACAATGACCATAATTTTTCTCTTTCCAACAACTCTGGGCAGTTAATATATCCATATACCCTTTCTAGGTGGACAGGAAAGTACCATGATCCATTTAAGGTAAAAGGATCCCACATGTGTTCAAACTCTATGGTGAGTGCTGGAGATTTTCGGGAGCCTAACCTCTTTCTCATTTTGCACTCTAGCAATTCTAGAAATAGACACTTTTTTAAGTGTCTTTTTTTTTTTTTATTTCTGAGAGAGAGCAAGTGAGAGCGAGAATGAGAGCCAGAGCAGGGAGGGTCAGAGAGAGAGAGATAGAGAATCTGAAGCAGACTCCAGGCTCTGAGCAAGCTGTCAGCACAGAGCCCAACGTGGGGCTCGAACCCACGAATTGTGAGATCATGACCTGAGCCAAAGTCAGATGCTTAACTGACTGAGCCACCCAGGCACCCCTTTTTTAAGTGTCTTAACTTAAAGTATAATATCAGATGTATTGTCCAAGACAAAGGGCTTCTAATCCATCACATTGGAGAACACAGCTTGGACTTGGGGTAGAGTGAGACTTCCTACTACTTCCCTTCCACCTCAGATTAGACCTGAGGACTCATTTGAGGGAAGGAATGAGTCTACACAGTGAACTCCAGGCCCACATACCTTGCCAAGTTACTTCATATCTTGTCAAATGCAAGAGAAAGAGAAAGCATCCCAGAAAAAGAGAAGAGCAGAGTGAGAGAGGCAAGCTGTAAAGCTGGAGCCAGAGAACGGAGATGCCCTTGGTTGCTTCCTGGCAGATCAGAAACACAGGTATCCACTGTGCATGGACTCAGAGCAACTCTGAAACAGAGAAAACAAGAAGGCAAAGGCCAGCACTGTTGTCATTCTACCTCAGGGCCCTACTCTCTGGGGAATGTGAACCAGTCAAAGTCAGGATGTTCCCATCTCATCAATCAGATATGCAACTCTCCCATATGGAGGAACTAGAGTAAGGAGGGAGAGAACTGGTGGTATTTGCTCCAAAATGGCTTCCTTTGGGGGAAAATTCTTTACCTGGGAACAAGAGAAAAAGAGAGTAGAGTTCTCATAAGTATTAACAGTAGTTCATCTTGTTGGGAATACTTCAGATACTTGAGAGGAGACTCAATAGGGGGATAGTAGGGAGATCTCAGGGGATCTGAGGTCAACAACTATCTCAAACCCTCAGCAGGTTGTATTCTTCCATCCTCTCTAAGCTCTCTAAGTCCCACAGGACCCTGCCTGTGGGTGAGGCCATCCTGCCTTCCCATTACCTTCCCATTATAATGCTTATACAATCTAGATCACTGGACTCCAAACTGGTTTTATTTGCAGAATTTTTTCTCAAACAGCTGTAATTTGCAAATGAAATGTGAACATTAGATAAAAGAGGAAATTCCATGGTTGATATGGACCCATTTGATATGTTTCAAAATGTCAGGAATGTCTGGATCCACTGAGGACACTTCCAATGTCAAAGGCAGGTACTGAATAGCACAAGATGTGAGATGCCCACAAGAAGAATGATTGGATGTATTTCCTGCACACTGGCAACAAAGATGTGCTTGCTGTTTTAAATTGCCTTTCTCTCTTAGTTCCTTGTTGCTTAAAACATTGGGGATTATTACGGTTATACAAGGGGGGGGGGTTGGACTGGGAGCTGAGAATAGTTGTTAAAACATGATTATGTAATGTGGAGGGAGGCTTAACCTGTATAAATCTCTGTAACTTTGTTTGAACTGAGTTTGAATTACTTGCTCCCATGAAGCTGGCAGGCTCTCATGTTATTTCCTAAGACTCTATTAGCCAATTTGGCCTCTGCTATCCTGAGTCTCCCATCAGTTCTCCTTACCACCCTCCTGGGGAGCGTAATAATCATGGTATAGAAACTATCACGATCCCACTTGTGTTTTCAGAGTCTGAAATGGACTGTTGTATTGAATCCTACCAGAAATGGGCAATGGGCTCAAATACAGAGGGAAGGAGGTCTCCTGATATTCCCTCAATACCTAGCAAGCAGATTATTTATGCCAAACAGTACCATTAGAAGATCTTTCTATTCCCTTCACTCTAACATCCTACAACCCTTCACCCAGGGCTGTGAAGAAAATAATCAAATTTTATCAGGTAAAAGGTAAGAGACAAAAAGCAAAAAATATAGATCTGTTTGAGTTGAGATAAATATGACTTTTGTTATAAAATCTAATCAGAATTATGTAAAAAATAAAATTTACAGTTCTGAAATTAAATATGTGTCACCTAGAAAACCAGTCTTTGCACATTTACATACTTGCATCCCTTCACTACCCTTTATTCTAGGAATCCAACTGCTGTATTTAGGCTAAAATGCTCAAATATTCTGCAAAATGAAGCCACGGCTGCTCTGTCAGAAACATCACATTAAAATGTGTTCTGAAATCACGTGGCAATGTTCTGAGGACAACTGTCATTTCATGAGTTATGCAACCAGCCCTGGGCATCATGAAGGCTGTGAGCTGTGCTTACAGTTCTTACAGGAGCAGGGAAGCCAGAGGACCGTGGTGGCAGAGGCTAGCCATAGCTGAGCCAACTGGAGTAGCAAAAAGAGAAAAATAGATTTTCTTTTTTTATTATTCTTTTTTTATTTCCTTTCTTCCAAATTTTATTTATTTATTTTAAAATATAATTTATTGTCAAATTGGCTTACATACAACACTCAGTGCTCATCTCAAGTGCTCTCCTCATTGCTCATCAACCACAAAAATAGATTTTATTTAGATCCAACTTTATTTCTTTATTTTTTTCATGTTTCAAAGTCATTCATGATTCAAAATTCTGAAGGTACAAGAAAAAAAAAAAAAGACTGTGAAGTCTCTCTTCTTTCCTTGTCTCTCACCTACCAGGTTTCCCCACAAGCAACAGTGTTAAGATTTTCTTGGGCAAATCTGCAGATACAGTTTCTTTTTTTAAGATTTCTTTTTTTTTAAGTGTTTATTTATTTATTTTGAGAGAGAGAGAGAGTGCTAGCAGGGGAGAAGGGGAGAGAGAGAGAGAGAGAGAGAGAGATTGAGCTTAGCATGCCTGATATGGGGCTCACGAAATTGTGAAATTATGACCTGAGCCAAAATCAAGAGTCGGACGCTTAACCCACTGAGACACCTAGGTGCCCCTGCAGATGTATTTTATGTATATGCCAGCACTTACTGCATTCTCTCCTATAACATTTTTTTCTACATAGAGTAATTTACTACATATATTATGATAAATGATATCTCACTATACTTTATATTGAATCTCATATTATGGTGGAGGTTGATTGTGTTTTCTGATGTTTTTAAGAGATGTATATTTCCTTCCCTGTGGGGTGATCATATCCTTTGTTTGTTTGTTTTTCTATTGCAGTTTTAGTCTATTTTTTTTCTTCTTGATCAGTAGGAGCTCTTCTATACTATGGAATTGACCCTTCCTCTGTCAACTTTTTTGTCCCAGTTTGTTGGATTTTGCCATGTAGAACCTTCAATTTTTTTTTGTAGTCAAATCTTTCTTTTTTTTTTTTAATTTTTTTTTTAATGTTTTATTTATTTCTAGGAGAGAGAGAGAGAGAGACAGCGTGAGCGGGGGAGGGTCAGAGAGAGAGGGAGTCACAGACTGAAGCAGGCTCCAGGCTCTGAGCTGGCAGTCAGCACAGAGCCCGACGCGGGGCTCGAACCCACGAACCATGAGATCATGACCTAAGCGAAAGTCGGACGCTTAACCGACTAAGCCACCCAGGCGCCCCTGTAGTCAAATCTTTCATTCATTTCTTTTATGGCTTTTGGGTTTTTATTATAGTCAAGTCTTTCTCTCTCTAAGATTATAAAACAATTCCTCCATAATTCCTTTCAGTGCTTTTATGATTCATTTGTTACACTTAAATTTTTTGCCCATTAAGAACATTTGGATTTTATTCTGGCATAAAATGTTAAGTATGGATCTGACTTTATTTTTATCTTAATGCTACTCGGTATCCCAACTCTATATATTGTGTGACTCACATTTTCCCCATTGATTTCAGGTGCCTGTACATACTTGGTCCATTTCTGGGGTTTTTACTCTATTCCACTATTATCTGTTGATGTGGTCACGTGCCAGTATCAACATAGTTTTAATTATTTTATCTTTATAATATGTTTTGACATGTGATGGTGACAACCCCTATTTCTTCTTTATCTCATCATTGTCTTTGTTCTTCCATGTGAATGTTAAAATCATCTTTACTAGTTAAAAAAAAAAGCTGTTGGTATTTTTATCCATATTTCTTTTCTTTATGAACGTATTTATTGTCAAATTGGCTTACATACAACACCCAGTGCTCATCCCAACAAGTGCTCTCCTCAATGCCCATCACCCATTTCCCCCTCACCCCCACCACCCATCCATGCTCAGTTTGTTCTCTGTATTTAAGTCTCTTGTGGTTTGCCTCCCTCCCTCTCTGTTTGTAACTATTTTTCCCCTACCCTTCCCCCATGGTCTTCTGTAAGTTTCTCAAGATCCACATATGATATCTGTCCTTCTCTGACTTATTTCACTCAGCATAATACCTTCCAGTTAAATCCATGTTGCTGCAAATGGCATGAGTTCATTCTTTCTCATTGCCAAGCAGTATTCCATTGTATATATTCATAATTTCATGAAATAACTCAGGAAGAGCCAAGATATTTTAATACAGTCTTAGGACTATGTTATTAGGAAGGAAAGATCTTGAAATAGAAGAGGAAGAGAATAGATTCTTCTTTGTGCTGAATATATCCATAGGTGAAATAAAAAGAAATATAATCGGAACTTTGTTCTAGGATAGCCTTTCCAAAAGCATGTATCAAAAACTTTTGTAATAGCAATAGGAATTTTTTAAAAAGTGATTCTGTGTTAAAAATGTCTGATAAACATTATCCACTATATTACCCCTTGGAGATTAAAACCGATGAGAGAGATAAGATGTGCTAGAGGGGAGGGAAGATGCAGACCTCTACTTTATTAATGATAAACAAATATTGTTTATAAAAAAAAAAGACTGTGAGAATCCAGCAGTAAAGATACCTATTTTCTTCTATTTTCCATGTTGCTTCCAAAACTGTTTCAAAACTTGTATTTCTTTCTCTAAATAGTATCTCTTAATATTCCACAAGATGCTCATAAAAACTCAGTTTGGAGAACTTCAGGGCCAATCGTAGATATTTAAAAGAAATTTTTTGCATATAAGGTCCTTTCCAATGTTGATGTTCTTTGATTCTCAGCATCAGTAAGGTAAGGATCTGGGATAATAATCTTTAGGAAATTATTTCTGTGTCTTCACATTTATCCCCACAGGGACATCAGGTGATCAAATATCATGTTTCCCTCTTCCACTATTGGATTCCTATGTGAAATCACCAAAGTGGGTGAAATTCCATGTTTTATGCCATCTTGCTAGTCACTAGTTCATTCATGCATTTGGTACTTATTGAGTACCTACTATGTGTTGGGCCCTGCCTTGTCATTTTTCGTGAATGAGAGGGCCTCTATACCAGGCCCCTGAAGCTGAGCCTCTGGACCTCTCTTGCCTCATTACCTCCTCCTCATGTACACTTTGAGGTATATAATTCTAACAGCAATTGCCCTGAAAAATGATATTGTTCTGTATGGGAAAGTTCTGATCCTGAGCCTCTGGCAGCACTGTCTGCATTCCTGAATATGACTGTGACATAACTGAGTCTGACTCCAGGCAAGATGAGGCAGCAGAGAACAAAGAGAGAGGAATTCCTGCAAGTGATAGGGACTCCATTTAAAACACAGATGTTTCTGAGATACCATTGCAGATGGAAAAGGTACAAAGGTAACTTAGGAAAAGCACAGGAAAAGAGTAGGGGCTCCTATTTAAATACCTGTTAGAAATCATTCTGAAATCTCTTTGCAATAAGTACAGGAAAATGAGTAGAGACAGTATTGTGCAGAGGCAAAGCATCTGACTTGACTAGCTGGGTGACTCAGCGCCAAGACTCCTTTGAGCCCTGAGATAGGCTGAAATAACATCCTTTGCCAAAGACATCAGATTCTACAGTGGTCAAAATTGACTGGGTTGCGAGATTCATCTGTGGTTTTGATGTGGTTCCATGTTTCTCATATAGAACTAAACATGGCCCCTGTCGGGTGCAAAAAATTCAAAAAGATACTCCAGGAGTCTTAGTAGAAGTACTAAAAAGCACCAGAGTTTGCTTTCAACTCCTAAAGCATGTCTAAGAGTGTGTACAGGAAACTACTACCCCTCCTTGGATGAGTGAACCGGTCTTTGCCAAGGGCATGGCAGAAACCAGTACACTTAGCCAGTCGGATTTGGTTGGTGAGTCTCCTTTTCTTCTGCTAACATGGACATTTAAGTATATGTTCTGCTCTCCTGATTTCACAATTAACAAAATTTTGAAGGTCCATTGATGTAGTTCTTCCTACAGAAGACATATGCCTTTTTAATACAGAATTTATGTATGACTGAAAGCTTCCGTATCTACTAAGTTCAATCCTAGAAACAGAAAGTTTGGGTTGCCTTAGAGCAAATGCCAGATGGGATCATAAGTGAGCCTTGTGTGCATCCTGGTGGACAAGCATTTTCCTGGTGTCTTCATGGCCATCAGATATTCTATAATTTCTGAGAAACCAATGCATTTCCCATGCTGTAGTGCTATAGTGACAAAAGATGAGAAGCTGAAAGATCTATACTTTCAGAGGTTCATGCAAGGCAAGGGGCCTTAGAGATCATCTACTGCAGTGCTTTTCAAACTGTGTTCCATAAAACCTTCAGTTCTGTGTATTTGCTGTAGTTCTTTCATTCAGAAATGGCACAAACACAATTCAAACTGTATGGAAAAATCCAGGGTTAATATTAGCAGCAGGCATGCCTGGATTCAGATACTCAAATAATGTTACCAACTCACCACTTCCCTGCTTTCTCATTCTTGTCTCTTAGTTTCATCTTCCCTCTGTTTTAGAGCTTCATTCTCAGACCCTCTCCCATAAAGCAGCAAAGATGGCTAGCAAGAGCTTTAGGCTTTTATTCTATCGGCTGAGCAACCTCAGAACAAAGAGGATCATCCTTCCTGATATTTTCAGTAAAAAGCCTTAGAATTCAGTCTCGTTGACCCTGAATGGGTCATGTGCTCATTTTCAAACCAACCTTGGTGACTCTTCTTAGGCAGGTCTGGGTTGCATTGCCATCTTTAGAGCTGGGGATTGGGGTCAGTTCTGTGTGAACCAAATGGACTGTGAGAGTTGTGGTGAGGGGAGGAGGTTGAGGTTCCTCAGAAAGAAAGACAGATTCTAGAAGAGATTCTAGAAGATTAAAAATACCCGAAGAGTTTCTAGAAGATTAAAAATAACAGATGGCCATGAGCTCCATAATACTGTCTCAAGGTCATCCATGGCAGTCAGGGGGAGGGGAGTAAAGTGGGCAGTTCTCCGGTCCTCTTACATCTTCTTCAGAAAGAGCATTTCTATTTTTTTTTTAAATTTTTAAATGTTTTATTTATTTTTGAGAGAGAGAGAGAGCGTGAGCAGGGGAGAGTCAGAGAAAGAGGGAGCATAGAATCCGAAGACAGGCTCCAGGCTCTGAGCCGTCAGCACAGAGCCCAACGTGGGGCTCAAACCCACGAACATGAGATCATGACCTGAGCTGAAGTCGGACACTCAACTGACTGAGCCACCCAGGAACTCCAGAGCATTTCTATTTTTTCCTTCCCCACCAGCTTTATTGAAATATAATTGGCATATAATATTGTGTAAATTAAATGTGTACCATATGTTGATTTACTTACATATTGTAAAGATTACACTGTCGTTTTAGTCAACACCTCTATCATATCACATAACTAGCCTTACTTTTTTTTTTTTGTGGTGAGAATATTTAAGATCTTTCTCTTAACCATTTTCAAGTATATAATACAGAATTTTTAACTATAATCACCATGTTATACATTAGATCCCCAGAACTTACTTATCTTGTAACTGGAAGTTTGTACTCTTGGACCAACATCTCCTCAGTTCCCCCACTAACCTTTCTCTCCTCCTCAGCCCCTGGTAACCACCACTGTAGTCTCGGTTTCTATTAGTTTGTTTTTTTTTCAGATTCCACATAGAAATGATACCATACAGTATTTATCTTTCCCTGTCTGACTTACTTACTTAGCATGATGCTTTTAAGGTTTGTCCATCTTGTCAAAAAAGGTAGGATTTCCTTCTTTCTCATGGTTGAATAATAGTCCACTGTATATGCATACGACATCTTATTTATCCATTCATCTGTTGATATACAGTTAGGTTACTTCCATGTCTTGGGTATTCTGAATAGTGGGAGAGTGAACATGGGAATGCAGCTATCTCTTCAAGAGCTTATCTTCATTTCCATTGGATATATATCCAAAAGTGAAATTGTTGGATCATATGGTAGTACTACTTTTGAGTGTTTTTATGAGATATAGAGACAGAGAGAGACAGTGAGACAGAGAATTTTAAGCAGGCTCCATGCTCAGCACAGAGCCTGACACGAGGCTTGATCCCTTGACCCTGGGGGATCATGACCTGAGCCAAAATCAAGAGTTGGTTGCTTAACCACCTGAACCATCCAGGTGCCCCTACTTTTGAGTTTATGTGGAATCTCCATACTGTTTCCTATTGTGGCTATATTGATTTATACTAACACCAATAGTGTATCCTCTTCTCCACATCTGTTTTTTTTTTTCCCAAATCTGTTTTACATATTGGGATTCGGCATTAGATATAATTTGAATAAAATGATTTGTGATTTGCTGCTAAACCAGAATGTTTACAAACTACAACTTAGTGAAACTTTCTCAGCCTGTGAGCCAAGTCTCAGAGAGGTTGCTGTATTTTTTTCTCACAGTCACACAGTTAGTTGGTGGAAAAACTGTGATGCCATTATGTTAGATATATTTAGCCAACCAACATATTTTGAAGACCTATTGTGTGTAGGGTCTTGCTCAAGGCAGTGCATAGAAATAAAAGATGAACATCTCATAGAGCTTATAATAATTTAGGGAAGATATGACAGAGAGAATTCACAGGGGAAAATGTGTGGCGGTCTGTAATTTCAAAAACTGTCTACAGCAATAATTCAGGTCCCACATTCTCTTCCAGAATTTAGCCACACCTCATCAAGGGGTAGAGTCTCTTTCTCAGTCGCTTGAATCTGGGCAAGCTTGTGAGGTTCCAACAAATTGAAAGCGGCAGGTTGAAGCTAGGTTACAAAAGGCAATACAGTTCACACCTGGCTTTCTCTCACAGGAGGTTCAGCTTTGGAAACCAGCCACCTTTCTGTGAGAAAGCCTGAACCCTCCACACAGAGAGACCACATGGAGAGGCCATGTGGAAAGTAACCAAGCCCCAAGCTGAGTGCTATCATCAACTGCCAGACATGTGAGTGAATGAGCCTTCAGTTGAATCCAGTCCCTGGCTTCAAGTCTTTCATCTAAGGCTTGAGATACTCTGGAACAGAGACAAGCCATCTTTGCTGTCTCCCATCCAAATTCCTGACCCATAGAGTCTGTGAGTGTGATAAATGGTTGTTTTATGCCAGTGAAAGTGGAACAGAGTAATTCTGTCTGGATCTTTATAGTTGGTATGATGAACTGTAGGAGTGATTGTTATGAACTGGCCAGAGTAGTTTTCTCCCACCCCCTTCCTCATGTAACAATCCAGTCTCCTTGGTCTCACTGATCATAATACTCCATTCCCTTGGACTTTGAGATTAAGGCAGGGGTTAAGCACATGATCCAAATAGGGCCAACCAGGGCCCTTCCTGGGTTGATAAAGGGATAATGAGAGAGAGAGAGAGGTATCTCATATTGCTGAAGTTACTGGGCTTGGAGGGAGGTGTAGAGAAACTGTAGAGGTACAAAGAAGATTCTACCTGCATTAAGTCCATATTAAGCCCTAGTTCCTACAGCAATCCCTTTGAACATGCAGACCACCCTAGTATTTTTCCCAAATGCTCAAACCAATAATTTTACTTTCTTGTTTATTGGACTTCTATCCCTTACCTCCAAGAATTCTAATTTAAAAGGCTTTGTGGAGGATATAGCATTGGAATTTGGTCTTGACATTCTGAGGTGTGGAGAGGGCTTTAGAAAGGAAGACAATGTCCATGGAGAAAGGAGAACCGCAGCTAAAAGTACGGACTCTTCAGTCACCAGGTCCTGGCTCCAAATACTGCCCCACCACTTACCCCACCCCTTACCCAAAGACCTTGGACTTTACGTAGTCAAGCACAGGATTCTCACTTGTGATGTAAAGAAAGTAACACCTAAGGCATGGAATTGTTAGGATTAAGCATCACCCAATGCCCATATTGGCTCCATGCCTGGTGCGTGTTAATGTTGAGTTGTGGCCCCTGTGCAAGGATGGTGTGGAGTGTGGATGAGGGGCAGCTTATGGCAGGAGTTTAGCTGAGATAGAACTGGAGGAAGGGACTGAAGCTGGTCTGTGTTAGGTGGACAAGCAGGAGCCATGGACATTTCCCTAGCAGGAATGATTAGAGATGTGAATATATGTACCTCCCATATATAAATCACATTCTGATAACAGGAATTTCTTCAATATAGCATCAGCAGTATAGCTTCATGAGTATACATAATATATTTGGATGCAATTGTGAGATTGGTTCCAAAAGCCTGTAGACCTAGATGTCAGGTGTTCCCCATTCTCTGTACTTAAAAGAAAAGTCTGCTTTTATTCCCTAAAGATTTTTACCTGAATGCATATATCAGGGTTTTTTTTTTTAATTACCATGAAGAATGGATTCATATACAATCAATGATGAGCAAATGTAGACTTTATTATAGATTTATGTGGTGGACACTATCAATGCTGTATCAGATTTCCTCAGATCCCCTTTTACCATTGTGTGCTCTGCCTTCCCTACCCTTTCGGCTTCTTGCATACAACACCTTGTGCAACTCTTTCTCAGTGCACACTGTCCTCCATAGCAGAGCTAGAAGTGCTTGGGAATTTATCTCCTTCCTCTGCCCCACCCTTAACCAGTGACTGACAGGTGCAGGAGTGTGAGAGCCCGGCTCCCTTACAATCCGCGGGGACAACACTGAGATGTACTTACACTCCAGAAATCCCCTGTGGAATCAGGCTGCTGGGTTTTGCCTGGATCATATTTTAGCTTGACTTTTCCCTCTTCCCTGTCTCATTTTCTTTGTTCCCTTCTTGGTCTTCTCTGGGAGCACCTCCTTAAAAAGCCCCTTGCACAGGAATCCTAGCCTCAGGGTCTGTTTCTGGGAAACTGTTTTCTAGGGCAAATGGAGGGAGGAGTTTATATATACATGCTATAGCAAATAACTTCAAAATCCCCCTAAGACAACTCACCTCTCCTGCTCTGCTAAGAAGTACATTTTTCCTTCTGTCCTTTCTTGCTTACAAAGCTTGGCTTTCTTGGTTCACACCTCTCTCCCTGAACCCTCCACCCCCAGTTTCAAATTCTCACTTCTTTATTTTGCAGAGCAATTCTACCCCAACAATCAACCAAAGCTCTTTACCAAACCACCAGGGTGTAACAATATTAGAACCCTGAGATCAGCAAGACCCTCTCTCCTTAGGAAGCAATTTAGGGAACATCTTTTATCATTAGAACATGCCTCTTGGCGTCTCAACCTTTCCTCCGAGTGACTTAGTAACATATCAAATTCTATGCTCTCCCTGCAAGGAACTATTATTATCAGTTGGGCTAATAACATTTTGCCCACTGGTGTTATGTACCTGTGTGTGTGTGTGTGTGTGTGTGTGCGTATCTCAACAGAATTGTATAAGCATTGCCTTACTAGTCTGGGACAAGGATTTCCAAGTATTTGATTTCTCCACACTTTAAAAAAAATGATATTGGGATGATTGGAGAGACAAGCAAGCAAGCCTTTTGGGGGAGTGGGGTGAGAGAAGAGCTTTATGAGCAGGAAAATGTGGACTGGACAGAAGGGGCTGGCATGGAATTTCCAAAAGTCCTTTTGTCCCCAGACACTGAAGTTTGGATGTGCATAGCTTCCCTTACCATGCAGGCCTGTTTGTTTTCACTGCCCCAGAAGTTTTGCTCAAGCAACTTCATCTACACCTACTGCAGCATGTTTCTAAGACCTTTCACAGGATGCTGCTGGCTGCTGGTGCAAACTAATGAGTATTTTCCAACACAAAGCCTCCAGTTGAGATTATGAAGTAATTTATTAGGCTCTACTGCAGTGAGCACACACAGTTCCTGCTCAGAACGGACTAATTAAAAACTTCCCTACCATGTACGATTTCAATTGTGTTGGGAAAAAAAAAAGAACAATACCGCTGGTAATTTTTCAAGGAAAGGAAATGACAATATTTCTTTAAAAAATCATGGAAGCCTTGCATTGCTTAAGTAGACAAAACTGTCTGTGGGTGTTGGTGTGTAACTGGGAGCATTTTTGTCTTTATGCAGAATAGATCCAGCTTCCCACCTTTAACTCTGATGTGATGTTTTCCTGGTGTCCAACTGATACAAAGGTAAGTGTCAGTATTACTAATTGTAGGGAGGCAGTGGGTTTCAAGGTAATTTTATTTGGGGGTGATGCTCAGGAACGCTGGTATTGTTGCTCCAAGTTCAGAAGTTTCTCTCTTTTAAAAGCCAAATATCCATCATCCGAGTCCCTAATATTCTACCAAATAGGCCTCTCCAGGGTGCTGTGGGAATTTCTCAGGAACACTGAAACAGTTTGCAATTTACCCTGGTTGTTACTTGTCACCTTAGACTGACATTTGACCTTGAACTGTGACCACTTACTGTGTCAAAACTCAGACTATTATAAACTATTTGTGTACTGTTTTATTCCAACAAAAGATGAAATAAAAATTTCACCAAGCTTCAAGCATGCCTATTCAAATTTGTCCAGTGAACGACCCTGGAACCCCTAAAAGCCTAATGCAGCCCATTCCTAACCTGTTTTCGAACCATACCTGTGCCTCAATATTTCTAAACCAGAAAAGTATTCACCAGTCTCAAGAGAGACTTTACAATCCACTTTTGAACTAATCAGAAATGTGAAAAAACTTCCCAGTCTCCATATTGTACCTGTCCCTTTCACTTTCAGCTTGCAGGAGACTCACTGACTTCTCTTAAGGAATGTGATTCTTCTTTACCTGGTAGGTAATATACTCTGCCTCCTTTTTAGACTATTTTGGAGGTCTTTGCATTTATTCTACGACAGTAGACATTGGTCACTGTATTAATTCCCCCAGAGTTCAGCTAAGATGCGGTTGTGACATTTCAAAAGCTTTACTGGAGACTAGGGGTGATAGAGGGAATGATACAGGGACTTAGGAATGCCTTAACACTGGATAGGTACCACAGGAAAAACAACAACTGGACACCACACGTGTCTTTTCTCAGGTCCCTTGGCCATGCTCTCCCACAGGGATCCCTTCCTGGTTATCTCTGCCTTTACCACCAGCCTGTGCCCGTGTTGCTCAGCCAGTTTGCATCCCTACAAAATGACTGCTCTTGCTGAGTTCCCGTCTATAGGGCCCAGATCCCTACCCCACTGACATTTAGGAAAGCACCCCATTTCATCCTCACTCTCAGTCTATGACCAGTATCTCAGTAGCATGATAATCTTGGGGATGCCTTTTCATAAGACTACCACTTCTATTTTCATGTGGAACAAGTTAGATCCACATTGTCTCTGGAAGTTCTCCATTGCAACTGAGGATCATAGCTCACTTTTGCATAAAGGATCATTAAAGTTTTCCAGAAACAAAGGAATAGTCTGCCCTCATAGATGAATCTAAACTTTCATCTTTAAAGGATGAGAAACATTGTTGATGGTTAAAAAAACAAACAAACAAACAAACCATTTTTCTCTCTCCCTTCCCTTCCCTTTGGAGTCTAGTTGAGAGCATCTCCTTTATACTTACAAAGAGCCGTTTGCTTCTAGTGTTTGCCAGGCTCAGTACCCAGAACCAAGCAGGCAGGGAGAACTAAGGCACAATCCCTGCTCTCAAGAAGTTCATGACTTATTAGAGAATTTCTGGCGACAATGGTGGGATAAGAATAGAGACTGCAGGTGTAAGATGCAGAGACAAAAAGGAGAAGAGAGTCAGGAAAGAATTCCAGGAAAAGGTGGCACACCATGGGTTTTTAAAGCACCAGCAAGAATTTACCAGATGGATGAAGTGGGAGAAGAATCAGGCAGAGGAAACAAGAGCAAAGTTATAGTGGCAAGAACTAATATGCAATATGGAGATTAAAGATGGATGAAAATAATATGCAGATTAAATGCAGGAGGAATGGGAGAAAATGCAAGGATTAGATCCTTCCTGGATGTTAGCTCCACAGGGGATGAGGAAACCTGGAGTGCTTGGGGGTGGGGAGGCAGGTGGAGGCTGACATGATCAGATTGGTGTATTAGAAAGATCAAGCAGAGGGTTTTTAACTAGAGGCCAAGATAACAATCAAAGAAATAGTGTGGGTTAGGGTTGCTGGGACCTCAGTGGCGGTTGTGGGAATGAAAGGGAAAAAGAGTTGTAAGGACTCTTTTGGAAGTTCAAATGTAGGAGATGTTGTCTGATTTAATGTGGAAGGTGAAGGAAAAGGAGTCCAGCTGGACAATGATGTTTCTGATGGACCAATGCTGGTGCCACCAGCTAAGACTGGAAGTCCATGGAGGGAAACTGGTTTGTTGGTAGGGGAGGCGAGGGGGAAGTGAGAAGGAAAGGTCAACACTTGTCAAATCATGAATTCTGGTTTGGGGACATCATGAATCTGATTTCTTGCCAGACTTCTGAAGATGACTGGTTAGTAGTTGGATATACAGGTCTGAAATTCAGCACCAGTACATGGACTGATGGTGTAGACTTTGGGTGATAATTATAATCGTGAAAGGTCATTTTACACTCCAAGGAGAAGTGTAGAGTGAGAAAAGAAGGGAGAAAGAGTTGACTATAGGACCCTGAGATAGTCACCTTATTTTTATAATTTTTATGGAGCTTCTGCCTCTACATTTATTTGGAATATTTGGTAACTAACATAATAGAAAGGTAATCCATCTGGAAATGAGACAAGTAGAATTAACTTGAGACACCAAGAAAGCACACAGAATCCAAAGCAGGCTCCAGGCTCTGAGCTGTCAGCACAGAGCCAGACGCCAGGCTCAAACCCACGAACCGTGAGATCACGAACCGTGAGATCATGACCTGAGCCGAAGTCAGGTGCTTCACCACAGAGCACACAGGTGCCCCAATAAAATCTTTTTTGAATTTTGAATGCATGAGGGCAAATATTCATTTTGCTCAGCCTTTTGGTAAGCACCATGAGAGCCAGGCAATACCTCTGCTTTAATTTGCCTGAGGGTAAATAGGCACAGATAAGTGTTGATGATGGTGGTGCTGCAGCAGGGGCTTGAAAAGAAGAGCAGCACCTACTCTAACCATGGTAATAAGGATGGAGATAGCACCACCTAGAAGGTTACAGATCTCTTTGGAGGCATGTTTGCTTCCATGAACCCTTGCAACTAGGCAACAGTGATGCCACTTCATCCTGAATAGCGGAAAAAATGACCTTGGTGATGTGAAGGAAAGGGCAGTGGTGGCAATAATGTATTCACTTGTTCCTTGATGAAAACAAAGAGAATAAGGCACAGCCACTCTCTGAGCCTGTTGACAAAGACTGAATCCCACTTTTCCACATTTCTGTACGTTGATTCCAACAATCTCTAATGCCCCTGAGGTCCCCATTTTTTTAATTTCACCAAAGCAGTGACCTAGAATTCATCCCAAATCCTATAGTACAAAATAGAAGAGTGTTTCTACTCATAGGGACTTGATGTCATAAAAGTATGCAATGGCCAACTAGCTCAGCTCCGGTGGCTTCAAAGATCAAAGATTGGGAAAGGTTCTTACAATGGCATTTCCTGGTAAGCTGCAAGTTTTTCAGCCTCCATAATATCTGATCTGGCACCCCACAATCTCACAGCATTTCTGATTTAAAATGGCTTCATTGCGTTCATAACAACACTCTCAACAATAGCTAAAACATGGAAAGAGCCTAAGTGTCCGTCAACAGAGGAATGGATCAAGAAGATGTGGTTTATCTATCTACACCATGGAATACCACATGACAATGAGAAAGAATGAAATCTGGCCATGTGTAGCAACGTGGATGGACCTTGAGGGTGTTATGCTGAGCGAAATAAGTCAGGCAGAGGAGGACAAATTCATATGTTTGCACGTATAGGAGGATTAGGAGGAACTTGATGGAGGACCAAGGGGGAGAAGAAGGGGGGAAATGGTGGGGGAAAGGGAGAGAGGCAAACCATGAGAGACTCTTGAATGCTGACAAAAACAGGACTGATGGATGTGGGGGTGAGGGAGGATGGGCATGGAGGAGGGCACTTTTGGGGATGAGCACTGGGTGTTATGTGGAAACTAATTTGACAATAAGTTATTTGTAAAGAAAAAAAAACTTTAAAACTATTTGTAAAGAAAAAAAAACTTTAAAAAAATGCTAGAGGCTGGTAATGCCAAATGTCTTTTCTATCTCAGAGCCCAGCTAATGGACAGAGATGACCCTTTACAAAGAGAGCTGTCTTGACTGGTATTTCTTCAGATGAAGGAGTGACATAGAGAGGTCACAACTGCTTTCTAAAACTTACCATCACTTTCCCAGTCAATTCTAGGGGGACTAGACTTGTCTAGTTGTCTAGTTGTAAAGTCGTTTTAACCTTTGTGTGTTTATGGGCTTCTTATTCCCCATGAGATGGTCAGAAGCACAGCAGTACCTGTCATACCTGACAGAAATCCTGTGGGTAGGTGTTGCCAAACACCCTGTTGGCACCCTAGCCCATGGAGTTTTAGGTTTAGACTCAACTTTTGGTTGGACAAACCTTAGAGATCATCTAGTGCGACTGCTGAGGCCAGTCATTACCAAGTGATTACTTGCTTGATAAAAGTATTCCATTATCAGTAAAGAATGCAAGTTTGTTAAAGATGTGCTTTTTCCTTTGTGAATTAGAACAGACTTAAAAGTTATCCCATAATAATGTCTCTTACACTCATCTTCTAATAGGCTTTTTGGATAGGGGAGAAGAGGTACTATTATTCTAGTTGAAACTGAGTATAACTTAAAACCAAAACACTCTACGTAGTCTCTGTTAACAGTATGTGGGGCACTAAAACTTTATCCATTTTGTGTTGCTTGAGTACATTTAAGAGGCTAAGCCTCAAACCCACTTCATCATCTCAGGGTGTGGTGGGATGCTTCCAGTTGTGGAGACCTTACTACCTTACCAGATGACTCACTCTGCTGTTAGACATCTCTCATTGTTTATGTGTTTTCTGTTCCTCTATCAGACCTGGTTCTGCCTATTTGGACTGTATAGAGTAATTCCAAATTTATTGCTGGATGATTGTCTTCAGTATCTCAGAAGGCCAATTTTCTTGTCACGTTGAATGTTTTCCCAGGTGTCACTTTGCCTATTCCTTGAGGTGTTCTCCATGTGAAGAGCTTGCTTCAAATTCCCACGTATCCTGTTTGCTCTATCAGAGTGCAGATCAGCTTGGCAATATCTTTTTTAATGGGTAGTGTCCGGAATTGAACACTCTACTTCCCACAAGCTTGTAATTTCTTATCTTACTCAAGGAATGGAGGATAATACCATCATTCCTAAGAAACTGCTTGAATTCTGACCATAAAAATGTGTTAATTCTATGGTGTTAGTATCTGAAGCAGAGGAGCATTAATGGGAAACTGAGACCTACCACCTCCAATCCTTTCCACTCGCCTTCCTGGAGTACATTCTTTGCCCATCTTTTTCCTGCCATCCTCACTCACCCCTTCTCCTCTAGACCAGAACAGCCGGGCCCACAGGGTTAGACTAGAGGATTTTTAAGGGGTATTCAATGAAAGTTCAGTCTATCCCTGAAGCCAAATGTTAGAACTTACATTTAGGAACTGTGAGAAGGATGAAACTCCTGATAATAAATAAGGTTCCCTTGGGTAACATTCAGTTTTTTCTCAAGTGAGGAAGGTGCTGCCCCCTTTGAAAATGTGTGTGAGCAGTTTTAGTTGTCACAGTGATGGGAGGCAGGTGTCACTGGTATTAGAGCCTTGGATGTGAAATGTCTTATGACGGTTGTGAATGTTTTGTAATGTCTCACCCAGAGAAGTATTGTCTCACCCCAAATTCTAACAAACACAAATGGAGAGGACACAGAACTAAGTAAAAAGACCAGATCCCAGTCCTATTCTTGTTCTTACTAGCCTTGCATTTCTCATTTGTAAAATAGGTGAGAACACAAAGCTCTTGTGAGGTCTAAGTCTCAAGCATTTGATCGGACTCTCGTTAATGACACTTGACTACTCAAGATTTATTCTCCTTTCATTCCATGTGGTTTGGGTTGGGCCTGACCTCACACCTTCTTGGAGGAGGGACACGTGACCTAGGGTTATCGGTTAGTTTATCCATTCCATGGCTCAATTATTGGCTCATGAGAGGGTACATGATCATCACTCAGGACAAGGATAATCAGGCCATGATTTTCATTAACACCTGTGGGAGAAGAGAAGCTGTGTTGTCAGGTCAAATCAGGCCTTGGAAGGATTTGAGCCAGAAATTGTGAGTATATACCATGATGGAGACTGAGAGTGATGCCAACCCAGCATAAGGAAAAGCCATTGCGAGAAGGGACTGGTATACATCATTCCAGCCCCTGGCTAGAGATGTCCCTAGAGATTTTCATTATGTGAGAAGTATATTTCCTTTGTTAGTTAAGCCACATTGAGCCACTTACAACAGAAATAATCCTGACTTACTCAGCTCTTGTCTCTATCTGCCTTGACTTACAGTTATTAGTTATCTCCTCCATGTGACTCCATGCTCCTTAAGGGGAGTTATCTTTGAACCCTCCCAAGTAGCCAAATAGTAGAGGTTAGTGTAGGATAAAGAAGCATCCCCAAAATATTTGATATATGAGTAAAATGAAATAAAATGATATATATGAGTTTTGTAGAATCTCAACTATTTTATGAATAAATAGCATTTTACATATATCAGAGTTCTCATTAATATTTCCTTCTAAAATATTTGTCTTGTGAGACATTCTAGAGCAGTAAGATTAGTATGTAAGCAAAGGCATTGCTCACCCAGTTTGGTTTTCACATTTGTCTCCATTTCAGCTTTGTAGCAAAGCAATCTGTCCTTACTGCTGTGTCCTTAATAGTTTTCTGCATTATAGTAAGTGGATCCAGTGCAGAGACCTTTTCTGTTTTATCTCTGTGCCCTCAGTACACATGGGAGGTACTCAATTGTTGGGCTCCTCTCCTTTCTCAGACCTTTCCAAAGCACCCTCTTATTGCTGTGGGCTTTCAAGGTGGCTGAGTTGCCAGAAAAGTGTATCCCTGTGGCCCAATGGGCATCTTTGGGGATTTGTAGTGTGTCTTTAACATTCATTCATTTAGAAAGCATTCATAGAGCACTTAACCATGAGCTGGGCATTGCCTTTGAGGATTCATACCCTTGTGGCATTCACAGGTAAGTGCATAGACAATTATAATGCAGTCTGATAACCACTAGGATGGAGGAAATATGGGGTGTTATGGGAGTAAACAAGAAGTTGCTAGGCTGAAGTGAATCAGGGAGATCTTCCTGGAAGAAGAAGCATTGAAGCTGAGGCCTAAAGGATCAATAGGAATTAGTCAGGCACTGAATAAGAAAGAGAGCTTCCTAGTCAAAGGGAATGGCAAAGACCAGTGGGTCAGTAGAGTTGGGAGGCAGATGTGGTTGGGGAGCTGAGCATGGGTCGGGCCAGCAATGGGTTTGTAGATGTGGTGCTACTGCTTTTTCCTTTGGGTCAGGTCTCCTTTCTAGATCAGCCAGGCAATGCTCTTTTTTTTTTTTTTTTTTTGCCTATTCAGTGGTTTTCTTGGTTAAGCCTATTAACTTCAACTAATGTCAGGATGCCAGGCAGTCGTGCCCAGCTCTACTGGGCTGAGGGCCTGGCTGGAGTCCATCCTTTCATCCTTTTCAAAATTCATGGATTAACTTCTCTGGAGGAATTCAAGCCTCAACAGAGCATAGGCTGGCCTACCTAGCTTAAAATCAGGTCCTTGATGATGGTAACCACCTCAAAGATGATTCTGTGTGTTTTTGAAAAAAGATCCCTAGGATTCAGGGGCAGGAAAATCTGGGTGTGGGAGAGACAGAGACAAGAAGTGATATGTATATGTGCCTTTTAGGGGAGTTTGGGGAAGGTAGGACTCGTCACTGGCTCATTCATTCAGTGTGGATTCTTACCTCCCTACTGGACAGCTTTGGAAGCCTCTTGAGAACATCAGTCAGGTGGGTAGGGTCTTGACAACTAATGGCCTTATCTGATTTATATTCCTTTAGTGATGGACATTGAAATTGAATCTCCCCACAAAATGGAGTCACTACTCTTTGCTCCTTAATGACAAGCCATTCCCCCATCTTCTACTTGGGGGTGCCTTTCCTAAGTTCTGTCTGGGCATATGGCTCTGCTTTTAAATCTTTGAGAATCTTCTTCCTGGCTGGGGCATATGGTAAGAGTCCTGGGGGTCTGGGAGGCAAAACCAGAAGTAGCTTGCCACAAGTAAGAATTTCCCCAAAGTTTCATGTGTTATCTTTACATTTTGTGCAAATTTGTATTCCCCCTCCATCATAAATGCATGTTTGCTTTAATGAAGACAGGCTTTTAAATTATGTATCACTGAATAAAACTGGCACATCAGAGAGTGTATTGTGTTTATGTAGATTCTTTTGACTGTAGCCATGCTGTCTTGTATACAATCTCCACTTTGACAAACGGGGGCTTATAGGTTACACGGATCTGGGTCATTAGATGTGTGACCTTGTAGAGATCACTTTACTTTCCCAGGCCTGTTTTTTTATCTAACGTTTGAGAACAATGAAACCTACATGTCAGGGTTAATGTGAGGATTAAATGAAATAAAATACATGAAGTGGCTGGCCCATAGTAGGTACTGAAGAAATATTAACAGTTCCCCTCTTATTAGGAAGATCTCTGTCAGGTTTACATTTCCAGAATTCTGTGATTCTGACTTAGCTGACTGAGAAGGTGACCCCATGGGACATTTGCTACTAGAGGGGTTTTGAGGAGAAATAGTATAGGTCACTGCCTGGTGACACAGCTGATGACACTGGCAATTGAAAATAAACTGTCTGGAAAGAGAAGATGTGATATGGTTTTAGGGCTTATCATAGTCTGTTGTTTTTCTTTTTCTAGGTCTTTCTGAAATGTGCAAATTGGTAAGTGGGTGACACAGTGTCCCTCTACTCTCTGGCCCACTTGTCATGAGGCAGCTGCAAGTGACTCATTGGCCAAGAAAGAAAGTCAGAGCATGACAGCTCTCCCTTTCCTGGGCTCACCTTTCAGTCCCACTGCTGAAAAAGATTTAGGCCACGGTCACTGCCTAGACTAATGAGTCTGTCTCAGGAAATTTCCTTCTAAATTCTGGAGTGATAAATGGGATGCCTGGATCACAATTAAAAAGGAAATATCACATATGATTCCAATCATTAATGTAAAAACTTAACTATTAACTTTAATTTTGAATATCCAACCATTTTATGGAAGAAAAAAAAAGTCTTCTCGTCATATGATAGATACTTCTGTGACTTGTCAAGGTCAGAGTCCAGCCAGACCTGGAGTGCAGGTGGACACCCAGATAGGGAGGAGTGTGATAAAAACCTAGTGTGGAAGCACATACAGGCACACGCGTGAGAGAGTTGTGTCATGTGGAAGCTTCAGCAAATCTTGGCAGTAGAGGTGATAACCAAATAAGGAATCAGATTCAGGAGAATGGGCGCCTCTCAGGCATGACCGTTTTTGTTTTCGTTTTCGTTTTTGTTCTTGTTTTTGTTTTTACAGTGTCTCCAGTGATTCTGATGCACAGCAAGGGTCTACTGCCCTGGAAGACATTTGTACTTCTGTTTTGAGCATTTGCCCTTCTGGGCTGAGAGCCCCTTGATGGCAGGGTCTTGCTCTCTCTCTCTCTGCTCAGCATCATTATTGCAATCAGCTGGAGCCTGATGCCAGGTCCAGAGCTGTGTCTCCCACCCTGGGGTGACTCCCATGCTGTAATGGGGACCCCAACGCTCCAGAATTTGGAAGAACTCCATGTCATGTGTTGTAAAAGTTAGAAACTCAATGAATACAAATGTCTGTAGTATATTACCACCGCTGCCATATCCCCATCTTTCTTCAGTGTCTCCTTTTCTTTCCAAATGTGTATCTGAATCTCTTTTCAGATTCATATTTTATCTTTGTTTACTGTTATTTCCCTGGCTATAAAAATATACCCTTGAGTCACTCTTCAAGTGCAACACTTAAGTTTGTTTACCTATGAACACAAGGGCCTCTCTCCCCTGTGAATTCCAAAACAATCTCTGGAAAGGAGAAAAAGTTCAGTATAAATAGGGAACTCGGAAAACAGAAGTGAGCTGAAGTGAAGCAGGTACCCAGCTTCAGGCTGATACATGTTTTTCCCATTTCTTCCAGCATATAATTTAAGTAAGTGCAAAAGCAAAGTTTCAAAAATTTCTGAATCTGTGGTCTTACTTCTTCCACCTTTGCTATACTTCTAAATAGGGACCCCACTACATTTGATCAATGAATGGATGAATGAATGCAGAAACAAATGAAATGTGATAGAACTCTGAATGGCTACATTTAGACCCCTTTTTGTCCGTGCCAGGGAAAGTACTAAACCCATCTTGGAATGCAAGATCTTACCTGAAGTAGGAAGCTGGTGTTGACATCAGATAGCAGCCAGTGGAGTGTGGCTTTTCCTAGCCCCTCAGAGGAAAGGCAATGTGAGTGGAGAAAAAAGACACTGGGCATTCTAAGTGGACACAATTAACAGGTTTGCCTCCTCTGAGATGGTGGGTTTGCTCTGTCAGCTGGCCTCCCAGAAACCAGTAAACAAAGCACCCAAAGGAGGAGGGGGAATGCGTTGTTCTTGAACAGGTGACACGCTGGAGCGGTTAGCAGAGTTCTGGGCAGGCTGCTGAGCTGGGTGTCTGAATTCCTCCTCACTGGTGAAGCTCAGGGTGGAGCTCTCCCTTCTCAGGGGACATGAGTGCAGCTGAAGCAACCCAGCAGGACCCCAGTTTCTATATGCCATCTATGGCATGTGCATGTCTGTGTGTGCTGTGTAGTCTAAGCCCCCTTTTTTGGTTGTTTTTAAGCCTGTGCTGTGATTTAACACAAAGAGGAGAACAGAGGAGCTGGGCCTCGCTGCAGAAGGCTGGCTGTAGGCACACAATTACCTGGAGAATCTATGCCAGTCCAGGAGCTATCGTCAGTCAAGGATGGATGCGTCCTCAGGGAGAAACTCTCACTCTCCCAGCTCACGGAAGCTATAAACAAGCCCTGAATACCCATGGATTAACCATAGTAAAAACTGTAATAGAGCAGCATGCTCCTGTAGAGACTAAAACTGTGTTCTTTTTGTAAGTCCTTCTGCCCTGCCCAAAATTGTGAGATCATCATTCTGGAATCACAGCATCACTGTGTGGTTGCCGTGGCTCCCGAGACTTACAAAGTATTGACTAGAACTCATCATGGTGCATGTTCCGTGGAATTGGAGATGGCCTAGTGCTACCACAAGAGGAAATTGCCAAGTGGTGCCTTGTGGTGCTTACTGGGGAATGAGGTTCCACAGAGAGATGAGGGGCTGCTACACAGCTTCTTCCCTGTGCACAGGATTGGTTTCTATCAGAGGAAGTGTGAGCAACTGGATGAGTTTAGTCTCTGAAGGTAAATCCATGTTTAAATGAGGATTGCCCTAACAGTCATGTGTCCTTCTCCACCACCATCACCTGAGAATAATTCCTTATTTCCAAAGCAAACGGTGGATCCCTATTAGTGTCTTTGCCTTGGTTTTCATGAAGAACCCCTTTTCACTTCCAAGAAGACCTTCCCCAACACCATTGTCAAGGATGAAACTGTGACACAGTGTCCCCTAGATGGGAGCAGGAGTCCCAGACGGCAGCTAGGACCCATCACAGGAGTCTTCTGGCTCCTCAGGGCTGTCTCTTCTAGCAGAAGCCCTCAGGCAGCCAAGGTTGAAGGAGCCAGCATTGCCCTGACTGGAGCCCGGGGGGCGGAGAGGAGGACCAGGTGTTTCGAGCAGCCTATTGCCAAGTGTGCAGAAACGGACTCCCTGTTGTGTCTCTTCCGTTCCAGTGACTGAAAGGTCTCATTAGTCTGTGCACACTAATAGCTTTCTTTAGGGACAATGAGGTTCTTGGGGATGTAGAGGCTGGAGAGAATCTGGAAAAGGTGATGGAGTTTTCCAGGTTTCATGGAGTGCAGCTCGAATCTATCCCTCCCTCCTGGTGCAATTCCAGCTGCCCTCATTGCTTCTTTGTAGTCAGTTGGGTTTTGTTTTTTTTTTTTTTTTTTTTTTTACCCCACCCTGAAATCCCTGACAACAGGATGTTTTGACTTCATTATTAAGAATGTGGACTGGGATAGAAGTGTATTAAAGGGAGTAAAGTGAATACAGACAAGAGCTAGGAAAGAATCACTCGATACCTACAGGGAAGCCAACAAAATGTGCTAACTTAAACAGAAAGGGTATGGTCAGCAGTTTCTGGCACTGAAATACATCAAGCTGTCAGGGAGGCACTGAGGCCTCCCACCAGTAAAGCCCCTAGGGCCCCTCTCTATCTCTGGCTCTTTCCCTTTGCACCTCCTCTTTCCTTTCCACCAGCCACAAGATTTTTGCAAAAGCCATCCTTTTAAAAGTGCTGCTTCCTTTCCAAAGTTCTTCTCCTTTTATTATAGAAGGTGGAGTTCATTGTCTTCTACTTCTTCCACAGAGTCCCCTTCACCACCCCGTCCTGGAACACCACTTAAAATTGAACAATAGGATGTTGCTGCACAGTTTTGCTCTGGCTTAATTATAAAGCCAAACCTGTCTGTTTATTTTAGCTAGTTTGTTTCTTCTTGGTTATAAGACGTCTCTGGGGTGAGACATCTGCAGCATCAGCCACATAGGATAGGTTTCATCCCTGACATGCTGGTACCACCTCAACACAGCTGGTGAGGGAGGGGTGAAGAGGGACAGTGTGTGTGTGAGGGTGTTTGTGTGGTGTTGGGTTCTCAGGGTTAGGGAGCAGGGCTCCCAGAATCTAAAGAGCAAATTAACAGTCAAATTAGTGTGGGGCAGCATTCTAGTTCTGGGCCATCCATCAGTTCAGGGTAAGACCTCAGCAAGAGATGGAAGTATGCAAGGTAAACAGGACTATAAACTTGGGGGAAGAATCCGTTCAAGTTTGGAAATAAAGAAATTGGAGGAAGGG
Organism: Hyaena hyaena; assembly: GCF_003009895.1. Lineage (NCBI taxonomy): Eukaryota > Metazoa > Chordata > Mammalia > Carnivora > Hyaenidae > Hyaena > Hyaena hyaena. The sequence goes on from NW_024080920.1 coordinate 1,657,659, forward strand.
CTTTTTCTTTAGCAGATACTCACTAAGCATCTACCATGACCCTGGCTATACAAGAGTACTTTCCATACCTGCTTTTAATTTCATGTTAATCTGGAGAGACCTTTAATGAGGAGACTGAGGTTCTGGGGGGCTAAACTTCTTGCCCAGGATTACGGAGTAAGAAGAGAGGGCTGGGATTTGAAAGCTAGGACCACTGACCTGAATTCAGGGCTCTATCTGCCACGCTATCTGCCTTTTTCATTAGTTGCAGTGGGTCCTATATAGTCACTCATTAATTTCATGTAAGTAGCAGACACTTACTTCCTCTGTTACCATATTATGTCTTACTTTGTTATTTTGTTCTGCCACTTCTAGCAGGCTATGAACACAGGGAACTTCTTTCAGAAAGAAAGTGGTAAAACCTCAGACTGACTAAGCAGAATTATCAGTGTCATCTTAGAATGTGGGGCATATTTGGTTAAACCATAAATTGGTTACTCAATTTACAGGGTATCCAGAACATACGTCCTAGCTGTTTCCACTCTCTGATAAGTTAGCAAGTATGAATTTTCAGTCCTTATGTTATTTGTTTTTTTCTGAAACTCAAGCTATTCTCTATTTCAAGCCCCATTTTACTACCTGGCAGGAAAATAGATCTTGATTACTTTTAGGTAAAATTGTTCACTCCAGGCTTATACTTGAGTTAATCCAGGATTTTGTTCTCCCTGATCCCACCCTTAAACTCAGAGTCGGCATCTAAGATCCAGGGGCCTTATGTAGCATCACAGCATCAATGGGAAGAGAATCAGACACCTGGTTATTGGCACCTTTCTACATTGATAGCCACCGAATGTACAAAACTTCCCCTTATGCTCGGGTACTGCTATCCTGCCACACTGGTATCTATTTGTTGAAACACCAAGTTCCTAACTGAACATCTAGCCATGCCATCTTATCTGCTTCTATTGGGGTGTCCTTGCATCAGGACTATACGTCCCTTTAATTTGGCTTTCCCTTTTCCCCAGTGAAACTTCCCCAGTGTACACATGACCCCACACTCCTCTGGGGCACAGGGGAACTTTATTGCTCCTACACCTTTCTGATCAGTGGCAAACCCAATGGGAATGTTTTAGGTCTTCCCTGTTTCAACACTATCTATAACAATCTCTGCTCAGCCACTGCTGTGCTGTGGTAGATTGTTCTGTGAAAATGGAACTACTAAGTCCAGTTGGGATGCAGGGCAGAGGCCTTTTCTCCTCTCAGGTCTTTACTCTTGTTTGGAGGTTCTGCTGTTTCTTCATTTATAGCAAGTCTTGGGGGAATAGAACATGTTAGAGCCTAGGGACCCTCCTCAGATACCATCATCAAACTCTTCTCTTTTGCTTTCCTTCTAACTCTTCCCTCCAACTTAAGACCAGATAAGTGGGTTTGTTTTTTTTTAATGTTTAATGTTTATTTCTCTTTGAAAGAAAGAGAGAGAGAGAGAACTGGGGAGGGACAGAGAGAGTTGGAGACACAGAATCTGAAGCAGGCTCTAGGCTCTGAGCTGTTAGCACAGAGCCCAACATGGAACTTGAACTCACAAACCGTGAGATCATGACCTGAGTCAAAGTCAGACACTTAACTGACTGAGCCCTCTGTGCGCCCCAACTAGATACGTTTTTAAATCTTTTTTCAGGCATTACAGGGAGAAAGCTGGTTCTGCAAGTGTTCTTCCCAAGGGATTATTCCCCGTGTCATTTTCCCCTCTTGACAGTGGTGGTATAGTGAGTGAAAGGGGAAGGAGTCCCAGATTAGCATGAAGTATAGTTGTAAAAGGTGGTGATTATAATTCAAAAGTTTATCCTTTTCCAGTAAAACAGTTTAAACATATGAGGCAAGAGGGGCGCCTGAGTGGCTCAGTTGGTTAAGCATCCAACTTCGGCTCAGGTCATGATCTCATATTTTGTGGGTTCAAGCCCCTCATAGGGCACTCTGAGGTCAGCACAGAGCCCACTTCAGATCCTCTCTTCCCCTCTCTCTCTGCTCTTCCCCTGCCCATGTTCTCTCTCACTTGCTCAAAAATAAATAAACATTAAAAAAAACACTATGAAGCAAGAATAGCAAGTAATTGTATAGTACATACTATGTTCTAGACACAAGGTACTGCCCATATAACTTATTTATTATGCATCTTATTTATTCCTGAGAGATGATGATAATGATGACGATGATAATTACTATCCTCCTTTTTAGCAATGAAGAAACTGAGACAAAAAGAAATTAAATAATTTACCTGAAATCTGTGAGATAGTAATAGGTAGTAACCTTTGGGATTAGGAGTCATATCCAAGCATTCTGTGTACTCAACCCCTACATGGCTTCACTGCTTACATATATAAGTAATGGTTTAGTGTTCAGCATCCTGGGGATTAGAACAGGAAGAGAAAGACATAGTTTTTTTGAAAACTTATGCTTGCTAATTTCTCACTGTTCCTCCTCTTTTCAAAACAGGTTGGCACCACACCTTCAGTTGTGGAGTCTCTTCTTCACCCACATTGGGCTTATAATCACTTGTCCAGTCTGGTGAAACTGGCAGAGATCAGTTCATCATTCATATGAGATGAACCAGTGAAGGAAGATGTGTGCATATGTGTGTGCGTGTGTGTATGTGTCTGTATGTGTGTGGTAGGGAGCTCCAGGCAGATAGGCCCTACTCTTGAGATCCATAAGAAATGTCTATTTTATGAGTATTGTATTCTACACAATATACCAAACACATGTGGTAGCTCAATAATGCAAACTCAAGTTGGCAGTTATGTTCTTTTTAAAAAATAAACATCATGAATGAAAACACTTTGTCAAAATCTTCTCTGCACCTATCAGAATTTGTCGGAGGCAAGTGTACACATGACTGTATGTGACACTTCTCTTGTACAAGTTCCTCTTCTGCTGTCTCTCCAGGCACCCAACAAAATTCTCTTTTCTCCATAATATATGAAATAGTGAAGTTCCTGGTGACATTTTGCAATATGGTATGACAACTGGCAAGTTTGGGAAATGATGATGTAATGGAATTAGATGAAACTGCTGAAATTCTTACTTTCCCCCATGGAACTCTGCCAGCATTTTGTTTTCTGTGATTCTGCAAAAATAACATGAAACAAAATCGGACTTTCTCATCAGTTGGGGAAATTGCAGCTCATGTTTATCTAGTCATTATGACACGCAAAATATTTTCTCATGGCTTGGAATTAGAAGGGAGTTAGATGAAACTGTGACGATTTGTTGAAATTCTTGAGAAAGCTTTTGAATGGTAGGGAATTGCAAGTGGTAAATAAACAGCCATTAGGAAATCGTGTAGAGGGGAGTTGTCAGAACATGAAGAATGTGGGGAAACCAGAGTGGGTATTGGTGACCGAGAGATTGGAGCCCACATGGCAATGGTGATAATAACGCAGCAAAAATGATGCTTCTCCCAATACCAAATACTCACCCACATTTTCAAGGATATGGAGTGATCTGAGTATTGAGAACATTTAAGTGTGAGAAACATTCAACTACAGGGTTTGCCTCCTGATATAAACTTCAGTTCTGTAGGTCTGGCTCATACAGCCCAATGGCCAGCACTTCTAAAAACCCTTAAAAGCTTCATTTTAATGGCACCAATTCTCTTTATCCAGGCACCCATCTCTGACTCAAACTCCTGGCAAACCAGACCAATTTTTTCTTGTCTCTCTAGGAAATGGGCAACTTGAACCATCTGAATCTTCTACATCCCACTTCTGATCCAGTTTCAATGGGGTCCGACTGGAAAGGAAAGCCCACCAGTGCCACAGCACAGCCAGCCCTCTGGACGTGGGCATGATGATAGGAGAAGGGCCAAGTCTCCCAAAGGCTCTTGTCTGAGACACACAGGCTTAGCCAAGGAGCAGCATTCTCTGATGAGCTGAGAGCTGGGCACTCCAGGGAAATCCACAGGCAAGAGTCCTGGAGAAATGGAAGAGGAACAGGTTTGACAGGCTGGGTACTTTGAGAGGGGGTGGTACTGGGTGGGAATCTTATGTTTATCTGATCACAAAGAAAATCTTTCATTCACATTCAAATTCATGCCTTTTCGGTGCACAGAGATAGACAGTGGTCTTATACTGGGATGTATGAAATCTCTGAAATTATACATAAAGCTCTCTGTGTGTGCATGTGTGTGTGAGTGTATGTAAACACTTTCCAGAAAAGAGAATCTGTCTTTCCTGCTGGGTTCTCAAAAGAATTAGTAACACCTCCCCCACACCCACTGTCACAAAAGTTAAAAACCAGTGACTTAAGGAGATTACAGAATTTTGAGGTGAAATGAATCTTGAATGATATTTAGCTCATTTTTGCCCCTCTTTTAATTTTTCTGATGTAATAATTTGAGTCTGATTAACATGAGATGTTTCATGAACATTGAAGTCCTCTAGGTCTTTCTCTTCCAAAACACCTTCCAGATGGTTCTTGGAAAATGCATCATGATGACCCAGAGTAGGGCTCTGAGTGGTGAAGTGGCTACCTATCTCTGTTTGTCAGAAAGACTGATGAAGAGGTGGCAGGCATAATGTTGTCTTCTGATTTATCTTCATTTTTCATTGGAGCACAAAGACGGGGTTTTGTGGTTTAGAACCTCAAGTCCCTCCATTTCAGAGGGAACTGATGAGATTTATTTTTATTACAAGAACTTGGCATAGTCCCACCAAATGAACTCACTATAGGGATTTTCATGGCCCAATCTTCTCCTGAACATTTACACATTTATTTCTTTTACTTTTCTGCTTAAAGCAGCTCAAAGATACATAATTCAAGATGATTATAGTTGGGAAAAAAATCTCATCTGTTCAACACAAATATTGAAAAGAGAAATCAGCTTGACACTTGGCACCCTTCACCGCAGCTGGGTTCACTCTTCCCAAGTCCAGTGTTTTTGTTCAGTGGATGGAAGTTATAGATGAAGAGCAGACTGAAAGCTGCAGAATTCTAATTTCCATGTAAGATTGGCCTAGGGTGAGATGGGAAGCAGGAGAATAGTCAGTTGATTCTTTTAATAGGTAGGTCATAAATAAGGCCTTCTTTTTAAGAAGTAGCCTAGAAAGAACTTGGCAACCATTGGCTGTAAGGATGGTGTTTGGAGGGGGGAGATTAAGAATGACTCCCAGGGGGGGTGCCTGGGTGGCTCAGTCGGCTAGGTGTCCGACTTCAGCTCAGGTCATGATCTCATGGTTCGTGGGTTCGAGCCCTGCATCAGGCTCTGTGCTGACAGCTAGCTCGGAGTCTGGAGCCTGCTTCAGATTCTGTGTCTCCCTCTCTCTCTGACCCTCCCCTGCTCACTCTGCCTCTCTCTCTCAGGAAAAAAAAAAAAAGAATGACTCCCAGGATTCTGACTTGACCACTGGGGACACACAGAAGGAGGAGCTTTTGGGAGAATTAAATGAGACCCATTTTGGATACGTTGCATCTGGATTGAGGTGAAGACTTTAGTGTCCAGTTCAACATGAAAGTCTGAACTTCCAAGCAGAGAGTTGGGCTGGAGATGTGGTTTGAGAGTCATCAGAATACCCACAAGCCTATAAAGCTACAGGAAATTAGAGAGGAAAATTTCAAAAAAGGAAAGCAGACAGTGTTGCCAAATATTTCAGAGAAGTCAAGTATGGAAGAACCAGCTACCCGCTGACTTTAGCAATGAGGAAGTCACTGATGACTTTAGGATAAGCAGTTCCTGTGGATTTGTGGGGTGGAAGCCAAATCATATTTGATGCAAGATGGTGTGGACAGCAAAGAAGTGGCAAAGCTGAGTGGAGGTAACTCCAGAGGCCTGGATGTGAAGAGAAAAATGTATACAGTGGTAGCTGGAGAAGCTATGCAGGATGGTGGGAGTTTTATTTATTAGTTCTTTTTTTTTTTTTTTTTTTCTGAGAGAGAGAGAGACAGCATGAGCAGGGGAGGGTCAGAGAGAGAGGGAGATACAGAATCTGAAACAGGCTCCAGCCTCTGAGCTAGCTGTCAGCACAGAGCCCGACCTGGGGCTTGAACCCACGAACTGTGAGATCATGACCTGAGCCAAAGTTGGATGCTCCACCGTCTGAGCCACCCAGGCACCCATATTTATTAGTTTTTAGAAGAGACTTGAACATGATTAAGTGATGATATGAAACCAGAAGGAAGAAGGTGAAGAAATAGAACAAATGATTCATTGTTGGACGGAAATGGAGAAGAGTAAATTCAAGAGTACTGTGGTGAATGCCGGCCTTGAAGCACACATCCTCCAAGTCACTAGGGAAGGATGGATATGGTGCAGATAAACTTGTGAGTGGGGGTGGAGACCTCAGGGACCTCATACTGATAATCTCAATCTCATCAGTTAAAGAAAGTGGGGCAGTGGGCACCTGGGTGGCTCAGTAGGTTAAGTGTCCAACTTTGGCTTAGGTCATGATCTCATGGTTTATGAGTTCAAGCCCCGTATCTGGCTCTCCGCTGTCAGCACAGAGCCTGCTTTGGATCCTCTGTCTGCTTCTTCCCCTGCACCTCCCCCACTGGTTCTCTCTCTCCCTCTCTCACTATCTCTCAAAATAAATAAACTTTTAATTTTTTAATGTTTAATTATTTTTGAGAGAGAGAGAAGGAGAGACAGAGCACAAGTTGGGGAGGGGCAGAGAGAGGGAGACACAAAATCTGAAGTAGGCTCCAGGCTCTGAGCTTGTCAGTACAGAGCCCGACTTGGGGATCACACTCATAAACCACAAGATCATGACTTGAGCCAAAGTCGGACACTTAACCAACTGAGCCACCCACGTGCCCCCAAAATAAATAAATAAACTTTTAAAAAGTTTTTAAAAAGAAAGTGGGGATACTTGAGGTAGGCTAGGGAGCATTAGAAAAGTGGTAAAAGTTTGGACGTACCATGGAGAAGAAGAGAAAAGAGACACTGATTAGGCAAGCAGACAAAATTGGCCAGAAGCACTTGTTACTAGATGAGACTGGAAATCCTAAACCTAAATCCAATCCACCCAACCATGTGTATTTCTTTAATGCTTGGCTACCAGTGTGCAGAGCTGGAGAAGTTAAAGATGTTTGGGTTAATCCAGGGTTGGGCATTATAAAACAGAAGTAACAGCAGGACAAAGGGATGAAGAAGTTGGGTTTTCTAGGTAGAAAGTAGCTAAAGTGATGAACCAAGGGATCTGGGCAAGAGAGGGAAGGATGAAGCAGGAAAGGACTTATGTAAAGTGAAAGGCTGAGATGAAATGAAGTATGCATGTTGCTGAAGATCTTGTGAAGATCAGAGAACAGGTAGTAGGGTCAGAGGACTGGAAAGATCTGGAAAGACAGGATAGTGTGGTCAGAGAATGCTTACATTAAAACATGTTTTTCAAAACACTTTACTTTTATGTCCACATTGTACTGTAAAATTTAAAAGTACATTACAAATGAAAATACAAATATTTGGTAAATTATTTATTTCATATTATCTGTGCCTTAGGCTCTCTTCTATGTGATAATCCCACTCTCTTCATTGGAATGGGAAAATATGAACCAGGTCTTAAGAGTATTATTTCTCTAATGCTTTGATCATTTTATATGTACAATGATATTATATTTTTACTTTAAATATAGGATCTTGTTCTATTTCAGCAGTCCCAGCAGCTGTTATAAGCATAATAAAACCTTCAGTATGTGTGCTTTCTCTGGCTTTGTGCTTTCCCCTAAATATAAGTTGATTTTGTAAAAATTTAACCTATAAACCTCAAGAGGACAGATCACATCAATAGATCTGACATGGCAAGTGACTAATGACAAAGAGTGGACCCATGGAATGCCAGGGAGGCTGTGCACAGCACTGTGACCTAGACTGGAAACTGAGTCCGAAACTCAGTTAGATACATATAGGTTAGGGTAGATGAGCAGTGCATGTAAATAAGGCACAGGTGGCCTCCATTCCATCTAAGGCCGCTTCTGCTATAAATTAGAAGAGATGTTAAAAGTCAGGTGTGTGCATAATTTGAACATAGTTCAGTAAGAACACAAATATTTCATTTGTTATGCCTGATTTTGCTAAAATATATGTTAGTAAGTTTGAAAATTGGGTTGAAAATGCAAACAAAGTTATGGGTAATGAATTAGAATCCCATTTGCAGAGAAAATTGCCCTCAGACATTTTATTAGTCAGGAGGACTAAGGTGCTTCTCAAGAATCCTATTCAGTTGTCTTATAACTAAACAGAATAAAGATGGAGTGGACACATGTGATGGCCACCAGGGTCTCAGGAAAAATAGCACCCCTCGAAAAAGAGCAAGGATTTATCATTAGGGCTATACACACAGAAGATTCTGGTTCCTGTGCCAAGCATCTTCCTACAAGATTAAAAATAGGGACTGTGTCTCATCCATAACAGGTGCTTAGTTAAATGACAGGCAGGTCTGTTCTTATCTGCCTGCTTTTGGTGAAGATTGTGTCTCTGGTCACCACATCTCATGACATTAATGTCATCTAATTCCCATGCTCTTAGTCCACGCTCATCAAATCACCTGCTGATGGTAATTTGCCTTCTTGTGTAGACTTTTCTAAAAAAGAGCAACTCCCTGGCATGCTGACATGAATATTCTAGTTTGCTTAGCAGTTCTGTCTTTCTTGTAATTAATGACATAACATTCTAGTTTATTTACCAGTCTCTTATGAGATGGCTAATTAGGGTGAGTTGCTGCCCCTCGTTCTGATGAATTCGGGAAGGAAAATGTGAATTTCTCCACCTTTAAAGAAAGCAAACAAGCAGGCCTGGACTGTACAAAAGCACTGCCTTTCGGAGAAGTCCCCCCCCCCCCCCCCCCCCCCCCCTTTAGCAGAGGGGAGCAGGGGCCTCAGGGGAGCTGTCTACTGACATCCAGTCTTGGCAGGACGCTGCGGCCATGCATCCCCTCGGCTCGCCCTGCCCCCCCCCCCCCCCCCCCCCCCCCCCCCCCCCCCCCCCCCGTGGCAAACCTCTCTCTGATATTTTTTCTGTTTCAACAAATACCACGTATGCCTTCTGCAATCACGCCCTGTTAGCCCTTATTCCAGTTTCTGTGCCTAGAATCCCACTCAGTTGTCTGGAATTCAAGTAACCTTGATCTTGATGAGGGGCTTTGTTGTGAGGCAATGACACTCAAACTTTAGTCTCATCCAGATGCTTGTGAAAATGCATATTCCAGGCTTCCTCACAGAGATCCTGCCTCAGCAGATCCAGGTAGGGGCCGAATGTGCATTTTTCCCATGACTGATTCTGATTCACAGAGTCAATAGACCACATCTGGAGAAATGGCTTTAGACTGGGGGTGCTGACTCCTTTATGGCTATGGGCACTAGCAAGGGATATTTTCTGTGGGATGCCCCCCTTCACCAGAGTGAAGTTTGAGGCATCCTGGGGAAGGGGTGTGGGAGGAAACAAAGCCAGTTTGGAGTAACAAAGGAGAGAAACCAAATGGCAATGGCCTGGGAAAGGGGCGAGAAGGCTTTCTTTTGCCACTTCCAATGGAGGCTGTTTGTCTGCTCATGGATGAGGTGGTTTGTCTGCCAGACAAGTTGGTTCTGTTGCACACTCTGTCAGGCAGAAGCTGACCTCAGGTTTAAAGGGATGTTTACCTTAATTCGGCAAAAACTGCTTTGGCCAGCCAGGGACATATACTCCCAGGCTGCCTCAAATGATGGTGGCAGCCTGTTGTGTTGAAAATGTGTATGTGACATTCAATGCGATCCCAGTCAAAATTGCACCAGCATTCTTCTCAAAACTAGAACAAACTATCCTAAAATGTGTATGGAACCACAAAAGACCCCGAATAGCCAAAGTAATATTGAAGAAGAAAACCAAAATGGGAGGCATCACCATCCCAGACTTTAGCCTCTACTACAAAGCTGTCATCATCAAGACAGTGTGGTATTGGCACAGAAACAGACACATAGACCAATGGAACAGAATAGAGAACTCAGAATTAGACCCACAAATGTATGGCCACCTAATCTTTGACAAAGTGGGAAACAGTATCCAATGGAAAAAGGACAGCCTCTTTAACAGATGGTGCTGGGAGAACTGGACAGCAACATGCAGAAGAATGAAACTAGATCGTTTTCTCACACCATACACAAAAGTAAACTCAAAATGGATCAAGGACCTGAATGTGAGACAGGAAACCATCAAAACCCTAGAAGAGAAAGCAGGAAACAACCTCCTTGACCTCAACTGCAGCAATTTCTTACTTGACACATCTCCAAAGGCAAGGGAATCAAGAGCAAAAGTGAACTATTGGGACCTCATCAAGATAAAAAGCTTCTGCATGGCAAAGGAAACAATCAATAAAACTAATAGGCAATTGATGGAATGGGAGAATATAGTTGCAAATGACATATCAGATAAAGGGCGAGTATCCAAAATGTATAAGGAACTCACCAAACTCCACACCTGAAAAACTAATAATCCAGTGAAGAAATGGGCAGAAGACATGAACTGACACTTCTCCAAAGAGGACATCCAGATGGCCAACAGACACATGAAACAATGCTCAGCGTCCCTCCTCATCAGGGAAATACAAATCAAAACCACACTGATACCACCTCATGCCAGTCAGAGTGGCTAAAATGAGCAAATCAGGAGACTCTAGATGCTGGCAAGGATATGGAGAAACGGGCACCCTCCTACACTGTTGGTGGGAATGTAAACTGGTGCAGCCCCTCTGGAAAGCAGTGTGGAGGTTCCTCAAAAAATTAACAATGAACTCCCCTAGGACCCAGCAATAGCACTGCTAGGAATTTACCCAAGGGATATAGGAGTGCTGATGCATAGGGGCACATGGACCCCAATGTTCACAGCAGCACTCTCCACAATAGCTAAAACATGGAAAGAGCCTAAGTGCCCATCAATGTATGAATGGATCAAGAAAATGTGGTTTATCTGTACAATGGAATACTACATGGCAATGAGAAAGAATGAAATCTGGCCATTTGTAGCAACATGGATGGAACTCGAGGGTGTTATGCCGAGCAAAATAAGTCAGGCAGAGAAGGACAGATGCCATATGTTTGCACATATAGGAGGATTAGGAAGAACTTAACAGAGGACCATGGGGGAGAAGTTGGGGGGAGGGAGGCAAACCATGAGAGACTCTTGAATGCTGAGAACAAACTGAGGGCTGATGGGGGTGGGGGAGAGGGGAAGGAGGGTGATGGGCATGGAGGAGGGCACTTGTGGGGATGAGTACTGGGTGTTATATGGAAACCAACTTGACAATAAACTATTTAAGGATAAAATGTTGAATTCCAAAAAAAAGAAAGAAAAGAAAACGTGTATGTGGCTATAAGGCTTCTTTCTCTTGTCCTAGAGGTCAACAATACTGGAATTTGTTGTCCATATAAAGTGCTGGAAACCTTTTATTAACTGGCATATGGCAATCTTATCTGGAGAATCAGACTACTAGAACTACGGCTAATTCATGGAGTTTGGCCGAGGTCTTCCTCCCTTTAGAGATGCGGAAACCAAGGCGGAGGGAGGATGGGCAGTTCACTGAAGTCCAACAGCCTCATAGAAGAGCAACTGGGACTGGAAGTAGGTCTCTTGCCATCAGGGCACTCTGCTGCCTGCTCCCAAACCACAGTCACGAGACAAGTGCCTGCTGCGTCAGCAGACGAGCCAGATATATTGGTTTGATAAATGCTTAGGTATGTTTTATCATACAGATAGAAGACACTATTAGCTGCTTTACATTTCTATTTCATCTGTTTAGCCCTACATAATTCCTCCCTTGCTTAAGCAGCCCATTTTTTTTTTTAAAACAGTGATCCTTCTAAGTCAGCATCTCTCCTCAACTAAGTACAGTTGCCACCTAGTGGCTCAAAGATAGCAATAAAATTCCCTACAAAAGCTTTGTATGTAGGCCAAAGAAACCAGAGAATTTATACAACCTGGAAGAGATCATTCTGGATCTTCATGTTCAACACCCTCATGTTGCAAGTAAGGAAAATGGGCTCTAGCGGGGAAAGCAACGTGCTGGAGGCCCCGCTGTAGGTGCACGGAGCCAGGGGCACCCTCCACTATCGGCGGCCAGCTCCGGCATGTCCAGGGGTCCCTGAAGGATGGACGGTGTTGGCAAGAGAGGGATGAGAGAGCCCCGAGGTTCTTTCTGGTCACCAGGCAGGCATCTCTGCCCTGGCTGGGGCTCAACTTTATAAGTGTTTGGGGGACGGCACAGAAGTGGCATTTGCCTTAGACAATGGTTTCTGACAACAGACTTCTTTGACATGTAAGCATTTCCCAGAACATAGATTTGTATAACCTTTATCAGTAGTGATTGAGTTAGGGGATTTAGATGCTTATCTTATGGGGAAGGAAGGCATCTTTAGCATACCAGACAATGTTTTTAGCATAAGAGGGTGAAGTTACTTCTCTGTGAGCAGGGGTCAAACAAGTCTTTCAGGAGATACCTTTGCTTTCATAATCACAAAAGAAGTTCCTCAATAGGGGGTCGCCTGACTGGCTCAGTCGGTTTAGCTTCTGACCTTGGCTCAGGTCATGATCTCACAGTTCATGTGTTCGAGCCCCGCATCAGGCTCTGTGCTGAACGTTTGCCCAGAGCCTGGAGCCTGCTTCAGATTCTGTCTCCTCTCTCTGCCTCTCCTCCACTCATGCTTTGTCTCACTCTGTCTCTCAAAAATAAATGAATGTAAAAAAAAAATGAAAAAAAAAAAAAAGAAGTTCCTCAGTAGGTTCCTTCACAGGGAGTAATCAGCATATTACAAGGCCAGAAAAGTGCTCCAGGCAGAAACAAATGGGTGGGGGTAGATATTTGCCCTTAACTCTAAATTAGGCTCTTTGCCTCAGGGCCAGACTCAAGCCCCCTTTGTTATGTAAGTCTTGGATCTGCAAGACCCTTAGGAAGAGCCTTTTGACAATCATCCACAATGCTATCATCTGAAGTCTCTTTGGAAAGGCAAGGACATGCCTTTCCTTATGAGCAATCTGTGTGGGGAATATCGTTCTGATCTGGAATATTGTGAGATCTGGTCAATACCAGCAGCCTCATTTCCAACATGAGCCAGTAGTAGCAGAAGGAGATACCAGTTTTCGTTCCTCATGGCAGGAGCTGTGCAAACACTGTCATTTCCTTGCTGTGACTGCCATCCAGAGAGGCCGGTGCGGCTCCAAGCACTCCACCACATTGAGTACGTGATGTGGGGACTGCCTGGCCCCACTCTCTTGCAGAGTGAATGTGCTCCTGGAGGGCAGGGTGGTGGGTGCACTTGGGATTCCAGAGTGCCTGGCCCAGGGCCTGACACACAGTAGTGCCCAGTGTATATGTAACAGATGAGTGGGTCCTCTATGACCAGACTCGTGTCGCTAGGCTCCATGGTGCCATCAAGCCACAGCAGTTGTCCACACAAACGAAGCTCCATCAGTGTGGTGCTGGTGGCAGGATGGAGGCCTGCGTTAGCTGAGTCCGCTGAACAGTGTGCTGTGCCTTCCAGCTGGCACAGTGTGCTTTCTGCCTCACCTTCGAGCCACGTACTTCTGCACCCTTTCTGGGTTGAACGTCTCTTGCCCAGGATACTTTTGTGTTCAGAGTGAATTTCCTGACAGGCAGCAAATCTAAGCATCCCCTCACAGAAGTGAGGTGAGCACTCAGAGTCTCATCCCCTTCTATTTATAACATGCGTTGGTGTCAGGCAGTCCCATAAAGGGTGCTCAGGGCAGAACTCAGAATGCACCTGACCTCCAGGAAGAGGCCCGTGGAGGATGGATCCACAGGGGTTGAGAATGGGCAGGCGCTTTAAATGGCTGCAGATGGTGAGGGTGCCAGGGTGACAGACGGTGGGTGGCAGTTTTCTTTGTATTCCAAATAAGCTGAGGCTTTTCTTTTATCCACTGAAGCTCTCTGGAGGAAATGGGGACAGGGAGAGTTGTAGGCATAGGCAGCCCCTGGGGGGAGGGGTTTGCGTCCTGGGGTCCCCGGGTGGACTTCCCAAAGGGGATGAGTTCTGAAGCCCCTTCAGTCATACACAGAATTTGGTGTCTATGTATGTTTTGGGGAACAAAATGTCTCTATCTTTTATGAGCTACTCAAAGGAGTCTATGATCCAGTCATATGAAGAACCACCAATGTACAGAGCAAATCCATCTCCAAACTCTTTGAAATGAACCGATTTTTTGTCTCATTCTGGAAGAGAAGATTCAGCCACAGTTGTTTTCTCTGACCAGTGTTCTCATCCATATCTGATGTCATTTTTTAAATGGTATGTGTATATAGAAAACAAGTACATAAGTAAAATCCTACTGTCTTTACTGTCTTTTATAATGAGTACATAATTGAGTCCTAAACAGAGGCATGCAGAAAATATGCATTTCTTTTACTTTTATAAAATGCAAATTATTTTCTATTTAGAGCCCCTATTCCTTCCATGTGGCAGAGACTTAACCTCTAGTTTGGGATTTTCTATTTCTCTCTCTGCCCCAGGGGACTGTGTGTCCATTCTGGAGTGCTTACCTAGAATTGAGGTGCCTACCTAGGACAAATGGGTGTAAATGGGGGTATCTTTTATGTCACTTGTATACAAAGTCATATGCTGAGATCCACCCTTGATCTCACTGAGTCTTTGGCTGTGGGACCACATGTGTCACCTGAGCTTTCTATCTTCTGGTCCTGGCCCTGGCAGACCTCCCTGTTATCTTCCTGATGAGTCCCTGGGGCTGTGTGTGCCTCTGCCTGCCTGAGCTAAGGCTCTGTGGCCTTGCTTCTTTCCTTTGATCTAGGAAAGAGGATGCTTTGGGCCTCTCTTTAAGATCCAAATTTACCAAGTCTTCTAATTCGTTTTTCAAGAAGCTGATCATTTTCACTTTATGTAAACCTTTCTGATTTTAAATGTTGGTAATTAATTCATTTTGGGGGCACCTGGGTGGCTCAGTCGGTTAGGCGTCTGACTTTGGCTCAGGTCATGATCTCGTGGTTTGTGGGTTCAGGCCCCGCGTCGGGCTCTGTGCTGACAGCTAGCTCAGAGCCTGGTGCCTGCTTTGGATTCTGTGTCTCCCTCCCCTGCTCATGCTGTCTCTCTCTCTCTCTCTCTCTCTCTCTCTCTGTCTCAGAAATAAATGTATAAAAAAATTAATTCATTTTGAAAAAACAGCCACTGAAGATTAAAAAAAGAAAGAAAAGAAAACAAGCAAACCAAAACAACACCACAAAAAACAAACACCTTTCCATGGCCCAACTTTGCCCCTAGGGCCACCATTTTGCAGCCTCTGCCTTAAAGGCTTAGACTTAAGCAAATCAAAACAGGGAAGACACCCATTTTTCTGCTTTCAAATCTGTCACAACTCTTCCAGAGGCAGTAAGCACCGGATTGCCTACCTACTGGAGTAGGAGAGAAGGGCAGAGGGGAGAAATCTGGGGGCAAAACATTAGTTAATATTTCCAAAAGTTATCTTTCTACACCTTGATATTGAGCTTATAAAGACAGGTTCTGCGTTTTAAAAAATTGGGGCAGCTGGGTGGCTCAGTCGGTTAAACGTCTGACTTTGGCTCAGGTCATGAGCTAAGGGTTTGTGAGTCTGCGCCCCACATTTGCTCTCTGCTGTCAGCACAGATCCTGCTTTAGATCCTCTGTTTCCCTCTCTCTCCACCCCTCCCTGGCTCTCTCTCTCTCTCTCTCTCTCTCTCCCTCTCTCTCTCTGTCAAAAATAAATGAAAACCTTTAAAAATAAATAATAAACTTCTATATCCAGGGGGAAAAAAGGCTTTAGATTGCACAATATATTTTCAATAAAGTAATCATGTTCAGCAAATGCTTTCAGTGCAATTATAGAATTTTATATTGGGTTTCCTAGTGATTGTTTAATCTAATTCCTGAGACTGGATTAAATAAACGGGACAACTGAAGCCTACAGAGGTTAAGTGAGTTGGTTTTGGTCACCCAGCAAGTCACTATCAGTGAGACTTATAGACTCTCAGCTCTTTCTTTCCAGTGCCTCCTCCTGGAGAGGTTGAGGACCAGAGCATTGTATCCTGCTTGGGGTGGAAGTAGGGTGCGGCACGAGAATGGAGAAGATGCTGGAATGCAGTGCTCAAAGTCAAGGAGGGAAGACCCAAGAGACCATGGCCCCAGGAGAAGTCAAGTCAAAGGGACTAACAACCTCTTTTAATTTTCATTAAAATTTGAGAAGTGCTATTTTGGCCTAATAGGTCTCTACCTTGGCTGTAGTTTAGAGATGTTTAGAGCCTGAAGAGCTTTAAAATTTAAATTTTAAAATTTGGTGGAAGCCTGTGCTCTACCCCTAAAGATTCTGATTTCATCAATCTAGTGGTAAGGTCAAGGTGTCTGTAGTTGGAAAGGCTCTCCTGGTTATCTTCATGTGCAACAAGGTGGAGATTGACTGCTCCAGCCACACAGAACCACCACCACTTTCCAAACACAATACACCTGCCCTCCCTGTGCACTTACTGTCCTTCTAGCCCGCAACAAACTTCTACTTAAGCTTCAAAATCCAGGTTACCAAGCCTCCTTCAGGAAAAGGTCCCTAAAGCCCCCTCCCCCCACCCCGGAGTTAACTGCTCCCCTCTTTGTGCACCCTCTTGCAGATAGATCATATAATTGTAATTATGTATTTTCATGTCTCTTTATCTTACTATGGAAAGCTAAGCTGTGACTAGTTTTGGAGCAGAGGATCTGGTTTATTTACTTGTTTTAAAACTGCAGAGCCTAGCGTTTGTGTAGTTGGTTCTCCATCTGGTTCTCCGTATCTCTATTGGTGACTGAATGCACACATGAGTTAAGTCAAGGTTTTATTTATTTATTTATTTTATTTTTTATTTTTTATTTTTTTAATGTTTTATTTATTTTTAGGAGAGAGAGAGAGACAGCGTGAGCAGGGGAGGGTCAGAGAGAGGGAGTCACAGGCTGAAACAGGCTCCAGGCTCTGAGCTGGCAGGCAGCACAGAACCCGACGTGGGGCTCGAACCCACGAACCGCGAGATCATGACCTAAGTGAAAGTCGGACGCTTAACCGACTAAGCCACCCAGGCGCCCCAAGTCAAGGTTTTAGAACCGAGTAAGTATCCTGCAGATGTTCTCAGTCTCCCAGTCATCCCCACCAGAAAATTATCTCCTACTCTGCCAACTCTTAACTGTCCCAAAGAAAACAAAAGACAGCAAACAACAAACAGATCACAAACAGATGTGTGCATAGTATATATGTCATGGCTATTTCAAGCAGGAATAGTTGGGAATGAATTACATGATCCAAAAAGGCAGGGATTTGTGTTGGTTTCGTTCCTTGCTATATCCCCGGTACCTACAACAGTGCCTAGAATCAAGAAATGGTTAGACTGAATGAATGGATACTGAATAAGTGATGATTTTAAGACGGCTTTCTTTTTTCCTCCTCCTTTCCCATTTATCATCTGTTCCAGTGACACTGAGCTTTGTTTTGAATGCTGTGACGGAATGCTGTTTTCAATTGCCAAGACAAGATCACTGGGAGCTCCCTTTAAGGATGTTCTGGCTTTGGAAATTTGCTGACCCTGACCACAGTATTTGCAGGCAAAGTGTGAATCAATCTCCAGTAATTTTCTAAGTGCTTCTTAGTGACCTGACAATCTTTCAGACTGACTAAATATAATATAGTCATAAGACCCTAACTTTATAATTATTCACCCTCACTTCAACACACACACACACACACACACACACACACACACACACGGAAAATCCTGAGTTACACTGAGCTGTTTACACTGAGTATCACTTGGGGCTTGGTAAACCAAGACCGCATTATGTTCTGTCCTTAAGAACTCAGAAGCCCTTCCTGCCCAGTGGCCTGAATCAGCAATGAATTTGATAATCTCTTAATGACTGCTTGTCTTGCTGAAACTGTGACAGAGAATGACAGAATTTTAGAGCTGGAAGGGATCTTACAGATCATCTGATTTAACCCCATGAGTTTGGTGAATAAGGAGGCTGAGATCCAGAGGCATATCACTTGCTCAAAGTAACACAGCTCATTAG
The DNA here is from genome assembly GCF_003009895.1 of Hyaena hyaena. NCBI lineage: Eukaryota > Metazoa > Chordata > Mammalia > Carnivora > Hyaenidae > Hyaena > Hyaena hyaena. The sequence continues at coordinate 1,675,662 of NW_024080920.1, forward strand.
CTGCTAAATAAAGGCATCAGCTGATGCCCTAACTTTTGGTCCCTGGCATTTTATGTTTACCTTCTAGAATCTACCTTATACTGGGTTTAAATCATTTTTTAAAAGGTTTTAAAATGTTTTTATTTATTTCTGAGAGAGATTGAGAGAGAGAGATGGTATGAACAGGGGAGGGTCAGAGAGAGAGGGAGACACAGAATCCAAAGTAGGCTCCAGGCTCTGAGCTGTCAGCACAGAGCCCAACACGGGGCTCGAACCCACAAACTGTGAGATCGTGAACTGAGCCGGTCAGACACTTAACCTACTGAGCCACCCAGGTGCCCCTGGGTTTAAATCACTTAATGTAGGAATGGCAAGTCATTCTCTGTTCTTTATGATGAAAAAAAGACTAAAAGAGAATTGTGATCCTTAAAAGTCAACTCCTTTAGGTTAAAAGTGAGGTTAGAATGTATTGAAATACATTGGTCTCAGCTTGCAAGAACAGATGGTGATTTTTTGGCTTTCAACTGAAAGCATTAGTTTCCATTAAAGTTTTTCTCAAAACGAAATTCTTTTTTCCAGATTTAGAACTTCACAAAACAATGTCTTAACCAAGCTGAATTATTCACTGTCCCACAAATGCACTGTATATTTGTAGCATATCCTTTTCCTCCCTAATCCAATTTTTTGTCCTGGCTGATCTCTATGCAGTCACATCCTACATGTTCTTCCAAATCTAGTTAAATTTCCTCTCCTCTCTAAATGTCCTCTTGACCATCTGCCTTGCCTGGAATAGTATCTTCTTTTCCCCAACTTCTTTAACATTTGTGAGAGTATTTAATAACTACATATTCTTTTTATTATGTATTAGGAAAATATATTAGTAGCATATCAGACTCATGACTTCATAGTTATATTTTCTTTAAATCACAATGATATTTTTTATATCATTAATAGAAGGATGTATTTGTTATGGCTACAAAGCAAACTATTCCAAAAATATAATGGCTTGAAAAAAAGAATCAGGGGCGCCTGGGTGGCTCAGTTGGTTAAGCGTCCGACTTCGACTCAGGTCATGATCTCACGGTTCGTGGGTTCGAGCCCCGCGTTGGGCTCTGTGCTGACAGATCAGAGCCTGGAGCCTGCTTTGGATTCTGTGTCTCCCTCTCTCTCTGACCCTACCCTGTTCACGCTGTCTCTCTCCCTCTCTCTCTCTCTCTCAGAAATAAATAAAAACATTTAAAAAATATTTAAAAATAAAAATAAAAAAGAATGACTACTGAGCTCATGATTCTATGGCTTGGCAGTTTGAGCTGGATTAATTTGGGCAGGTTTTTGGTTTTGCTGGGCTCCATGTGTCTGTGGTCAGCTGCAAGTTTGCTAAGTGGCTCAGTGTATGGAGGTTGGCTGGCTGTCAGCTGGAGCCCCTTCTTTCTTTTTCACATGGGCCATCATCTCCTATTAGGTTTGCCACCAGGCTTTTCCTACGGCAGAGCCAGGGGTCCAAGAGATACAACAGAAGTATGCAAAGCCTCATGGGGCCACACAAAACTGGTATGCCATCACTTCCGCTGTGTTATATTTGTTCAAGCAAGTCGCAAGACTAGTTCCCCTCTCTCTAAGTGGGAGGAGCTACAAAGTCATATTGTAAGGGACACTGCTGGGGAGAAGAGCTAGGGAAACTTTGCAATCAATGTATACAAAAGTTGATTTAAATAAAAATGCACTTTGTAGGAGACTATAGTAAAGACTGAAGTTGTTACCCAGATGGCCGAATGCTTAATCATCTGATGCTTAACCATTTACTGCCTTGTGACAATTCTGGTATGACTACCAGTGGCACCAGCCTGAAATGCAGTTGGAATGAGGTATCTCCTTTGTCTTGATCTCTATGACTTGGATGTCTGGAATTCTAGCCCCATCTAAGGTCTCCCTTCAGATCTCAGGATTAGAATATGTTTGAGGAGTGGGGGAGGGAGTGTATTAGGGTAGAAGAAGATCCCTAACGGATCTTAGGATGTTGTCTTCCTCCACAGCCTTCTGGCAATGGATATCATCAACGAGGAACCTGGATCACTGTCAGTGTATCTGGATACCAATGTTGCTAACTTGCTCTTGCGCTGCTAGTTTAGGGCAGGGATTCAACATTTTGATTAAGTATTCTGACTTAGCCATTATGATACAGCCATGTTGAAGCCAGAAGCATTTTGCTGGGGCATAAACGACAACAATTAAAATTTCAGTTTAAGAAAAAAAATTAGTAATGTGAAAATGGACATTTTCATTCTATTCCTGAGCCCTGCCCAGAGTTGAGACAAGCAGTGGGGGTGAACCAAGCCGTATTAAGTAGTTGACAATGAAGTAAGAGTCTAACCTGGGCACCAGGCTGAAATGCTAAAATTAAATTAGAATCTATTGATGATATGGTTCCAATTAACTCAGATTTCCATGAGCAACTGCTTAAATTTAGAAAAATACAAAGTGACCCAATCTTGCTGAGGGAGACAATATAACCAAGTTGAACTTTAAAAAAGAAGGAAGGAAGGAAGGAAGGAAGGAAGGAAGGAAGGAAGGAAGGAAGGAAGGAAGGGAGGGAGGGAGGAAGGAAGGAAAAGAGAAGAGAAAAAAATTCCTCAGAGGGAAGACACTCACCTGTTAAGTACTTTCGCAAGGAGTGACTGCAAATTACCTGGTGCAGTGAGAGACCACAGTAATCCTGAGAATGTCCGTCCGATAGTCCAGCATGACAGCTGAAACGCTGAGACTGTTTAATACATGATGGATTAGCTTGCTGGGGCTGCCATGACGAAGTACCACAGACTGGGTGGTTTATTGTCTCACTGTTCTGGAGTCCACCAGTCTGAAATTAAGATATTGGCAGGGCCATACTCCCTCTAGAACCTGCAGCACAAGGAGTTTCCTTTGCCTTTTCCAGCTCTGGTAGTCCCAGATGTCCCTTGTTCACCTGCAAAACTGCAGTCCTCCACCTTCGCGTGGCATTCTCCCTGCGTCTCTTCACATTGTCCTCCCTAGTGCATGTCTCTGTCTCTGTGTCCAAATTTCCCATTTTTCGTAAGGACACGAGTCATTGGGTTAAGGCTCACTCTAATGAACTATTTTAGCTTCATTACTTCCTGAAAGATTCCATTTCCAAATAAGGTCACATTCTGAGGTAGTGGAGGTTAGAACTTAAACATGTCATTTTTAGGGGGACACAACCCATGACAGATGACATGGTGCCATTTATCTGGAATGAGTAATTTATTTAATCATTTAAACTATAAACTGCCTTCTAAACATGTAAAATTTAAATACGCCTCTCAAGACGTTGTCTGGTTTTAAAAAATCACAAAGGAAATCTATGGAGAAAACAAGAATTGCCAAAAAATTAGGAAATGTTTTACTATCTGAAAATCTGGAAAAAGCAGTTTTTAAACATATTTTGAACTGCATCTATATTTCCATGTTATCATTTATTGCTGTTACTGGTGAAGATCAAGTAGCAAATGACTATCTAATCATTGCCGGAGGCCCTGCGAGCTCCGACAGGTCCAGGGGTCCCTGAAGGATGGACGGTGTCGGCGAAAGAGAGTGAGAGAGCCCCGAGATCCTTTCTGATCACCAGGCAGGCATCTCAGTCCTGTAGGATATGGTGTCTTTATTTAAAGGTCAAATGTTAACATGGCATCAGGAAATGGAATTTTTACAATGGATAGCTCTTTGTGATAAGATGTTTTTGGAAAATGTACAGAAACAGGTTTTACAGAAGTCTTCTTGCAGAACTGCCCCAATTATAGTGACGTTGAGTAACTAAGAAAATAACAAGGTGTTCACATTTTAATAACACTAAGATTAAGTCATAGGTTTGTAGATACTCTTATCCATCCTCATCACAGCTGCCAGGGTAAGGGAAGGTGTTTGTGGAAAGTAGGCCTTAGGGAAGGGACTGCTATACACCATCAGTTAGCAAAGGTGTATGTACTAACTTATCTTCTGCCCTTATCTGTTCCTTTTCTCTAAGTTAGGCTCTTTGTCTCTGGGCAAGACTTGATTTTCCAGTTATATGCTTTATTGCATTGGAGAGCCAACCATACCTTTAAAGAGTTTCGCTCGTTTCCAATACATAGAATAGCCTCTTCGAGGGCATTTACCTTTGTGTCTAGTTTTATGATTTCTTGATAGCTAGGGCATGAGAGACATTTTTGGTTAGTTGATTTACATGTTGAGCTATATGAACATCTTGGACTAATGCAACGGTAGAAACAGAATTGTACATGTAAAGGTCAATCTTTTATGACTAGGGGTCATTAGCCTGTTCATAGCTCAAGGGAAAGTATGGAGGGAAACAGGACCTTCTGGAGACACGATGTCTGTTCCCATAACTAAAAGAAGAAGTTCCCACAATAAGTTCCTTCACAAGGTGCAATCATCATACCAGGGCCGGAATAAGGGGACAAATCACTCCCGATATTGATCAACAAGGTACCCTAGGGGTCAGTGCTCAAGCAGAAATAATTGAGTGGGGGTAGATATCGGTCATCATCTGATTGGCAAGAGACCGTGCAAACTTGCTTTAACCTCACCAGGAGTTTTCTCGACTAGTGGGCTCAGAATGGCTCCCAACAAATCATCAGAGATAGAAAAACAGTAAAATGAAGACAATTCCACACCAACTTGTTTTTTTATGGTCAGTGTATCTAATAAGTGCTTTATCTGTGTAACCCACATGTATCTGGAACCTCCTGTGGACCTGTCACCCTGTAGTGTTACATGAATGAAAAAATACATCCCAGGATTAGGACAGGAAGATATGGTTGGAAGCAGTTCATATCTTCTCAGTGCCTTTCAACAAAGTGCCAAAGTGGCAGAATATCCTTAATAAATAGTACATGTTCTGGGAAAGAATGTTCTCCAGACATACACACAGCACATCTGGCAGTGGCTTCCGAAGTGAATGATTCCTCTCTCTTTTATCCTGCAAACTCTTTTAATATCCAACCACATAGTTAGTCTTCCTCTCTCTGCTTCCCTTTCTTCTTGAGCCCTTTATTATGGAGAATAACCAAGTCTCTTTGATTTCTTTAAGTTTGGTTTATTTCCCCCTCCCCCATGTGCTTGTTTCTCAGGTGCAGCAGAGCAAAGGAGGGTCTGGGCACATGTCTAGCAGCCCAAATTCACTCTTGTTAGGAGAAAGTGGTAGAGGCTGTGAACACTCAGACAATATTTTTGTTAGCTGCTTGCATTTCAGTATTTTTGATGGTGTTACATTTTTAATAAAAGCAAATGGTATACCTTCTCATTAATAGAAGCCAGTTTCTTCCTGACAGCCATGAAATAGACACTGAACCAATTATTTTTTTTTTACTTATTTTGTATCAACGGTGCCTTATTCTTTTATTTATTTTTATTTTTTAATTTTTAAAGTTCAAGTATAACTAAGATACAGTGTTATATTAGTTTCAGGCATACAATATAATGTTTCAACAATTCTATGCACTTCTCAGAGTTCTTCAAGGTAAGTATACTCTTGATAGCCTTTATTTCACCTGTCCGTCCACCCACCTCCCCTCTGGCAACCATCAGTTTGTTTCCTGTGTTTGAGAGTCTGGGTTTTTTGTTTGTTTGTTTATCTCTTTGCTGATTTATTTTGTTTTTTAAATTCCATGTGAGTGAAATCATATGACATTTGTCTTTCTCTGGCTGACTTATTTCACTTAGCATCATACCCTCGGATCCATCCATTTTGTAGCAAATAGTGAGATTTCACTCATTTTTATGGCTAATATTTCATAGATATGTATACATCACATCTTCTTTATCAGTCCATCTGTGGTGGACATTTGGATTGCTTCCCTGTCTTGGCTATTGTAAATAATGCTGCCATAAACATAAGGGTGCGTATATCTTTTCAAATTAATGCTTTTGTTTTGTTTCTTTGGGTAAAAAGCCAGTAGTGGAATTACTCAATGATATGTTAGTTCTATTTTTAATTTTTAAAGGAACTTCCATACTGTTTTCTACAGTGGCTGCACCAGTTTGCATTCCTACCAACAGTGTACAAGCATTCCTTTTTCTTTATATCCTTGCTAACACTTGCTGTTTCTTGTGTTTTTGATTTTAGCTATTCTGACAGGTGTGAAGGGATATCTCATTGCGGTTTTGATTTGCATTTCCCTGGGGATTAGCGGTGTTGAGCATCTTTTCATGTGTTTGTTGGCCATCTGTATTTATTCTTTGGAAAAATGTTTATGAGTTTCTGTATCCACTTTAATGGGATTATTTGGGTTTTTCGGTGTTGACTTGTAAAAGATTTTATATAGTGTGAATATTAACCCCTTATAGGATATATCATTTGCAAATTCTCCTCCCATTCAGTAGATTGTCTTTTTGTTTTGTTCATGGTTTTCTTCACTGTGTGAACCAGTATTTTAGAATATCTCCTTAAGTACCAAATTGTTAGCCCCTCAGTACTCCCACATATGAAGGTCTTGGGAAGAAGTGCTTTTGTGACCAAAGGCAATAGGGTGTTGGTGAAGGAGATTAAGTTTGAAAAACTTGGAATTCAATGCAAAAAGATGATGACTGAGAGATGTAAAAAATTTTAATAAAATCATTATAGGCATAGGAAGTATATGGATGCTAGTTAGCATAGTTCTCTAATCCCAGAATATTAGAACTCAGCTGAAGACGTGTGCTTAGAACCATAAAGGAGATGTAATTCCAAACAGCTATTTTAAAGTTCAGTTTGTGTCATTTAAAGTTTTAGCCTGATGAAAAAATGGTTTAAAATGAAGTAATGTGGGGGCGCCTGGGTGGCTTAGTCGGTTAAGCGTCCGACTTTTGCTTAGGTCATGATCTCTACGTTCGTGGGTTCGAGCCCCGCGTTGGGCTCTGTGCTGACTGCCAGCTCAGAGCCTGGAGCCTGTTTCAGTCTGTGACTCCCTCTCTCTCTGACCCTCCCCTGCTCACGCTGTCTCTCTCTCTCTCCTAGAAATAAATAAAACATTTAAAAGAAATAAAATAAAATGAAGTAATGTGGAGCGTCCAGGTGGCTCACTTGATTAAGCCTCCGACTTTGGCTCAGATCATGATCTTACAGCTCATGAGATCGAACTAGGTGTCAGGCTCTGTGCTGACAGCCCGGAGCCTGGGGCCTGCTTCCAGTTCTGTGTCTCCCTCTCTCTGCCCCTACTCTGCTCATGCTCTGTCTCTGTCCCTCTCTCACACTCTTAAAAACAAATAAACATTATAAAAAATAATAATAAAATGAAGTAATGAATTTCCACGATTCCATATTAGTGGCCTCCCAAAGCTTCCCAATAAAATGCCAAGGAAAAGGCACAAAAAAGAAACACCAAAAAACAAAGAGAAACCCATATGCTCTGGTCTAGTGTGAATTTCTCCTAAAGATAATTTCTATGAATAGAAACACTGATGAATGTGCCTCCAGTGATGAAATTAGGAAAAGGTTTTGATCGCCCCTTTTCTCTGCACTCCTAAATATGAGATGACATTAACTAGAAAAACAGTTGTGAGGCACCTGAGTGGCTTAATCAGTTAAGGATCCCTCTTGATCTCTGCTCAGGTCATGATCTCATGCTTTGAGAACTCCAGCCCTGTGTCAGCCTCTGCACTGAGAGTGAGGAGCCTGCTTGGGACTCTATCTCCCTTTCTCTCTGCTTCTCCCCTGTTCTCTCTCCCTCTCTTTCAAAAATAAATAAATAGACATTTCAAAAAAGAAAAACAGGTGCTTGCCCCTTTCTGCAAGGGGACTGTTTTCTGTGATAGACAGTGTTATGTAACTTGTCCCACATCTGTGTCGTTATTATCCTTTTACGTTCTTTGCAAACTAAAACTCCAAGTATGCAACACAACCAGGAGTCGAAAGATCTGACTAGGTTCACACAGCAAGTATTCATTGTCTCCATTCAAGGGTTTTATATTGGGTAGGGGGGAGTGTAGGTACACACACTTTTGTGCTCATATTTTCCGAACATTCTTCTACTTTATTTCTATGGACCTAACCTGAAAAAGAGAGGCGTGGAAAATACACTAGTACCTACTGTCATGAATATTGCTATAGAACTGATTCTCCAAGCATTTATAATTACCTAAGCAACACTTTTCAGCCCCTCTATGAGGTAATGTTGACATTAGAACATAGCAAATTTGGAGGGGGATGGGGAGAAACCTAACATAATGCCAAAATGTTGGAATTACTAATGCATATTTAATAATTCTAGGAGTTTATGAGATCGCACTTGGTGCCTATAATCCCCGGGGTGCAATTTGGAGAAGAGAAAATGGAATCTAACCAAGGGCAATGTAGAAGTTTTGGAGAAGTAAATAGAGGGTTTGCAATTATAATGTCAAGGATCTTAAAATTCAAACTCAAATTTTATGCCACTATACTTACATATATACATAGAATAATAATTTTTAAAGCTGATTATTTCTGTATAGTAAAAGGGAAGATGGAAAGAAAAATTTGCCCTACAATTGTTGTCTTTTTTTAAGTAACATTTTTTTCTTTCAATTTGAAAAGTAGTGTCTGCTTGCTATAAAGGACTTTAAAAAATAACATTGTATTACTATAGACACTTAAAAAATACAGTATAATACTATAATATGCTAATATTATATAGTACTTCCAATGTGCCAGACATTATTCTAAACACTTGGTGTACATTAAGCATTTTGATTTTCACAACAAAAAATCAGGTAGGTGTTATTAGTCCTATTACAGATGGGGAAACTGAGTCATGGAGCATTTAATTAACATGTACTTGTGGTCTTCTCATATCTTTTATAATTTTGTTATCCTTATAGATTAGGATATATCTGATATAATTTTATCTCCTTTTATTATCTTCTGCTTTTGAAGATCACTAATAGTTCTTCAACTTCTTAAAAAATATTAACTGTATTTTTTCTCATTACCAAAATTAGAAACAAAATGTATCTTTGGATTTTCTTCTATATATGAATGAAGAAGTACAGTTCCTTTCCTCAACTCCATTTCTAGTCTTTGGCAATATGATCTGGAGCTTAATTAAAATGTTTTTATACTCTATAACCTTTGTTTTCTGTCAGGATTACAGTTCGACAACTATATTCCATTTTGTAACAAAGTTTATAATTCTTTAGATTTATTTCAGAATGTTTTCATTGCTTGTTGCCAATTCTTTTACATTTTCCTACTTTTCCCATTAATTCTGATTTGTCTCTTAATCTTGAAGATTGTTCTCTGCTTGCTTGGTTGCTTGCTTGCTTGATTTTTAAGAGGATAGGTGAGTAGAGAGTTTTAGTTTCTCACAAACATGAAGTTGTCTTTTGATTGCCTTCACATCTATTTGAGTGAATTGTTTAAGTCTGGGTCAGAGCATTTCTCTCCTGAAAGTTCTGAAGATGCTACTCCATTGCATTCTGGCACTGGTGTTGCCAAAGAAAAGCCTGAGGCCAGTTGGGTGCCTTTGTGCACAACATGTCTGTACGTATCCCTGTAAGGTTTTTTCTTTAACCGTACAATTCTACCCTTTTTTTTTTTTTCCAGAATATGTCTATGCGTGTATCCTTTTTTCAAAAAGAGGCAGGAAGCACAGTAGTTAAGGACTCAAGCCTGGCAATCGAATAGCATAGATTAAATCTCAACTGTGCTACTTGAATTGAGACCTTTTTCTTAAAAAATGTTTTTTAAATGTTTTTATTAATTTTGAGAGAGAGAGAGAGAGAGAGAGAGCAAGCAGGGGAGGAGCAGAGAGAGAGGGAGGCAGAGGATCTGAAGTGGGCTCCATTCTGAGAGCAGAGAGCCCCATGTGGGGCTTGAACTCACAAACTGTGAGATTATGACCTGAGCCAATGTTGGTCTTATAACCAACTGAGCCACCCAGGTGCCCCTTGAATTAAGACCTTTAAATGACCTCAGAGGGGCACCTGAGTGTTTTATAGTCAGTTAAGCCTCTGACATTGGCTCAGGTCATGATCTCTTTCTTGAGTTCAAGCCCTGAGGCTCTGTGCTGACAGCACAGGACCCGCTTCAGATCCTCTCTCTCTCTCTCTCTCTCTCTCTCTCTCTCTCTCACACACACACACACACACACACACAAATAAACTTTTAAATACCTTCAGTTTCCTCAACATAAAGTGGAATAACAATAGTACTTTACTGATTAGGTTTGTTAAGATTCAATGGAAGCATGGATGTAAAATGCATAGCACAGTATCTGGCTCCAAAGTAAGTGATAATTATTACTGTTATTAGTCTTGTCCCAGCTGACAAAGTTAGAACCGAGAAGTTTTCCTTCTCTGCCTTCTCTGGTATCTCACTTCTGCCTTCCCCTCACCCCCCTCCAGTTTCTGCTCCACCTTGGGTGCAGCATACATAACTGGTTCCTGTACCATCCTCAGTGTCTCAGGCACCATCCACTCTTCCCACCTTAAAGGTCAAGTAGCAAAGAACCCCCTTGGACCACCCACTTCAGATTCCACCCCAGGCATCCCAGGTAAAAACTGGTAATGGGGAATAAATGGATTGTCTTTTAAGTGGAGGTAGGTGAAACAATTCCGTGTTTAAACTAATTTAACTTTGCTGGTTTAATTAAGATGGATCTGTCTTTAGAGTTATCAGCATTAAAATGAAGCTTTTATTTTACCAAGGTTAATTAAAGGTCAAATTAGCTCATTTTATCTCAGTTGCAATTTGTTAGCAAAACCATGACTTGAAATAATGGTTAATTTCAACTGCCTTAAGGTTTTCATGGTTAATTGTTAATATAGCTTTCAAAGTCTTTGGTAACGTGAGGGGCGCTTGGGTGGCTTAGTCGGTTAAGCGTCAGACTTTCGCTTAGGTCATGATCTCGCGGTTTGTCGGTTTGAGCCCCGCGTCGGGCTCTGTGCTGACTGCCAGCTCAGAGCCTGGAGCCTGTTTCAGTCTGTCACTCCGTCTCTCTGACCCTTCCCTGCTCGCGCTGTCTCTCTCTCTCTCTCTCTCCTAGAAATAAATAAAACATTTTTGAAAATTTAAAAAAAAAAGTCTTTGGTAACCTGAAACTTTTAAGTCTTCGTTTGCAAGACAAATGAGATGAAATTAATGGGACATCTAGGTCTTTCCTAAATGGAATGCAGTGCTAAAGCTTTGATTACTGAACATAGGTTTGTGTTTTTAACTTCTTACTGCGGAGAAACTAAGGCTATTTGGGTCTATTGGAAAACAATTGCTTAATTGATTCATGAGTTTGCCTTCTAAAGAATTCTGGTGTAAACAGTTCTCAGCTGGTTACTAAGTTTTCATTGGAGACTAAGGCTTCTAAGAGTTAAAATTCTGCTAAGTGTGCTTAAGACTGATGGAAATAAGGAAAGCAACTCTATGTAGGAAAGTAGGAGGTATTTAAGAAAGATATAAGGAATGGGGATACATTTTTTGTTGAGGGTAAAAGAAAGTAATTTTGCGCTAAATCAGATGGCTTGTTTGGAGAGAAATGGCTTGGGACAAAATCTGAAGGCAAAGGAAAATTGTAGAAGGTTCATGAAAGAAAATCTTTGGAAAAGAATTTATTATGTAGTAAGAATGGACTAAGGTTGCCATGGATGGATTTTAAAACTCCACTGATAAAGGATTAAAATTCTGGTTTTCTCTCTTTTGGAAAGACAAAGTTTTCTTGGATTGTTGATCTGCTCTTGATAAGAAAATGTAAACAAAGTTTGTTTGTGTTTTCTCTTTTTTTTTCTGCTGGGAAAACCAAAGCTTTAGGTTTCATCTTTATCAAGTCTTTGATAACTTAAAGTTAAAACTTCTCAATGGTAAAGGGGCTAGGTTTTGCTAACAACTATATAATGCTACATATTTGCCTTCGGAATCTCTTATTACCATCTTGATTAAATAAATTTTAAAGTTTAAAAAAATTATTACTGTTATTAGTCTTGCTTGGAGCATGGTTCATCCTTTCAATCTTTCCACTAACACAGAAGTCAAAAGCAGACTCACAGGAATCATAGATCTTACTCCTCAAATTTTCCTAATAATTCAAAGGATAGAGGCAAACACCAGGTATAAACAAGCTCTTTTCCTGGAAGAGCCTGAAATCATCAGAAGCTTGCAAAAGTTTGCGAAAATGCCCTTTTTATTTTTACATATTGGGCTTGAGTTTTGGTTTCGGGTTAACTAATGGAGTTTGAACAATGTGTGTGGAACCAATTAATTTTGAACAATGCGTGTGGAAATCTTATTCACAAAGGAAGTCATTTTGGTTTTGAAAGACCATTTGATTTATATTCCATCAACTACACATGGACAGGAAAATGCCCACATTTTCTGGACATTCCAGCTCTATTCAAAATAAGCAACGAGACAACTAGGCATATCCTGCTGAAAATATTCAATAGATAGAGAATGCTCAGAAAAAATACCATTGACATGTTTACAGTGAGGTCTGATTGAGGTCATTTATTCCCCTGGGTAGAGAAAAAGTCAACCCTTTCCTTCTTGACTTTCACAGTCCACTGTTTTTCAACTCAGAAAAATGTTCCTAAAATATGTCTTTGATTACTACTTCTGTCTCAAGTTTTCTTTTATGGAAGGAACATGAATAATTCTTCTAATTCTCTTTCTTTGTCTTCCATAACTATCATTTTTTTAAAAATTGTTTTTTCTTCATTCCTTTTCCCTCATGTTTTTCATAGTGTAAATGTTACCTCCAAATATAGATTTAAATATTATTATATACTAGGGTTCATATCTTATCTTATTCATCTCTGTTTTCATCTCATCCTGTTATCTTCCATCTTAGATTGTTCTTATATTTTTATGAGTTTTTTATGATAAAGAGCCTTATTTTTTTATACCCTGCTAAAAATAGCAAACAAATTTCTTGAGTTTTCTTTTTCTGGATCTTAATTAGATTATGTTCTGAGGTTTCTTATTATACTGAGCATGCAATTCCTTTTTCCTTGTTCTACAGCATTTTAAAAATAAGCTTTATGCTTTCCCTCTACTATCTTATAATTAAATAAGAGCTATTTCTACCAACAGATATGGTAAATGGATAGTCTTTGATCTTATTCTTTGCCTTCTTAAATCTGGTTGTATTCTATTTTCAGATAGCAAAATCTAGCACTCTTTCATTTAGTCTGGCTTGGGTGGACTGAGATGCTATAGCCTTCTATTAGTACTGCCAGCCTCTCTAGTAACTGAACAGATGATATTGTAAAAATCTATAATTTCCTGTATACCTTTTCCCCAGGGTTTATCTTTCTCCAGCTCCACCTACTGTCCTTTACCTGGTGGCATTATCTGATTTTGCTGCCCTAATCTATCCCCTCCCTCTATTCCCCACTTCATGCTGACATGGTTAATGGTTGTTATATCTGCTGATAATGTAGAAAACGTAGAATAAATAGGACAGAACAACATTCTGATATCTATTTATTTATCTATTATCTATTATCTATCTATCTATCTATCTATCTATCTATCTATCTATGTATCATTCCTGGAATAGATTTGTATTCTCAGTATTTTAGTTGGTAAAGTCCTTGACTTTCTTAATTGGGAAAGAAAAGTAGTTAGAAGCTAAACAAAATCTCTTACTATCTGTGAGAGTACTTTCCTGGGTTCTGAGGCTAGGAAAGAAAAGATATAGCATTTGCCTTGCTGTCTCTGTGATCACTCATTTTTGGAAAAGCCAGTTGCCTCATTGTAAATACACTTGTCAGCCCTGTCAAGAAACCTACAGTGAGAGGAATCAAGGCCTCCCACAAACAACTTGCACCAAGTTGATAGCTGTGTGAATGAACTACAAAATTTCTCCAGCTCTAGTCCAGTTTAGTCTAGACCTTCTTAAGATAACTATATCTTCCCATCCTCTGACAACCAGTAATTTATTTTCTGTTTTTCTGAATTTGCCTTTTCTGGACATTTCATATAAAATGGAATCACAGAATATGTGACATTTTGTGTCTGGCTTCTTTTGTTTAGCATAATATTTTCAAGCTTTATTAGATTGTAGCATGTATCAGCATGTCATTCCTTTTTATGGCTGCATAATATTCTATTGTATGGACATACTTTATTTTGTTTGTACATTCACCATCAGATGATCCATTTAATCGCTTGAGTTGTTTCCACCTCATAGCTCCTAAGAATAAGGCTTCTATGTACATTGGTGTGCAAGTTTTTGTGTGAACATATATTTCAATTCTCTTGGGTATATACCTAGGAGTAGAATTGCTCAGTCATTTGGTAATTCTGCCTTTAACTTTCTGAGAGAAAATATTAACAGATGTTTTAAACTACTAAAATTTGGAGGCAATTTATTATGCAGGAAAAGATACCATTTGCCCTTTGTTTAGTGTCCAGAATAATTGACATGGCACAGGTTCTGTTCATGGCGCAGGCCCTTCAAGATTCCAAGAATAGACTGACTCTCAGATAGTGTCCAGTCTTTTTTGTGTAATTTCATAAGAATTTTTGTTGAAATTTGGGAAAGGCCATGAATGAGGCAGTGTATTCATATAAAATGATCACAGATTTAGCAGCTTAAAACTATACATGCTCCTCTGTGTCAGAGCCTGACTTAGCTGGGTCCTCTGCTCGCGGTCTCCCCAGGAAGGTGTCATTTGGGCACCCTTCTCACCTGGCGGCTCATTTAGGAAAGAGTCTGCTTCCAAGCTCAACTGGATTTTTGGCAGAGTCCATTCCCTTGTGGTCATAGGATGAAGGGCTCCAGCTTCTTGTTGGCTGTTGCCTGGAGGGTGTCCATAGTTCTTAGCAGCTACCTTCACTCTCTTTTCACATGGATTTCCTGACATGGCCATTTATTTCACCAGGGCAGCAGGCAGAGTCTCTAGAACAAGTGTGCTAGCAAGATGGTCTTTAAAAATGTAACCTAGTGTACACCGAAGTGACTTCCCATCATCTTTGCCATAGTTTGTTGGTTAGAAGCCAGTCACAGGTCCTGCTCACTCTTATTGGGAAAGGATTATCCAAGCATGTGAACACCAGGAGGTGGGGGTCAGGGGCGCCTTCCAGAGTCTGTCTGTCACAGGCTGTAAACCAAATACCATTTTAAGCAAGATGTGGGGAAAATCTTGGAGATAATCAAATGCTTTTCCATTTTACCTTACTTTGTTTCTAAAAGACAAAAATGTATTTGGCGGTACTTTTATGATCTATTTTCACTCTCACCTTTAAAAAATTCTGTATTTTCTGGGGCGCCTGGGTGGCTCAGTTGGTTGAACATCCGACTTCGGCTCAGGTCATGATCTCACAGTTCATGAGTTTGAGCTCAAGTCGGGCTCTGTGCTGAAGCTCAGAGCCTGGAGCCTGCTTCAGATTCTGTGTCTCCCCGTGTCTCTGCACTTCCCCTGCTCATGCTCTGTGTCTCTCTGTCTCTCAATAATAAAATAAACATTAAAAACATTTTTTTAATCTGTATTTTCTAACATTGCTCTAACTCAAATTTGGAAAAAACTAATTGGAATCTAGATCTAATTTCAATGGCTTTGTTGTTTCCATATACATATTGTCCTGAAAGCTTTATGAGGCAATGTAGGATAAGGCTTACAAACAAGGGCTCTAGCATTAGGGAAACCTAGGTTCAAAAAAGTGTTTCTTATTAGCTGTGTCACTTTGGACAAGTTAGCCAACCTTTTGTGCCTCAATTTCTTCATCTGTAACATAGGAATAATAATATTTATTCCATGGGGTTATGAGTATTCAAGGACAGAACATATGTGAAGTGTTTAACATACCACTTGATATATTGTAAGCACTCTATTAATGTAAACTTATAATAATAAGAACAGTAATTATTATTATTGGCCTAAAGAAGAGAGTTTTGACAAGGAGCGAGCAGTAAACAGTTTGGCATAAAGCACAAGTATGAAAGGACTCAATAGACTTAGCAACTGAATGGTTATTGGTGGTCATGGTAAGAGCTGTACCCATGGATGGGGGTGAGGCTGTAGCTGTACTGCCTTGCAGGTGTGCAGGGAACGGGAAGTTAGGAAGAGAAAGCAAAATGAAAGGGTTCTGGCAGGAGGAGAAACTTTGAAGAAGGGGAAATCCAGCAATATGTACTATATGCTCTTTGTGTCTACACCACTGGTTAACAGGGGTTCACCTTACAAAGACAGTATATCCAGCAACTTCTTGAACCTGTGCTGGAGATTCAGTCTTTTCCCTCTTTGGGTTAGTACATCTCTAACCCTTTTGTATAGAAAAAAAAATTTAATCCAGACTTTTATTTCTGGCTTCTCTGTAGTTTGCTAAATTACAACTTTAAATATTTAAAAGTTTCCAGCATACATAGCGAGGTGATGCAATAAATGCCAAAAAAAAAAAGAGGAAGGAGGGGGAAGGGGTGGGGAAGAAGGAGGAGAACCTGATCTATAAGAGGCAGGGGAAATTTGTAAAGAGTTACATATTCCCAGCTAGCATAGAAGTGAAATCGTGGAGTCTTTGAGCATGTGGGGGAAATCGGACACAAGCCAAAGATGGTAGATTTAGAGGTTTTAATGTCACACAATAAATTGCAAACCAAACCCATTTGGCACATGACCAACTATCAATATAGGCAAAATGCAGAAGCTGATGTTTACATTTTTCCTGAGCTAGTGGGAGGGTTTATCTGTGTGGTAATCAGCTGTCCAAACTGGAACAGTGGGAAAAATGTTTGAGGTTGTAATTTATTATTATTCCATTTACCATTGACCTTCGGGCCAGCAGTCACACTTTACCTAAGCTCTTTCTGAATAATTTCAGTTCATCAGTCAGAGGGAAGAATAATTCCTCAAGGTAAGGGCTATGAGCCCAATGCTGTGCCTTTACCTTAAATGGGCACTGGAAACAGCACATGATGCAGTATTTGGACATTTATAGAGCCAAGGAGATCCTTATTTCTTCCTCCTTGAGAGTGCTAATAGAAACTTTAATAAAGTGTTGCCAGAAAAGAAGTAGAAAGGACCTGGACTGGAATCACAATGTCCAATAATAAATCATCATTCCATTACTTACTGTATGAATTAAGGGTACTTCATGCCCTCTCTAAACCCCATTTTCTCAGCTGTGAAATGGGGTACTTATGTCATTCTCACGGATTGTAGTACAAATGAGATGAGATTCTCGGTGTCTGGCATGTTGAAGGTTCAACAAATTCCTTCTGGTTGATTTGGATTCCTAGCACATCTCTACTTTCTACTCAATAAATATTTTGCATTCTTCATTTGAATTTAAAAAAATTTTTTTCAATTTATTTCTTCATGAGAGAGAGCGAGCGAGTGTGAGCAGGAAGGGTCAGAGAGAGAGAGGGAGACACAGGATCCAAAGCAGGCTCCAGGCTCCGAGCTGTCAGCACAGAGCCCAATTCGGGGCTCGAACCCACAAACTGTGAGATCATGACCTGAGCTGAAGTCGGATACTTAACCGACCGAACCACCCGGGTGCCCCTCGGAGCCCCTGCATACTTCATTTGACCTGTGTAATATCCTTTCAGTTCCATCCCCACAGTGAGTTACCTGTTCACAGTTACTGCCATAGTTATACAGCAGAATGTGAATGGGGAAGTGTGATGTTGGGGAGGTGACGTGACTTCACTGCCCTACAAATCAGGACCGGTAATTGTGTCTCAAACTCACTGAGTGACCTTGAAAATGACAGAGTCTCTCAGCCTGCTTCATGATTTGTAAATTATGTCCACAGAGCTGGGGGTAGTGTAGAATAAAACATCTAAGTTTTTTTTGTCTTGAATATTCCTGATCTAGATCAGAAGGTTTTTTCCATACTGGGGCTATTGAGTCATACTTTTTACTCATGGTAATTCATTAAGAAGCATTATCATCAGTCATTATTATTACCAGGAACTCTAAATGATCCCCATGGAAGAATTTAGCAGATAATGAAATCATTTGCAATAAATAAGTTTGCTAACTAAAATGTAGTGCAGTCCTATGAAGAAGATAATAAGTTTTATTATAATTACAATTTATTAAAAGAAAGTCATTATCATTCAGCTCCAGAACTATATGTGCATGAATATTTGTTGATTTAACAAATAAATAGGTTCTTTCATTCTATACAAGCAATCTATACAATAGGGTCAAACAGGAACGTGAACTATTTGGACATTAGAGGAAACGTGGAAGGGGCTGTGTTCTGATCACTTGCCATTCTGTGATGCTGTTGGGTACTTCTGTCCTAAAATATACTTTTGCCTACAAGGATCCTGCAGGCTAATTTCAGCAGCTGGGAACCTGCCCAGGCTGTCATTGGCTTTAAGGTATGCTGCCGCAGGCGGTCACCAGCAGGCATCTGTCTCCCAATCTAGGGGGAACGTGCAGTGGCATGACCCCAGCCCCAGAAGGGAGCTTAGTGGAAACTGATAAGTCATAGTTACAGATTCAAATGTTTTTGTCAGAATAAGTGTGGGACTTGTTTAAAAATTGTATTTACACAGAAAACGGTTACCTTGACCACACAGGGATCGATGCTGCTATTATTCAGGACCTACTATTGACACCGATTAGCAGGCACGTTACATATAAGGGGTCGCTCTGCTCCGAGGTGCTCAGAGCACCTGCCCTATCAAGAAGTCCTCCTATACGGCCATTAACTTCACGGGCTTTGCAGTCAGCCAGACCCAGATTCAATTCCTACCGTTACTTACTAGTTGTGTAACTTCAGGCAGGTTTTCTTTTCTTTAAAATGAAGATAAAAACGGTTTTTACTTCACCTATGGTGAATGTATGAATTAAATGAGATAAGGCATATTATATGCTTTGTAAAGTGCTTTCCACATTGTAAGCCCTGAAATATTATACTTATTTATTATAAATATATTATTGTTTTTGATAATAAAACTCAAGGCTCAGAGAAGGTTGCCCCAGCTCAGACAACTAACAGCTGTCAGGTCTACCGCGAGCACCCGGGTCTATCTGCCTGTGGCTATAACCATGCTGCTGCAAAAGAGAAATGAGTATGCTTACTCCCAGGGCACCAACAGCAAAGATAGAACTTGCTGACTAATGCTGTGTGGACTGTCGATTCTGGGCAGGATCTTGTAACTCCAGGACAGAAGGAAGTGGGAGTCAATCAGAACCACAACAGCTTTTCCCCATTTGTTCCCACAGGCTACTGGAAAGACCTAAGCCTGGGCCTCAGGGGCACTCCTGAAACCAGGCAGACCCTAAGCTGGCCTACTTGTGAACTGGGGTTAAAATTTAACAAAATGAATACCAAGCAGTGCAAGTGTAACTTCTTTATGTAATTTTCTCTTTTGTCTTCCTCGATGCCCCTGTCATACCCCATGTCCACACAGTGTACTCTGAGAGGCAGTCTCCTTCCAAATCCCATTTTGGAGTGGGGCACAAATATCTCCGGTTTTCCTTTTCCCCAACTTTCTGGAGTCTTCTTTTGCATAGCCTGTAAGTTGCCACCCAGAAGCAAAGGTCAGAAGGGAAGGAAAGCCAGGGCCTGAGCACCTGACCTCTTGCTGTTCTTTTTTTCTTTTGGTAAAATGCTTTTCTTTTCTTTTCCTGTCTTATAGGAACTTCCCTTGGGTCACCTTGGTGTCCACTCTGCCCATAGCTTAGAGGAAAATTTATTTTCACACATCATATGGAAGCATTGCTTCTTATATGTAAAAAAGGATATTTTAGAATTTCTAAAAAAAATTTTCTCTCTCTGCAGTTCTGGTTTTCAAGTCAGTCTTGCTATGGGATTAGAAAAAGAAGACATTTCAGGATATAGTACAAAGCTGTAGTAATCAAAGCAGTATGATGCTCGCACAAAAACAGACACATGGATAAATGGAACAAAATAGAGAGCCCAGAAATAAATCTACACTTATATGTTCAATTAATCTATGACAAAAGAGGCAAGAGTATACAATGGGGAAAAAACAGACTCCTCAACAATGGTGCTGGGAAATCTGGACAGCTACATACAAAAGAATCAAAGTGGATCACCCTCTTATACTATAAACAAAAAAAAACACCCTCAAAATGTATCAAAGACCTGAATGTGAGACCTAAAATCATAAAACTCCTAGAAGAAAACATTGGCAGTAATTTCTCTGACATCAGCCATATCAATATTTTCTAGCCATGCCTTCTCAGGCAAAGAAAACAAAAGCAAAATTAAACTATTGGGACTATACCAAATAAAGAGCCTTTTCACAGTGAAGGAAACCATCAACAAAACAAAAGGCAACATACTGAATGGGAGAAGATATTTGCAAATGATATATCCTATAAGAGGTTACTATCCAAAATATATAAAGAACTTACACAACTCAACACCAAACAAGCAATTCAATTAAAAAATGGACAGAGGGGACACCTGGGTGTCTCGGTTGAGCATCCAACACTTGATTCCCACTCAGATCGTGGTCACAGGGTCATAGTTTCGAGTTCTGTGTCAGGCTCTGAGCTGGGCTCCATGTTGAGCATCAAACCTGCATGAGATTCTCTCTCTTTCCCTCTTCCCCTTCCCCATGAAATAAAAAAACTAAAAGCAAAATTTAGACTGAGGACTTGAGTGGATATTTTCCCGAAGAAGACATACAGATGGCCAACAAACACATGAAAAGATGCTCAACACTACTAATCACCAGGGAAATACAAATTCAAACCACAATGAGATATCACCTCATAACCTGTCAGAATGACTAAAATCACAAACACAAAAAATAACAAGTGTTATCAAGGGTGTGGAGAAAAAGGAAGCCATGTACACTGTTGGTGGGAATGCAAACTGGTGCAGTCACTATGGAAAACAGTGTAGAGTTTCCTCAAAAAATTGAAAATAGGATTACCATATGACCTAGTAATTCCATTACTGGCTTTTTACCCAAAGAAAACAAAAACACTAATTCAAAAAGATATATACACCCCTATGTTTATGGCAGCATTATATACAATAGCCAAGATATGAAAGCAACTGAGTATCCATCCACAGATGAATTGATAAAGAAGAAATTATAAATAATGGAAGATTACTTAGCCATAATGAAGATTACTTAGCCATAAAAAAGAGATTACCTTGCCATTTGCAACAACATAGGTGAACCTAGAGGGTATAACACTAAATGAAATAAGTCAGTCAAAGAAAGACAAATACTATATAATTTCATTCATATGTGGAATTAAGAAACACAGCAGATGAACATAAGGGAAGGGAAGGAAACATATGATAAAAACAGAGAGGGAGGCAAACATCAGAGACTTTTAAATACAGAGAACAAACTGAGGGTTGCTTGAGGGGAGGTGGGGGGGGGGTATGGACCAAATGGGTGATGGACATTAAGGAGAGCACTGGGTCCTACTCCTGAAACAATACAACACTGTATGTTAACTAACTTGAATTTAAATAAATAAAATTTAAAAAACCAGACTCTTAAACACAAAGAACAAACTGGTGGTTGCCAGAGAGAGGTGAGTTGGAGGAGTGGGTGAAATAGACAAAGCGGGTTAAGAGTACACTTATCTAGGGGCACCTGGCTGGCTCAGTCTGTTAAGCATCCGACTTCGGCTCAGTCATGATCTCACATTTGTGAGTTCAAAGTATGGGTTAGAGCCCCACGTTGGGCTCTGTGTGACAGCTCAGAACTTGGAGCCTGTTTCAGATTCTCTGTCTCTTTCTCTCTGCCTATCCCCCACTTGTGCTCTCTCGCTCCCCCAAAAATAAATGAACACTAAAAATGAAAGAGTACATTTACCTTGATGAGCAGTGAGAATTGTATAGAATGTTTGAATCATTATATTATATACCTGAAACTAATATTGTTGCAGACTGAGTCTGGAGTTCTCTCTTGTCCAGCAAGAGAGTGGAGATAGAATTGAATATGAGAGAGGCTAATGTCCAGGGGGACACAAGAACCCCGAACAGGGATTTTTGTTTCTGTATTTATTGAGTGCTCAAGATCTTACGCGGTGAATGTGAAGAAAACAAGATGTTACAAATGTGGTGAATGTGAAGAAAACAAGATGTTACAAATGTGGTGAATGTAAAGAAAACAATCAGGTAGCAATCATTAACTTGTGTGTGTAAGAAGCAAAGGGTCTGGGAGGCAAGTGGAGTTTGTGATCAAAGTACAATAGTATATTGGTGTCAGATGAAAAGTAATTTCCTTTTATAGGTGGTAGAATAAGTTATTTGTGGTTCCATTATAATATCTCGCTCGCTAACCTTGGGTGCTTTTGCCTCTTGGGGGTGGCTTTCCAGCCTGAGCTTTTATCTCACCCATTTAGGTAAGTATAAGGAATTCTTGAACCTATTTCCCCACATAATATAACACTTTATATTAATTATACTTCAATGAAAAATTAAATATTACTTTACAAAACATTTTCTGTTTGAAAAAAGGCATTTGTTTGATTTGGTGCTGACCTCCTCCTTCCTTAGGATAGCATGATTCTTGGCTTATCTTTAAGGCAGATGAGATTCATGGGAAAGAAGTAACTCCTGGGTTAATAAAAAATTATGAAAATAATTGAAGATATTTTAAAAATATTATCTCTGATACAAGCAAAGACCCACAGTTATGCCATTAGGAGAGATCTTTCATTCATTCATGATTATTTATAGAAAGCCAACATGGGCCATGCACTGAGGATAGCAATACACTAAACTTTCCCACTTTTCACAGCCCAGATAATAACACTGAAACATCCACACATATGATTGTCTGATTCTCATAGAGCCTTGAATAAGTCTCACAGAAAATGAGTTAGTGTTTTTCTGGACTGTCTGTGATGAAAATAAAAATATATGCCCTTTGAGGGACCATTGCATCAAGCCTTATGTTCAGGGGTGCTTTCTCCCAACCATGTCTGCATCTTGTATTTGTTATTTATTGTTGTATAAAAAATTACCACAACATTTAGCAGATTACAACAGCAAGCATTTATTATTTCACAGTTTCTGTGGCTCAGGAATTTGGAAGCAGCTTAGCTGGTATGTTA
Organism: Hyaena hyaena; assembly: GCF_003009895.1. Classification (NCBI taxonomy): domain Eukaryota; kingdom Metazoa; phylum Chordata; class Mammalia; order Carnivora; family Hyaenidae; genus Hyaena; species Hyaena hyaena. The sequence goes on from NW_024080920.1 coordinate 1,698,594, forward strand.
GCCCAGCGTCTCTCATAAATTTGCAGGCGGGATGTCAGCTGAAGCTGCAGTCATCTCATGACTTAACTGGGGCCAAAAACCTGCTCCCAGATTCACTAACATGATTATTATCAGACCTTAGAATATCTGCTGCTAAGCTTATTCAGGAGGTCCTCTCCACCAGTCTACCTCACAACATGGCAGATGGCTCCCCCAGGGAGAGGTGGTGAAGGTGGAAGATGAAGTCTTTTTATAACTTTGTCTCAGGATTGACACCTTATCACTTCTGCTGTAGTCTGTGTGTTAGGAGCAAGTCAGTGAATTCAGTCCACACTTTGGGGCTTGAGATTACCCCAGGGTGTGCATACTAGGAAGTGGAGATTATTTGGTATCATCCTAGAGACTATCTGGTACAACCCTCTTTGCCTACCATAAATACGTCTTGGGTTACAGGTCAGAGGATAGAATTTGATTATTTCTCCCAATTCTTTGGCATAAACAGTCACAGGCATTTGATGATGTGTTTCACACACTGTGCCTTTTTCTCAAATGAGTTTAGGCAAAATGGCCATCGTGGTGATAGCTTTCAGGTCTGCAGTGGCTTGTAGGACACTTCCTGCTAAGGCAGCTTCTTGTAATCATTTGCCCTGTTTGCTGTTGAGAGAGCATCTTAGGATATGATCATGGAATTTCATATGAATGGCTAATGGGATGAATGAGAGACACAGGAGGTTTTCCCTGTGATGATTCATGCCTTGCTGTCTGAGGAGTGGTTTTAACCACAAAGCACTTGAACTCATTGGGTCACAGATTTAAATGTCAAGAAATCTGGATTTAAACTTGGGCCCTGCTCCTAACTAGCTCTTCACATGGGACAAGTTACTTTACCTCTCAGAGGTTCCATTTGTTTGGAAAAGAAAAGTTGGAACTGAGTGGTATGTAAGGGCCCTTCCAGCTCTAATGGGCTGTGCTTTATTCACAGATGTTTTTCTTCAGCAGCTTTGTGTGGAGCCAGGTCAATGGTCTTGCTGCAATCTTATTCTGTTGCATAAATTTTGGGAACTGAGGAGATTACTATCATTTGGCCATTTTCTAGTTTCAGTTTTTGCAAACTGCTAGGATGCATTCCCAAAAGTTATGTATAGGAAAACAGCCAACATTTGTTGAAATATTACCACGTGCCAGGCGCTATGCTAAGCACTTTATAGGCTTTCTTATTTGATCCTGATAATAATCCTATGAGGTAGGTATCTTTTTATCCATAGTTTATAGAAAGAACTGAGAATTAAAAGAGTGATTTGTCTAGATCTCAAGCTAATAATGAGCAGGGCCAAAGTTCTAGTGGTAGGTCTATGTGGCTCAAAACCAGGCTGTTGACCTCTAAGTTATCTATTTTATGCACCAATTCCTTGGTTGGGGCCTATCAGTCAAGGACCCGAGACCCTGAACAATGGAGCTTTTCAAAATATTCCTGGAAGTGTGATATTTTAGAAATGCAAAGCAATCCTTGGGAATTAGCAATTATTATTTTTTAAATAAAATTTTAAATTCTTTTTTGAGAGAGAGAGAGAGAGAGAGAGATTGAGAGCTGGGAAGGGGCAGAGAGGGACAAAGATACAGAATCTGAAGCAGGCTCCAGGCTCTGAGCTGTCAGCACAGAGTCCAATGTGGAGCTCAAACCCATGAGCTGTAAGTCAGATGCTTAACTGACTGAGCCACCCAGGCACCCTAGGAACGAGCAATTATTATTTCCAGAATAAGCCAATGATGTAAAGCTGACCAAGTCCTATGAGCAGGTATCATTTTCTGACAAGACCTCTAAATATGTGGTATTGGACAGAGATGGCCAGGAAACTTTGTGCTGCTTCCCACCCACACCCTCCCCTGTGATTTTTTTATTCTTCATGAATGTACACATATTTGAAAACTTCTCCTGTGCTTTTGGTTTGTAAGAGAACTGCAAAATGGAAATGCTTCTCTTAGCCCTTTGGCCCTATTAGAGGGATAGCCATACTTTTCTTGTTGCCAGAGGTCTCTCAGAATGGCAGGACTTTGAGGATGTTTAGGGGTTTTGTTTCTTTGTTTGTTTGTTTTTCTCCTTTAGGCTTTTAGTCACACAACTAGAGCTTAGAATTGAATTTGAGCCACAGCACACTGAAGAACAGTCTGCAAAACTCCACTGGGAGCCCCCTGGCAACGGATGTGTCTGGTCCCTGGTTCTTCTCAGTTCAGCCTGATGCTGCTACACAAGCTAGTTCCTGCCATGGGCTGATGAGACGACATCAATCACTTTTCAGTGGCTCTTGTTCCTAAGTATCTATTTTGGAAGGGAGCCCTTTGGAGTTGGAAGAAATACTATTTTATGTAGCCATTGATTTGGCTGTTGCTATAAGGAAAATTTCCACCAACATGAAGAAACCATTCCAAAGGTTTTACTAGATGGGAATGGCTGTCCTTCAGTAATCAAAACTGTAAAGTAACAAGGCATAATCATTACCATTTGTGGAGAATTTTGTGGGGGCTTTGCATATTATCTAAGTAAATTCTTTCACAAAGCTTGGGTGATAGATATTATTATTTCCATCCTGTAGATAATATGTAGAGTTTAAGAGACTCATCCAAAGTTGCAATTCCTGTAACCAGGAGGGCCAAACTAGAACCTAGGTCTCTCAGATACCAAACCCAGTGTTTTAGGCAACTCTTCAAAGTACCTGCAAATAAGTTAGAACCTTCTTTGATGTAAGCCCCAGAAACTTGGAACCATGTTCATCCTTTTAGGGTGGGATTGGCACTTAAAAGTTTCATTTCATGAATTCGTGGCATAGACCAAATTTTAGATTGAATAAATTATTTGAAAAGGACAAACATTTGCAAAACACTTCAAAAGTACTCATTTACAAAATTGATAGAATATGGAATCATAAAACTTCCAGGTTAGAGGGATCTCAGAAGTAATAGAGCCTTCTCTCCCCCTCCTCATCCCTCTCATTCCCACACGCTCATTTAAACAGTCTTTTTCTTGGCAGAGCATTCTTAGTTTATAAAGCTCTGTGCCTTTAGGACATTTCACAACTTGGGCACCTTCCTCATTCAGTTTCTACTTCGCCCAAAACCAGACCAAAATGATGTAGGTTAATTACTATTGAGTCTCAACACACCCTTCTGTGGTGTAAAGTTTATGCAACAGCAAGAATACCTTAAATCTTTCTATATTTACTTTCTTCTGGAGAACTTGTACTATTTCCTTATTTGTGTACTCTTATCAACTTCTTTGACTAGAGCTGTACTATCCCATGACGTCACTATTAACTACATCAGGCTAATGGATACTTGAAATGTGGCTAGTCAGCACTGAAAGGAGATATATGTATAAAATATACACTAGATTCTAAAGCCTTGGCACACACAAAAAAAGAAGAATTTATGTCATTAATAATTTTTTATATTGATTACACGTTAAAATAATATTTTGGATTCATTGGGTTAAATATGTTATTAATATTAATTTCACCTGTTTCTTTTAATTTTATAAATATTTTAAAAAATGACTTGTCTCTCACATTTTATTCCTATTAGACAGTGCTAGACAAGAGCATAGATTAAATAGCAAAAAGGGTGGAACTAGAGGTGCTGATTGGGTCCCAAGCTTGGAAGGCCTTGAATGAACATTTATGAATCACTCCAAGTGTGCCAAGTATTACCCACAGCTTACACAAATACACAATGTCTTAACTCCAGATGCATGACTTCTGTATGATATGGTAAATATAACTTAACATGTTAATGTCCACAGTTGTTTGAGCCAGTCACCTTTTGTAGTTCTTTGCTTATGTTTTATGGAGTCAGTAGTTAGAAAAAGCTACCAAGAATGGAGGTGAAGGAAGAAGAGGGCATAGTTCTGCAAAGGAATTAGGAGACAATTGTAATTTCCATCTAAAAGTGATAAAAAGGATGGGGTGCCTGGGTGGCTCAATTGGCTAAGCGTCTGACTTCAGCTCAGGTCATGATCTCACAACTCATGAGTTCAAGTCCTGCATCAGGCTCTGTGCTGACAGCTTACAGCCTGAAGCCTGCTTCAGATTCTGTGTCTCCCTCTCTCTCTCTGCCCCTTCCCTGCTTGTGCTCTCTCTCTCTTTCAGAAATAATAAATGAATAAACTTAAAAAAATAATAAAATTAATGAAAAGGAAGGCACCAAGCCATTAACTCAGGGTGTGCTCTCTGGCAGGTCTTTGGCAAGCAGCATAGCACTTACTTAAGTGGGTCACAGCCTGATTGTTAATTTCCATTCATGGAGTTTGTTTCATTTTCTGGTGTCTCAGTTAGCTCCAAGGTGATGCTTTAAATAGTTGTGAAGGCATTTGTAGAGATAGTCAAAGTTTCCAAAGGGGTCATCATTAACTTCCTTTGTCAGTATTTCTCCACTTTCTGATGAGTCTTCAGCAGAATCTGAGTTATTCTCCTGGAGTTCAACCAGCAAGCTGTTATCAGAATTCTCCAGCCACTCCTGGATCCCAATGCCAACGAACTGGAAAGAATTGTGTAGGAGGAAATGCCAGACTTGCTGAGTCAGGCAACTTCTTCAACCCAAAGTTGACTGGTAATTATTGTGACTGTGTTCCTAGGACCACAGGAGGTATAGTCAGTCCTGATCCAGCTCCATCGGATTCGTTCATTACGAGGAAGAGCACTATCCAGGGTAGTGAAATGTTCCAACTCCATGCAGAGTAGAGCCAGCAGATTTGAGCCAGCAGAGCTGGGCTGTATGCAGGCAGCAGGTGTGGTTACTAGCTCTCTTAACTCTGGGGTTCTTTTGGTGTAATCAGATTGTGGATAAGAGAGAATAAAAGTTGAGGGCTGACAAAGTCTGTGTCACTCTCAAGCTCATGTTTTCAGTTCAGACCTAGTCTGCATGAGGGTGAGCAGTCCTGTAGGGATAGTCTCCAAAGTGACTCTGCTTTGGAAGTTTAGTTGAAAGAGGGCTTTGGAGGCAAACAAATTGGAGTTGAGTAGTGACTCTGCAAGTTAACAGTTGCATGATATTGGCCTAATCACTTCACCCTTCTAAGTTTTAATTTTCTCATCTGTAAAGTGGGCATATACTAGCTCCCTTCCAGGGTTGTGGTTAGGCTTACTTGAGATGTATATATATATAAAAACAAACAAACAAACAAACAAAAAAACACCTGGCATCCTACACAAGGTATGCAATGAATCATCTTGACCTCTCCTCTTTAGTGTGTTTTACTGTTAAAGCTTTAATATAAATAGATATTACCCTTGTGAACTTGAATTCCAATGTTTGGCAATGATCATACTTACTCTAGCTTTTTTGTTTTGTTCTATTTTAAGCTACTTGACTTTGGGATTGTCCAGTTCGAATGATGATGATGATGATGATGATGGTGATATCAATGGTAATTTTTTATTCAGCATCTACCAAAGGCTTGGCCTTGTGTTAAGTGCTTTTCATATATCTTCTTATAAAATCACCATAATAACTCTGTGAGGCAAGTACTATTATCCCTATTCATAGGTGAAGAATGAGGTTAAGGAAGATTAAGTGGCTTGCTCAAGGTTATGAAACTAGTAGAAGACCTGGGATTTAAACCCAAGTGTGATGGACTCACTCCAATGCTATCATTCTTTTTTTTTTTAAGTTTTTATTGACGTATTTGAGAGAGAGAGAGAGAGAGAGAATCCCAAACAGGCTCCACTCGGTCAGCACGGAGACTGACTCAGGGTTTGAACTCACAAATGGTGAGAGCATGACTGTAGCTGAAATCAAGGTCGGATGCTTAACTGAGTTAGCCACCCAGATGCCCTACCATTGCCAATTTTAAATATCTTAAGTAGTTTTAGCATATCTAATATTTTACTGAAAAAAATTATTTTTAATTTTTTAATAGTTTATTTAGTTTTGAGACAGAGAGAGACAGAGCATGAGCGGGGGAGGAGCAGAGAGAGAGGGAGACACAGAATCCAAAACAGGCTCCAGGCTCTGAGCTGCCAGCACAGAACCCGACACAGAGATTGAACCCACAAACTGTGAGATCGTGACCTGAGCCAAAGTCAGATGCCTAACCAACTGAGCCACCCAAGCGCCCCTGAAAAAAATTTTAATGAAAAGACAATTGGGAAATATTTTGGTGAAAGAAAATTTAATGTTTGGGAATTTGTAGACATGAAAGCTTGTTTGTGTTATTTTAAGATTCTGTTATTTTTGTTTTGTGTAAGAGCTCAAAAATTATGTAATATCCACCTGCTCCCACATCACCAAATATGAGAATATTAGATAAATAAGAGAAATTTGAGAATATGAAAAATAAAAGACAATCCAGAAATTAGAGTAGACAAAGCTATTTCTGAGGCCAAAGAAATAATACTTCAGGTAAATAAACAAACCACTAAGCATTTTTCATGGCAGGGATGGGGAGGCACTTATATCTGTTGAGATGACATCATGCAAGGCTGTTACTTGCTGCTGCCCAGAAGGTCCTATTAGAATTATTTTTCTTGGATTTTGCTCAAAAGAACAAATGTCATTCTAATGCCAATATTGTCAAATGCCATTTATTGTTTGGATTTACTTTTCTAAAACTTGCTCTTTCCTTCTTATGTAAAGTTTTGTCTTTCTAGAGTATGAAAGCCCTAATTTAAGCAATAATGAGATTATTCAGAAACAGTAAAGCCTCTTTGAACAATTGGCTTATCAATGTAATTCACATTAACTGTCTCAGAGGAAAATTAGTAAATCTCATGTTGGTACAATAAGCATCATCTCTTCCATTAAACTTGGTAAAGGTTATTTTTAAAGGAAAAGAAGAGTCATTTTTCCTTTTATCAACCTCATTTACTGAAGTAGCCTCTGTCAAGGTCATCAGTGACCTGGACATTGCTTAATAGATGGCTTTACTTGTACCTCTCAGAACTGTTGTTCATGCTTTCTTCTTGGAACCCTTCCCTCATTTAGCTTGAGACATCAGTTACTCATGGTTCTCCTTCTTTTCTGGCTGGTCAGGTCCTCGTTATCTACTGACTGCTAAGTGTTAAGACCCTTCAGAGTTTAGCCTAAAGCCTTTTAAATTCTTTGTCTTTTTTAACTTTGTAGGTAATGCCGTCCCCAGTCTCTTAGCTTTGAAAGCATCTACACACTCATAATTCCAAAATTTACATTTCTAGCCCAGACCTCTTTCCTAAATTACAAGCTTGTAGCCAACCATCTCCTCAAACTTGAATTCACTTGAATATCTATTAGGGATCTCAAGAACATCCTCGATTGCTCCACTGACAAACATCTCCTTATGTAGTTTTGTACATATCAGGAAACGATATCTTTGTCTGTCCAATTGCCCAAGCAAAAAACCTACTTCCTGTCTTTATCTATGCCCCACATCCATCAGTAAATCCTATTGGCTTTACCTGCATACTGTATATTTAAAAAATCTGTATTTTTTATACCGTATATAAAAAATCTGAACACTTTCCACCATCTCCTCTGCTATTTTCTTGGTCAGAGTTTGTATCCTGCTTCACCCCCTCACCTGAATTATTTCAACAACTTCCCAATTGGACTCTTTCTTCCTTCCCCCCTTCCCCACCATATCTGTTTTGGACATACTGGCCAGAGGGTTCTATTTAAATTGCAGGAAAGATCAAGTCACTCTTTTGCTCAAAACTTTAGTGGCTCTTCATTCAGAGTAAAATCAGGAGACAATACGACCTATAAGGTTCTCCATCACTTTACCCTCAGCTACCTCTCTCACTCCATATTTTTAATCTCATGCCCCCGTTCCCCTCATACACACTCTGTTTCAATTTCTCCACAATTTCCTAGAACAACTACCTCTCACTTTTCAGAGTTATTTGCCCAAATATTATCATTTTGGAAAGATCTTTGACAACTCTTTCCCGCATCCTTGGCATCCCTATATCCTTGATTCTGCCTTATTATTTCTCTATAAAACTTTTTACCACCTGACGTATGTCTATTCACTTATTTATTTGTTTATTTTTGGTCTCCTCATTATTTGAGATTCAAGGACTGGCAGACTAGATGATGCCAACTGTACCTCCCACTGAAGGCAATTTAAAAAGCTGAAACACACACACTTTCATGCATGCATTGGAGACCTAATGAGATAGTAAGAAATTATAACAAGGAAATTATCAGAGTTCAAAAAGCTAAACCAAAGGAGGATTTACTGATAGTCGAAAGGAAACTGAAAGGCAGAGCTTCACTGAGATCTTGAGAAATGACCCACACTGTATCCTGGAACCCAAGGGCTGACATTTAGCAACCCACTGGAAGCAGCTGAGACACAGAGCTAAGGTTTTGAGAACTCATTTGCATGAAGGTTTGAGGATTGGTATTTGACCCCCTCAAAGACAGAGAGGCCCTACTGTAATATCTCTTCCTCTTGAGACACTCGAAGCCTGCAAAAAAACCCTCATGCTTGGTCCCAGACTGCTAAAGTACTTAGGTATTTTGTAGAGAAAAAAGGAATAACATCATGCTGGGTCTCAAACTGTCAATAAATGTAATTTTCATTTGTCCAGCCAACAATCAAATATTATAAGGCAAATGAAGACTCCAGAGAAAGGGAAAATAATATAGTTCCAGACCACCTCTCTGTTTAGCGTATGAAAAGATCCTCAACATCATTAGTTATCAGGGAAATGCAAATTAAAACCAATATAACATACCACTACCCATCAAAGAGAAAATTTAAAAAAGCAACTGATAACAGACAGAATGCTAGTGAGAAGGCAGGGCAATTGGAACCCACATGCATCACTGGTAGGGATGCAAAATGTATACCCACCTTAAGAAAACATTTTGGCAGTTATTAAAAATTTAAACATACACTTAGTGTATGACCCAGAAATTCCACTTCTATATATTCACCCAAGAGAAAATAAGATATATATCCACACAAAAACCTGTTCATAATTGTTTACAGTGGCTTTATTCATAATTGTAAAAAATCATAAACATTTATCAATTGGCAAATGAATGAACAAACTGCTATGAGCACACAATAGATTACTAGTCGGGAGTATTTGCAAGAAGAATCACTTAAAAACAAACAAACAACTATGTTTTTGACCCTTTCAGAACTGGTGTGACATTTCAGTCACCTCTATGATTGGCTGATGAAACATGGGAGCTCTTGAGAGGGAGAGGATGATAAACCTTTAACTCGGCAGGGCGGGCAACCCTATCACTTATATTTCTCCCTTCCATTTGGCCCTCTTGGTACCTCATCTGACTTCATGCTTTTTCCAGATGTTCCTGTTGTCACCCGTGGTTGAGCTCATGCCCCACCCCCCCACCTCCCACATGATACAGAACACTTGCTTTGTGGACAGATTTGGTTTATTTTTAAGATACTAACTTTAGTTCCTAGTATCCTCAAGTGTACTGAATGCTATACTAAAATTGCTGTGACAGGAGCTGTACTTAATTCACTGGAAGAGAAACAGTAAATAACCTTGATGTCCTCGGTTTTAGAATATTAGCTATGTGATATATTTTTATTCATGTATTCAACAAATATTTATTGAATGCTTATGTTCTAGATTCTATGCCAAATTATTTCGATTAATGGGATGTATATTCAAGAACAAAAATCAATTGTTAATTACAAATTTCAGAGATCTTGGTCTTTGCATACTTTGCTTCCTAGCAAATTTAGTTTTTTTTACCACATATATGTAGGGAAGTAGCTGTTTTTATGTACGGATGCCCTAGAAGAGCAATGAGCAACTATCTTTTCTGTTCCAGTATACTTGGAGGATTTGGTTCATTTCCATGCATAACAGTAGCTCTCCCGGGGAGAACTTTCTACATAAAGGAAGGATGGTTGGGGATGAGAGTGAAGTCTCAGAATTCAGGAGAGTTAGGGGCACATGTGTGGCTCCAAGCCATCTACCCACTCTCCTTTTGCCATATCATGACCAACAGCCATTTTATCTGTTTTGTCCAGAGGGAAGATGTTTCCCATGTATTTCCTTTTTCTTAACAGGAAAGATTCTATTGTTTGACTCATGTTCTTGCTACTTCAAGTTTTCATGGAACAGTAACTGTATTCAGGATATTAAAGATATACAGTTAAGTTTTCTCTATTGGTCCTTTGTTACCTGGAGTTTGTTTCTATCCTCTCTGTCTCCCTCTCCCCAGAATACAAGCCCTTCTTTCTTCCTATGTTTTGATGATTTTGATTTTATTTTGTTTTGTTTAGCCTTGGGTATTGACATTGATTTTTATAAATTATTGGTGGGAATAAGCAGAAATGAAACATCTAACAATGTTTGGAGACTTGTATATGGACAATCAAATCATGTTCAGTTTTATTGATGCTAAGGGGTGACTTGAATCATTTGAGATGTTTTGTATTCAGTAATTATTTCACTTGAAAAATAGTTTCAGTGTTTTTTAATGTTTATTTATTTTTGAGAGAGAGACAAAGAGAGAAAGGGAGGGGCAGAGAGAGAAGGAGACAGAGGATCCAAGATGGGATCTGTGCTGAGAGCAGAGTCTGATGTGGGGCTCGACACATGAACTGTGAGATCATAACCTGAGCTGAAGTTGGATGCTTACCCTACTGAGCCACCTGAACATCCCAAAAAAATAGTTTTAGTTTTTAATCTCAATACAATTCATGCGTTTTTATTGCTGTTGCTGTTATTAATAACATGTTTCTTTTAAAACAATTTTTTTAAGTTTATTTATTCTGAGAGAGCAAGGGCAGGGGAAGGGCAGAGAGAGAGGGAGAGAGAGAGAATTCCAAGCAGGCTCCATCCACACTGTCAGCATAGAGTCTGCCATGGTGCTGGAGCCCACAAACTGTGACACCATGACCTGAGCTGAAACCAAGAGTTGTACGCTTGACTGACTGAGGCACCCAGGCACCCCATAATAGCATGTTTCTTACGTAAGACTAAGCATAAAAAAGTTGTCACAGGTAAATTTAAAATGAAATTGCTTGCATTATACATTCATCAGTTAGCTATCCCAAAATATTAAAAAAATAATCTGAAAGTGCTTCAATTTACATATCATAAAGCCAATGTACTTTTTCATATACACCTTTTCACTGAGTTGAATAGGATAATTTTTAAAGTTATTTATTCCCATATATAGAAATAAGACCTAACTTATAAACTATATTCAACCTATATGTGAATATTCATAAACCATGATGTGGAGAGATTAAATTCTATTTATGGATTAATAACTCTACTTTAATGGACGATGTTTATATTTTAAATAGAATTTTTCTTTATTGAAAAATTCTGAGAAATAAGGTTACTGAGAATAACAGAAGAATCTCCAAAAGAATTCTCAGGAATTCTTGCTATGAATTCCCATTTGCAAAGCATATACATACATACATATACATACACACACACACATATATATCGCCTTTTAAAAACACTAAATAACTGCTTTGCCTAAAGAGTATTTCCATTATTAACTATTACTAACAAATGATTTTTAAAAAGTGATCTTTTGATTTGATTGATTTGATCTTTTGATTTAAACACATGTTCTTAATTTCCTAAGGGAAGCAAAGAAAAAGAGAAGCAATTCTCAGTATAATTGTTAAGCACAATAGAACAAGAAGAAAAGGTGGAAATATTTCTTCAAGTACAAGAAATTAGAAAAAAGTGTCTTATGACACAAAGCCACTCAGCCATGGATTCCAATTTTCAATAGACATTTGAGTAATATGCCATATCTCCTATCTGTGATTGTCATTGCAATATACTCTGCTACTCATACATTCTATCAACCACACAGTTACTATGGCCTGGTAACCACAAATCCAGAGTGGTCAGCCTGTTAGTATCACCCTGAAGTGGTGGTATGAATGTGACCTCACTGTGTTCCTCTGGAATGTCTTCCACATCCATTTCCAACTTTCTATGTCTTTTAGATATGCAGCAATCATTTTAAGACTCCTAATTCTCCCCATATCATTCTGGTTCTTGACGTCCAGTGGGAAGTAGAGATAATAAGTGGCAAGTTTGGGACATGGGTCATCGTTGGATGAGAGTCTTTGAATCAATAAATGCTCTCTTTAGCTTTTTGGTAAGGCCAGTTGATGTTCTTTCTGTGTCACTTGTCATCAGAGAAGAGATCTTCTAATTAGGACTGTGACAAACTTTTTGTCAATCTCTTCCTTGCCACCTTGGGGCAACCCTGCCTCCAGCATCAGCAGTTTGATAGGCATCCTGTGTGTGTGTGTGCGGGCGCACCCGTATGTGTTTTAAATACTATTAATCAACTGTAGCTTATCTTTTCATATTTTACTAATTTTACTTTCTTACTAATTTTACTTTTAAAAGATATAATAATGTCGGGGCACCTGGGTGGCTTAGTGGGTTAAGCGTCCGACTTTCCCTTAGGTCATGATCTCGCGGTTTGTGGGTTCGAGCCCCGCGTCGGGCTCTGTGCTGACTTCCAGCTCAGAGCCTGGAGCCTGTTTCAGTCTGTGACTCCCTCTCTCTCTGACCCTCCCCTGCTCACGCTCTCTCTCTCTCTCTCTCTCTCTCCTAGAAATTAAAAAAAAACAAAATTAAAAAAATATATATATAATAATGTAAAGAAAACAGTGTATCTTGTAGTAAATGTAAGTATATGCAATGTAACTGACAGAGTGGCCCCAGGGGAGCTTAGATTCTGACATAATGAATTTAGCTCTTCTTCTATCTCAGCTCAGGCTTTCAGGCAGGAAGGTGAGATATGGTGAGTGGGAGAGAAAGGAAGTCAACAGACTGCCCTATCTCAGGAAATGGGAAGGCACAAAATGGGTTTCCATATCATTATTTTCTAGGCACAATCTCCTGAGGTAAAATGGAGCCAGTTAATCAGAAGATTTCTGGAAGCACTACTGCTGTTCCAGAAACTGCAGCCCAGGAAAATTTCAACTGGAGTGGGTTACTGCCACCAGGTAGTGGCAAACTGTAGTTAGGACTAGGTAGGATTTGGGTTTCAAACTGGACCTTAACTCCAGATAGGGGTCATTTCATTAACCTCACAGTAAAGGAAACTCACATCTTGGGCCACTGAAATTTTTTGGACTTCGCTTACAATATTAAGGTCAACTTTTACAGAATATGTTTGTATATTATTCTTTTTAAAAAATACAAAATAACTATATATATGCATATATATATATATATAGTTTTGCGTCTTATCTTTCCCCCACTAACATGTCTTGGAAAGCTTTCCATAGCAGTGCATGTAGATCAATGGTTTTTAATGGTTGCATTATATCCCATTACATAAATGTGCCATAATTTATTTGACTCACCTAATGAAAAATAGGATTTTCCCCCTGCCTTTGTCATTGTTTTTGCTATTATTACAAATAATGTTGTAATGAGAATTCTTGGATATACATCTTCTGACGTTTGAAAGTATATCTGTAGGACAAATTCCTAGAAGTGGGCTAAAGATTATGTACTCAATAGCACCCACTAACAGAAGAATGAGATTTGAAGCCACAGGAGTTGACTAGAAGGGCCTGTGGTCAGAGCCTCAGGAAACATTATGCATAAAGTACAGGAAAGAAAGGTGGCTGCTAGTAAGTACCCACTGCATTGAATTGACAACAAAGTTAGAAGAAGAACAGGAAAAATAGTTGGGGAGATGGAGGGAGGCAAACCATGAGAGACTCTTGAATGCCAAGAACAAACTGAGGGCAGATGGGGTGCGGGAAGGGGAGGGGGTGATGGGCATGGAGGAGGGCACTTGTGGGGATGAGCACTGGGTGTTATATGGAAACCGACTTGACAATAAACTATTTAAAAAAAAAAAGAAAGAAATGTTGAGAGAAGTGAGAGACCAGAAGTTAACGATATCATGGAAATTGTCTTCTATAGTTTTCATGTACAGGAGTAGAAAATATCTTTTTTGGGGGAAAAAAGAACAAAAGAAGACAACTGAGATACCCATTGATAGGGACTTAGTTAAACCAGTTACGGCATAGAATAGTCATGTAACAGTCACATAATAGAATACTATTCAGCCATTCAAAGCGGAAAATATTCACAATATATTCAGCAGAAAAGCCAGGTTACAGAACTTTAAGAATAGTATGACATCAGGAGAGAATGTTAGCTGCCTGCCTACTTCTTCAAATAACCTACTTTTTCATATCAAGGGACTCTTTTGTTTAGCTAAGCACAATGTCACTCAGCTAAAAGATTATATTCCCTGCCTCCCTTGCAAGAATGTGGCCATATGACTACGTTCTGGTCAATGAGGTATAATCAGAAGTTTTCTGAAAAAGGATAACTGTATCCTTACTCCTCACCTTTTCTTATCAGCTGCTTGGACTGTAATGACCGAAGTTTGGACCATCTTTTACTGTGAAGATAAGAATCACAGTGTAGGGACTATAGAATGAGAAATTGGAACGTGCCAGGATGGAAAGTTCCTGATAACTATGAAGCCACTGTATCAGTTCTGGAATACCTACCTCTTGTTTTTATGTTTTGTTTTGTTTTATCTTGTGAGAGAGAAAGGAACATTTATTTTATCAATTGTATTTTTAATTTTTTTAATGTTTATTTATTATTGAGAGAGAGAGAGCACAAGCTGGGTAGAGGCAGAGAGAGGGAGAGAGAGAGAGAGATCAATTGTATTTTTGAGTCTCTGCTATGTATAGCCAAATATAATCTTAACTGGTACAGATCCCATTTGTGTTTAAAAATTAAATATGTTCACACATACATAGCACAAATATACATATGTATGTGTGTAAACCATATATGCATAATTTATAAGTGTATAGAATAAACTGGTAACAGTGTTTATCTATAGGGGTATGGGATTATAAACAGGAGGTATGAGGAGGCTATTAATTCCTCTGTACTACATGTATTTTAGCCATAAACATGTATTCAAGAAAAATGAAGATATTTCTATTTTTATGAAGAAAAGAAAATAGCTCTTGACTGGTAACTCAGATCACTGGGTGACTTCCTCACCTATCACTGTCTCCTTGAAGGAGTGCCATTACCATCCCGCCGGTCTTCCATCTATGCTTCAATGCTTCCAACTTCATCTGGATTACTTTTTCACCATTCTGAATATTTCAGGTCTCTTCTAAATATGTGTCAGCCTGCTTCTGATACAGACAGTATAAGAAGAAGCTCCATTTAAATTGCTTTATGAGGTATCCACATTTTAACAATATTTGTTCTTCCAATATGGGAGCAAGGGATGTTTTTCTTTTTGTCTTCTTCAATTTCTTTCATAAGCTTTCTATAGTTTTCAATATACAGATCTTTTACCTCTTTGGTTAGGTTTATTCCTAGGTATCTTGTGCTTTTTGGTACAATTATAATTGGGATCAATTCCTTGAATATCTCTTTCTGCTGTTTCATTATTGATTTATAGAAGTGCAACTAATTTCTGTACATTGATTTTTGTATCCTGCTACTTTGCTGAATTCATGTGTCGCTCTAGCAGTTTTTTGGTAGAGTGTTTTGGGTTTTCCATGTAGAGTATCATGTCATCTACATAGAATGAAAGTTTGACTTCTTCCTTGCTGAAATGGATGCCTTTACTTCTTTTTGTTGTCTTATTAGAAGAACAAATGTTGTTAAAATATCAATCTACACATTCAATGCAATCTCTATCAAAATAACACCAGCCTTCTTGGAGCACCTGTGTGACTCAGTCAGTTAAATGTCCAGCTTTGTCTAAGGTCAAGGTCTCACAGCACATGGGTTCGAGCCCCACAGCAGGCTCTATGCTGACAACTAGGGAGCCTGGAGCCTGTTTCAGATCCTGTGTCTCCCTCTCTATCTGCCCCTCTTCCACTCATGCTCTGTCTCTGTCTCCCTCTCTCAGAAAGAAAAAAAGGTAAAACATAAAAACTTTTAAAAAATAACACCAGAATTTTTCACAGACCTAGAACAAACAGTCCTAAAATTTGTATGGAACCAGAAAAGACCCTGCATTGCCAAAGTAATGTTGAAAAAGAAAACCAAAGCTGTAGACATCACATTCTGGACTTTAAGCTGCATTACAAAGCTGTAATCATCAAGACAGTATGGAACTGGCACAAAAACAGGTACATATATCAATCACATAGAATAGAGAACCCAGAAATAGACTCACAAATATGTGGTCAACTAATCTTTCACAAAGCAGGACAGAGTATCCAATGGAAAAAAGACAGTCTTATCAGTAAATGGTGCTTGGAAAACTGGACAGTGATATGAGAATTAAAGTGGACCACTTTCTTACACCATACACAAAAATAAATTTAAAATGGCTGAAAGACCTAAATGTAAGATCAGAAACAATCAAAATCCTACAGGAGAAAACAGGCAGCAAACTCTTTGACCTAAGCCACAGCAACTTCTTACTTGACATGTTGCTGGAAGCAAGGTTCATTAAAGCACAAATGAACCGTTGGGACCTCATCAAGATAAAAAGCTTCTGCACAGTGAAGGAAACAACAAAACTAAAAGGCAATCACAGAATGGGAGAAGATATTTTCAAATGATATATTGAATAAAGGGTTAGTATCCAAAATCTATAAAGAATTTATGAAACTCAACACCCAAAAGCCAAATCATCCCGTGAAGAAATGGGCAGAAGACATGAATAGTTGCTTTTCCAAAAAAGACAGCCTGATGGCTAACAGACACATGAAAAGATGCTCAACATCACTCCTCATCAGAAATACAAATTAAAATCACAATGAGATACCACTCCACACCAGTCAGAATGGTTAAAATTAACAATTTAGGCAACAATAGATGTTGGCAAGGATGCAGAGAAAGGGGAACACTCTTGCACTGTGGTGGCAACACAAACTGGTGCAGCCACTCTGTTTGGAGTTTCCTCAGAAAATTAAAAATAGAACTATGCAACAACCCAGCAATTGCACTACTAGGTATTTATCCAAAGGAGAGAAAAATGCTGATTCAAAGGGGCACATGCACCCCAATATATAGCAGCACTATAGACAATAGCTAAATAATGGTAAGAGCCCAAATGTCCATTGACTGATGAATGGATAAAGATGATATAGTATATATATTACACACAACACACACACACACACACGCACACACACAATGGAATACTACTTGGTGATGAAAAAAATGAAATCTTCCCATTTGCAACAACATGGATGGAACTAGAGGGTATTATACTAAGTGAAATAAGTTAGAGAAAGACAGATATCATACAAAGTGAAATAAGTTAGTCAGAGAAAGACAGATATATGATTCCACTCATATGTGGAATTTGAGAAACACAACAGATGAACATAGGAAAAGGGAAGGAAAAATAAGATAAAAACAGAGAGGGAGGCAAACTGTAATAGACTTTTAAATGCAGAAAACAAACTGAGGGTTGCTGGAGGGGATGTGGGTGAGTTGAGTGGTTAAATGGATGATGGGCATTTAAGGAGGGCACTTGTTGGGATGAGCATTGGGTGTGATACATAAGAGATGAATCACTCGGTTCTACTCCTGAAGTTAAGACTACACTGTATGTTAACGGACTTGAATTTAAATTAAAAATAAAAAAGAAACTCCATTTAATAATGGAATGAATAATTGATTCAGACAGATAAGGCACACACACACAGCTGCTTTGATAGTAAGAGTTTTCCTCCAAATAAAGCCTCTTGTTATCACCAACACTCAGTTATTACCGTGGCTGTGTGTTAACCTAGAAGTCAATCACAGTAAGAAAGGATCCTCCAGTTCTCCAGATAACTGGAGTAGGTTTAAGCACAATTTGGAGAAGAACTTGGAAATGCTTGGAGGCATTGGAAGACTAGAGACTACTGGTCTGAGTATGACAATGCCTCAGCCTGCTGTGTTCAACTTTGTGAATAGCACAAAGAAGCGAACACATGCAACGTAGAGGTAAGTGACAGGGAACCTGGTACCCCAAAAGAAACCCAATCAATGAGCCAGAAGTAGGATAATGAAGACATTGGTTAACGATATGATACAGATTCAGAATTTAAGTAGAGAAAGTTCTTCGTAATAAGTTGTTAATTCCAGAGCTGCCTGAGTGGTATGAAATTATTCTGCTTACAAGTTCAAACTGTAGATGGCATGTATACATACATAGTTCTATCTCTGGGTGCCAATAGATATTTATAAATTGAGAGGCAGATGGCTAAGATATCAGAGGCTGAACACTTGAATCCTAGTCTCTACTAAATACCAGTCCCTGCATGATCCCAGTAGGAAATAGCATAAATACACAGAGGACAAACTTAGCAACTGGAGAGTTTTTATGACTCTGAGGATGGGTCCCAAGTGCCAGGGCAGAACTCTAGTTAGACTAAACCACATAGAAGACTTCTTTCAAATATTGTACCTTTAATATTTTAATTAGTTTTTTATTAAAGTAATATATCATGGGGCAGGGTATAAAGCAGAAAGTGAAAGTGTCCTTTAATTCTAGGCCACAGAGATAAACATTATAGCCAATTTGGTTTGTATCTTACAGGCATCCCTTTTAATACCTGCACAGTGTCATTGGAGGGATGTGCGTATTTTATTTAACCAGTCCTATACTAATGAGCATTTAGACTGTTATCAATTTTTCTGTTATATATAACTCTATAGGAAATATCTTTACACATAGATCATTGTGCCCCTAATGGGTTCTTTCCTTACAAGGAATACCTATGTGAAATTTCTAGATCAAGAGTCTGCAAATTTTATAATTGAATGCATATTGCCAAATTACCTTTCAGAAAGATCATACAAACTCTGCACCCAAAAATAGTATAGCAATGTTGGTTTCCCTATGTCATGCTTGTAAGATTAAAGATTTGTGTGTGTGTGTATATATATATATATATATATATATATATAAAGATTTGTGTATATAAATTAGGTATTTTCTTTTTTATGTGGATTGTCAGTTCACATGTTGCCAGGCTGTTGTTCCAGTTATCTATTGTTTATCCAATTGTTAACTACCCAAAATAAAACAACAACTATTTTATTATATCTGGTTATTTTTCTGGGTTAAGGATTTAAGCAAAACTCAGCAAGATGACTCTTCTCCCCATATGATGTTGGGGACAGTCATTTGATGGTGTGTAGCTGGTGTATGGAGAGGGTTCAGTATGGCTTTACTCATCTGCTTGGTATTTTGGTGGGGATAGCTGTTACGGCGCTCAGCTGGGCTCTGGTCCTTCTCTGTGGAGCCACAGAGCCTCTCCATGTGGATTCTGTAGCAAGGTGGTCCAACTTCTTACAAGTGGCTCAGTGCTCCAAGAAACCAAAATGAGAGCTACTGATCTTCTCAAAAGCTAGGCTCAGAGCTGGTATAGTGTTACTTCCATCATTGTAAGTGGTCAAAGCAGTCACAGGTCATCCTAGAATCAAGATGAGGCCAAATAGACCCTTCCTGTCAATGGGAGGAACGTCAAGGAATTTGTGGCCATTTTTTAGTTTGTCACAAATGTCAATATTAGTATATTTCTTAATATTAAAAAACCTTCCTATTTACTGGGAAAATCCTACTTGGACACATTAGAAATTCCCGGGGCGCCTGGGTAGCTCAGTCAGTTGAGTGTCTGACTTCGGCTCAGGTCATGATCTCACGCTTCGTGGGTTCGAGCCCCGTGTCGGGCTCTGTGCTGACAGCTAGCTCAGAGCCTGGAGCCTGTTTCAGATTCTGAGACTCCCTCTCTCTCTGACCCTCCCCTGCTCATGCTGTCTCTCTCTCTCGGAAATAAATAAAACATTAAAAAAAAAAGAAATTCCCTAAATACATTTTAAAGTCTAATTTGTAGGTGTTTTACCCAAGATTTTTGCATCTATATTGATATGTAAGTTTTTTTTTTTAATTTTGAAGGTTTTTTTTGTTTTGTTTTGTTTTTTTGAGAGACAGAGACAGAGTGTGAGCAGGGGAGGAGCAGAGAGAGAGGGAGACACAGAATCTGAAACAGGCTCTAGGCTCTGAGCTGTCAGCACAGAGCCCTGTGTGGGGTTCGAACTCACAAACTGTGAGATCATGACCTGAGCCCAAGTCGGACACTTAACCAACTGAGCCACCCAGGCACCCCTATGTAAGTTTTGTTTATAGTTGCTGTGATTGTTTTAAATGTGGGTGCCAATGTAATTTTAGTTTTTAATAATTAATTAGATAAGTTTCCATGTTTTAAAAAAATCTTTGAAGCAATTAACAAAGGATGAGAATCATGTGTTTTTGAACATTTGAAAGTCTTACCCACAAAGCTATCTGAGACTAGGGGGTTCTTTTGGAGGGAATTCTCTGATCATTTTTAAAATTTTGTTATTGGTATTCAGATTGGATAACTGAATCAGCTATAGTCATTTAATGTTTTATTTTTCGTATTTAAGTCTAAAGTTGTACGTTGTGGCTATGTATGTGAAGTTGGAAAGCACTCTGAAATACTGTAGTAAGGGAAACAAAGTGCTCAAGAAACACGGGAAGGTAGTACCTTCTGTAAATGTCTATTGCAGGCACAAGGAGCTAACTTTAAACCTCATCTCAATTTTTTTCATAAAATTCAAGAAGGTATAGACTCTTTAAAATTAAAAAGAAAATGAAGGATACAGTTTATGAGATACTGAGATGCCCCAGAAGCCAAGTCAGGGCTCATAGGAGCATCCTTACTTCTAGCAATAGGAGGGATCAAAACATATTTGTTGGTGAACATGTGAAGAATAAATGGATAAATGAATGACAAGTAATATCTGTTCTCACAGTGTGGTTTGGTCTCACAGTCCTCACAGACTTTGGGAATATACTCTGAACACTGCTCTTGTCAGCATGCTTGGCTCACTCTCCTCCAGACCCTCTTAAATTATACATGTTTATTCTCCATGCAGAAGTCCAACATGATGGACTCTTGGTTTTTCTCTTCCCATTGCTTGCTGCCACTTTCCTGGTTCACCTTTTTCTATCCCTGAGTGTTGCACAGACCATGGCTTGTTTAATCACTTAATTTCCCCAGCAATTACTGAGGTATATACTCAAATTCTAGATTTTCCCAGGTTACACAGCAAATGAAAAACACACTTGGACTCGTGGAAGACTACATCTATAAGATGTTATGGGACATCTAGTGACACCATCTCATTCCTTTTGTCGACTGAGAACAAATTCATTTAAGAGTATATTTCAAGAGGCCTGAGTGTGGGAGCACCTGGGAAGCTCAGTCAATTGACTTCACCTCAGGTCATAATCCCAGGGTAATGGGATTGAGCCCCACATCGGCCTCTATGTTGAGTGTGGGGCCTGCTTGGGGATCTCTCCCTCTGTGTGTCTCTCTCTCTGCCCTCTCCCCAGTGCTCTATCTCTTTCTAAAAAAAAAAAAAAAAAAGAAGAAGAAGAAGAAGGAGGAGGAGGAGGAGGCTGATTCTGGTAATAAGAAAACAAAAGACACCATTTGGGTAAAATTATCAGATGTGAAGGCAGTCATGCTATGAAGATGAATACATGAGAAGTAAAAAGTCATGAACTTGTCAAATAGGAGAATAAGTATCAGTAGCATCTATGTTACACTTTGAAAATCATGACATTTTATATGTTCTACTTAATTTATTCAATTCACTATGGGGAATCAAAAAATCCTTTCACTGAAATTATCCTTGACAACCTGTAAGATGCGTGCCCTTTGCAAACAGGAGACTATTTATTTTCATCTCTGGTATCTACAGTACCTACATTGTCCCTGGTCCTAGCTTGGTCCTGCCCTGTTGAAGATATATGGGTATGTGTGCTGCTTCCACTGGTCTTTTAAAAGCATGCAATATATATTGTATACCTGAAAACAATATAACATTGTATGTTTTTTTTTAAACATTTTATTTATTTTTGGGAGAGAGATAGAGACAGCATGAGCAGGGGAGGGTCAGAGAGAGAGGGAGACCCAGAATCCGAAACAGGCTCCAGGCTCTGAGCTAGCTGTCAGCACAGAGCCTGATGCGGGGCTTGAACCCACAAACCGTGAGATCATGACCTGAGCCGAAGTTGGACGCTTAACTGACTGAGCCACCCAGGCGCCCCTATAACATTGTATGTTAATTATACTTCAAATTTTTTTCTTTTTAATTTGTTTATTTTAATTCAAGTTACTTAACATACAGTGTAGTATTGGTTTCTGGAGTAGAACCCAGTTATTCATGACTTACATAGAACAGCCAGTGTTCAGACCAGCAAGTGCTCTTCTTAATGCCCATCACCCATTTAGCCCATCCTCCCCCCCACCACCCCTCTAGCAACCCTAGGTTTCTTCTCTGTCTTTAAGAGTCTCTTACGGTTAGCTTCCCTCTCTGTTTTTATCTTAGTTTTCCTTCAAAAATCATACAATTCAGTAACTCTTAGTAAATTTACAGAGTTGTACAACTATTACCACAATAAAAATTTCAGAACATTCCTATCACCACACACACACACATACAACCTCAACTGTGCTTGCTTTGCACACATATTAAAGCAAAACAAAACAAAAGAAGACAAAACCCTTGTGCTTATTTGCAATCAGCACCCTATTCTGCTACCCCGCCGTCCCAGGATTTGCCTATTCTGAGTATTTCATAGAAATGGAATCATACAATATGTGGTGTTTTATATTTGGCTTCTTTCATTTAGCATGATGTTTTTGAGACTCATCCATATTGAAGTATATATCAGTACTGGGTTGCCTTTTATTGTGGAATAGTATAAGTATACCACGTTTTATTTCTCCATCTGCCAGTTGATGAATATCTGAGTTGTTTCCACTTTTTGGATATTATGGCTAATGTTCCTATGAACATTCATATAGTCTTTGTGTGGACATAAGTTTTCATTTCTCTTGGGTAGATAACTAGGAGTGAAATTGTTGGGTCGTAAGGTGATTTTATGTTTAGCATTTTTAAATGTTCATTTATTTTTGGAGAGAGAGAGGGAGAGAGACAAAGTATGAGTGGGGCAAGGGCAGAGGGAGAGGGAAATACAAAATCTGCAGCAGGCTCCAGGCTCTGATCTGTCAGCACAGAACCCCATGAAGGGCTCCAACTCACAAGCCACGAGATCATGACCTGAGCCAGTCTTCACTTAACTCTCTGAGCCACAGAGGTTCCCTGACTATGTTTAGCGTTTTCACAAAGTGTTAAATGTTTTATAGAATGCTCGCACCATTTTGCATTTCTATTAGCAGAGTACAAGAGTTACAGTTTCTTTACATTCTCACTAACACTTGTTATTGTCTATTTTTTTTTATCAGTTGGCTTTCTAAGTATTATAAAGACCATGCCACCTTCCCAGATCATTAGGTGGAAGCTGCCATCCTGAACTACATTTCAAGAAATAGATTAATTATCCCTCGTAGAAGCTTCAAACTTAAATGCACCTTTCAGCTGTTGTATTAAAATCCAGAAGTTCTAGTACTTTTGTGAAAATAGCACACTACATAAAACTTTGTGTGTGTGTGTGTGTGTGTATGTGTGTGTGGGTGGGTGGGTGGTGTCAAAGATTATTAACTATAGTCCAATATTCAGTCTTCCCTTCTTACACAGAAGTAGAATTAACCAAAAAGTACATTTCTTAGCCTCCCTTGGTGCTACATGTAGGCATAAGACTAACTTGAGGGTACCTGGGTGGCTCAGTTGGTTAAGTGTCCGACTTTGATTCAGGTCATGATCCCTCAGTTCATGGGTTTGAGCCCCGCGTCGGGCTCTGTGCTGACAGCTAGCTCAGAGCCTGAAGCCTGTTTCGGATTCTGTGTCTCCCTCTCTCTCTGATCCTCCCCTGCTCATGCTCTCTCTCTCTCTCTTTCAGAAATAAATAAAACATTAAAAAAAAAAAAAGACTAACGAGGTGAATGGGCTTGGACAAAAATGTTGTGTACTCTTAAACAGAAAAATTAAGTCCACCTTTTACCCCTCTCCACATCTTTACTGGAAAGTGGAGATGATGGTAAAGGTTGGAGTAGTCCTCTTGGACCAAAGATCGTCACCGTGTGCTGAAGTGGGAAGGGCATCAAAATAGAGGAACCCTGGGTCTCTGATGGTTGCCGGGGCCACCATCCCAGCCCTGGATTGCTTACCTGAACTTTAACATGAGAGACAAATCTCTAATTTCATCCGGGTTGTTTTGGGGCTATCTGTTAGAAAAGCCAGAATGTAAAGTTACTGACATGTAGAAAGCCTCTGTAGAATCATGGCTACAACATGAGAATCTCTACTGATGAATATGATCACGCATGGAAAGACAGCATAAGGCAGTAGAAAGAGCACTGGACTCAAGGTTATTGAAGGTTTAGTGTTAATTTTATCTATTGTTAGCTTTGTGACCTCAGGCAAATGGCCTTATCCATAAAACAAGGTGATTTTATACAGTTACAAATAAATTTTTAAAGGAATTCCAGATTCTTTTTTTTAAATGCTTGTTTAGTTTTGAGAGAGAGAAGGAGAGAGTGCACACACGTACACAAGCCAGTGGGGGAGGGAGACCCAGAATCCAAAAGAGGCTCCAGGGTCCAAGCTGTCAGCACAGAGCCCGATGTGGGGCTCGAAATCACAAACCACAAGATCATGACCTGAACCGAAGTAAGACACCTAACCCACCGAACCACCCAGGCATCCCAAAAAATAAATTTTTAAATTTGAAAATGAAAAGCATCTGGTTTCAGAAGTACTTCACTATATTCATTTTCATTGGTAAAACAATTCAGTAAAAAATTTACATGTATCAACTTGAACCTTTTGTATCAGCCTTCTCTAATAAAATAGTAAGATAATCATCTTCAAAAGCTTCATCATTTGCATAGAGCTAAAAACTCTCCATATATTAGCTTTTTAAAAAAACATATTTATTTTGAGAGAGAGAGAGAGAGAGAGTTCACCTATATGAATGGGGGAGAGGCAGAGAGAGAGAGAGAGAGAGACTCCCAAGCAGGCTCCTTGCTCACAGTGCAGAGCCCAACTCGGGGTTCAAACTCATGAACAGCAAGGTCAAGACCTGAGCCAAAATCAAGAGTCAGATGCTTAACTGAGAGCTACTTGGGCATCCCCCACCCTGGTATATTAGTTTTTTAAAAATCCTCCCAGTTGTTACCATTATTATCCTCATTTTACAGATAAGTAACCTGCAGTTCAATGAAGGTAGGTACCTTACCCTGTCATTCAATTAGTTGATGGGGCCAGGATTTAGATTCCTGAGTCCAGAGCACAGGTGCTTAACAAATGCTGCTCTGGCCCCATACCTACACCTAACAAGTCATTGTGAAGCATCTCAGGAAATCAATAGTAAAGACCATTGGCCTATGTGGCCTCTTCAGCCATTGTGATTAGGAGGTACACTTTAAAATGAATAAACGACTCCTGCAAATTTGCTCAGTAGGTTAAAGTGACATGTGGAGCAATCACTGTGAATCTAAGAATCACTGTGAACCTAAGAATACAGAGGATTAAGCCAATAGTAAAAGCACACCTGCCAAATGCTGAAAAGAAGATAAGCCATCCACAGGAACCCATGACCTGCAACGCTAGCAGTGTGATTGCTGAACCCCAAGGACCAGGCCTCCTGGGCTTGGCTGGCATCTGCAATTCAAGGGGGGTTCAGGCTCCAAGATGTGCTGTTTTCTGCCTATTGCATTTTGAAGAGGCACATCAGAGAAGCTAAGCCTGATGGACTCTGAACACTGTTGGTGGTTGTTTTTTTTTCCCCCCTGGCAACAAAATTAAAACTGCACCTAGGGATTTATCCACCCTTTTGCTGATCTCGATGTGAACTGTGTGGCGAAATCCCTGTACACAGCACTGACTCTATCTCCCAGGGTGTTGCTTAAAATGTGGCTGAGCACAAATGGAAAACATCAAGTCTTGTTGAAGTCAGCACACAGAATTAATCTCTAAAAGTAATGAAAGAATTAATTTCATTCTGTAAGATAAATAAATGTGAAGTATGGTAAAGTCAGAGATGTTCAGCTCAGCTGCTTTTAGGAGGAGACATCTTGGGGGACAGGATATCGTATACTTGGGACACATTTTAATGCCCCACTGATACCCTTATGTGATTATGAACATGCTTTGGGTTTCTTTTTTAAAATATATTTAATATATGAGGTTTTAGACCTGCAACAATTTGCCTTCAGGGCTTTTTAACATTGGGAAAGGTAAAAACTTAAGTGTCCTCCCCCTCTCTTTTTAGCTCTTGGATGCATAAGTATATTATTTAAGTAAATATAAAATTAGGAACCATCTCAATATTTAAAGCCAATATGAAGAAAAGCTCTCTGCTTTCCACTCCATCCTTAATTTTATTTTTCCCTTGTCTCTGTGCATCATGCTTTGGTTTTTTTCCAAGTGTGGTCTGTGAACCACCTGCTTGGAATCACCAGCAGTGCTTGCTTAAAAGTTGTTCTGGGAGCCTGGGTGGCTTAGTCGGTTAAGCATTGACTTCAGCTCAGGTCGTGATCTCACGGTTTGTGGGTTCGAGCCCCACATTGGGTTCTGTGCTGACAGCTAGCTCAGAGCCTGGAGCCTGCTTCAGATTCTGTGTCTCCCTCTCTCTCTGATCCTCCCCTGCTCATGCTCTCTCTCTCTCTCTCACTCATAAATGAATAAAAATATTTTAAAAAATTAAATAATAATAATAACAATAAAAGTTGTTCTGAAAGTCTGGGGCAAAGGAAGATAGATCAGATAACATCCCTGCCCACCCCAGTACTTAATGAAATGAACAAAAATATCACTTTATAAAAGGCCAAACTTCATCAGCAATAATCAAAATTGAAAAGTGGTTCAACCTTGCTCATCACACCTGCTTCCCAGAAAAAGAACTTGAGGAAAGTTCCAATACCCTGAATTGACCTTGAAGAGAAGTGGCTGGAAGGATGGGTGTGGGAGACCATGAACATCACTATAGATCCTGGCTGAGGCATAAGGGCTGACAAGGGAAGCCATTCTCCAAGGTCGCTGCTGGTTTGGGGGAACCAACTGGAGCCCTTGGATTAGGAAATGTCTGGCCCTTGCTGAGAAGACTGGTCCCAGTAAAGGACATTCATGGGAACTCAGAAGACAGGAGGCAGTCCAGGATCCCAGCAAGAACTGCAGGCAGGTCCAGAGGGGCTCTTCTTCCCACTCTCTCAAGTTGGGAATACAGAAAAGAAAACAGAAAATGACATCTAGCCTCCAAGTTGTCCACAGGGGTAATAAGTAGTTTCCAGGGAAGCTAAGAAGGTCAAAAAGAACTACTGTCAGGATGCCTGGGTGTCTCCATCGGTTAAGTGTCCAACTTTGGCTTAGGTCATGATCTCATGGTTCATGGATTGAAGCCCCCATTCAGCTCTGTGCTGACAGCTCAGAGCCTGGAGCCTGCAGCCTGCTTCAGATTCTGTGTCTCCTTCTCTGCCCCTCCTCAGCTCATGCTTAATGTGTGTGTCTCTCTCTCAAAAATAAACATTAAAAAAATTAGAAAAAAAAGAAGTACTGTAGATCAGAGAAACTGAGAGCAAATCAAAATAAACAACATGTCAACCTTCTAAAGGTATTGCTGAGAGGAGGTGGGGGCAAGGAGAGGGAGAGAGAAAGTGAGAGAGAGAGAAAGTACAGACACAAAGGAAATAGTCTGGAAGAAAACAAAAACCAAAAAAAATAGAAGAAAATCCTCCCAGATTGCCTCAATGCTAAAAAAAGAAAATACTTAATAAAAGCATGCTATCAGGAAAATAAGAATTCAAAAACAAAATGCTGAAACAACAAAAAGAGATGAAAGAGAAATTGCAGAGCTAAGGAAACCGAATGGAACAAAAATAATACTATTACAGATCTAACAAATAAATTAGAAATCAAAGAGCAGTCTAGACACAACTAAGAAGTGACTAGAATTGAATAATAATCATAGTGACTTAAAATAATCACTATGAACACAGCAGAAAATTATAAAGAAATTAAAATAATGAGATGGAATAAGGTGTTCATATCTAGATGACATAAAATATAGATAATTATGTTCTCTGAAATAGCGTACTCAACAATAGAAGATAAAAATTATTCTGAAATATAATGAAGGAAAATTTCCCTGGAGGTAAAGAATGAAATCTGCTATTGAAAGGGTACACCATAGACTCAGAAACTATTTAATATAAAACAATTGACATTGATTAAGATATTTACCTTTAGGGATAAAGAAAGATTTCTTGAGGCATCCAACCAGGGGGAAAGGTCAGGCTGACCTGTTATTTTTCTACAGAAGACCGGTGAGCAATATCTACAAGTTTCTGCTGGAAAGAAAATGGGATCTAATGTTATTATACTAAGTTAAGCTGTCATTCAAGTTGCAACGTAAAAGGCAGACATTTTTAAGTGCACAGCAAAAAAAAAAAAAAAAGAAAGAAAAAAGAAAATAAGAAAAAAGAAAAGTGAGAAGGAGGGAAGGAAGGGAGGAAGGGAGGAAGGGAGGAAGGGAGGAAGGGAGGAAGGAATTACTCATTTTAAACACACATACACACAACACAAATCGTTCACTTTTTTTTACTATAAAATCAAGCCAATCGAGAAGTGAATTTTTCGATCCACTTTTTTTCTTCATATTGTCAAGAATTCCGTTTTCAAATTTCAAAGGAAACCTTACCTACTTGAGAGCATCAGGAAAGAGGATTGGAATATTGGAAATAGGGGAGTGAGAAATGGGAACAAAAGCATAAAAGTCAAACTTTATAAAGTTGACGATTTTGCATCAGATTAACCCTCCCTATCCTCCATAGTCTCATTGATAAAACAAAGATAACGATCCTCCTTTCATAGGGATGTTGGGAGAAGTAAAAGAGAAAAAATAATATTGAGACTAGACCTCAGAATATGATATATTCTGAGTGTTTGGTAATTTTAGTGTCTCCTCCATTCCCATTGCTTGCTCATAGCCCTATACGATGTTGTTTGGTTTGGTTTTGTTCACTCAGCCTCACTTTTATTCTTATGCCACTGTACTTTTTCAAGTTGAGTAATTCATGGCTTAAAGGTAAATGTTAGTTAGCAAACTATTCTTAAATTAGCATGGGAAAAATCATGGGCTTTGGCATTAGAATTTGGCTTCAATCCTGGGTTGCCTCTTGCATACACATAATGGGACTATCTGAAGAAGAAAGAGAGAAAGGAACAGAAGCAATATTTGAAGCAATAATTACTGAGAATTTCCCCACATTAATGTCAGACAGAAAACCACAGAGCTGGGAAATTCAGAAAATATCAAATAGGATTGATGCCCCTTCTGCCCCCCACCAAACTACAACTAAGTATATCATATTCAAATTGCAGCAAATCAAAATTAAAGAAAAAAATCTTGAAAGAATCGAGGAAAGGTAAGAATTATATCCAAATTCTCCTCAGAAACCAGACAAGCAAGAAGAGAGAAGAATGAAATAGTTAAAGTGTTGACAAACAAAACAAAACAAAACAAAAAACTGAACAGCAATCTAGAAGCCTATATCTTGTAAAATTATCCTTAAAAATTAAGGAGATGGGTACCCAGGTAGTTCAGTTGGTTAATGTCTGAGTCTTGATCTCAGGGTCATGAGTTCAAGCCCTGTATTGTGCTCCACCCTGAGCTTGAAGCCTACCTAAAATAATAATAATAATAATTTTTTAAAATGAAGGAGAAATGCTTTCTTAGATGAATAAAAAATGACAGAATTTTCAATAAACCTCACTTGAAAGAAATATTAAAGGAAGTTCTTAAGAGAAAAGCAAAATGATAGAGATCAGAACTCAGATGTACCGTAAAGAGGAGTATTAGAGAAGGAACGAATAAAGTTGAATTTAAAACTTTCATTTTTTATTCTCAATTTATCTAACAGATAGCAGACTGAGGTAAAAATAACAGTGTATTTGATGATTATCACTTATGTATACGTGAAGTGAGAGACAGTAATGATACATGTGATAAGTGGGAAAAATAAGGAATCTTTTATTATTACAAGGTATTTACACTACTTGTCAAGTGGCATAGTGTTACTTGAAAGTGGACCTGGATTAAGTTGTAAATGTATACTGCAAACTCCAGGACAATGACTAAAAAAAGTAAAAATGATATTCATTATAATTGATTAGAAAGGAGAGAAAATGGAATAATATAAAGTGCTCCATTAAAACCACAAAAAGCAGAAAAAAAGTGGAAGACAAAAATAGGAACAAAGAACAAGACCAACAAATAGAAGGTGGTAACAAACATGGTAGATAATCATTCAACTGGATCAATAATCACTAAATGTCAGTGGTCTAAATACATTAATTAAAAAGACAGAGATTATCAGGGTGGATCAAAAAACAAGACTCCATGTGGTCAACAAGAAATCTACTTTAAATATAAAGACACGTAGATAATGTTACTCTGCTCTGCCATCCTTCTCCCATGCCCCATCAACGTCCAGACATTGCTAGACCTGTTTTGCTCATTGGTTCAAGGTCTCCAACCAAAAGCACTGGAGTACACTCTTTAAATCCCCCTGCCTGCCAGTATTCTGGTTCAATTCTCTCAAGACAAGCGCTCTTCTGTTTTCCTAAACATCCACGTGTACAAATTGGAGTCTCCCAGGAGCATTTCCTTTTTGGGTTACTCTTAGAATCTTAATTACCTCCTGTATTTCCCTTAGCACTAATGTTCTTGTGCAGTGGCCTCCAGCTGTTTGAGATGCTAGGGAGTGTATTGTATTTTATAGGTGTTCACAGTGCAGGGTGGTATTCCTTGTTTTAGTTAATGGCTCTACCACCTACCTGGTCATACAGGCTACAGTCCAACACTGCTGCTTTCACCATCTGTGATTTAGCATCCAAGAACTTCAGAGGCAAAATGGATCGTATGGTACCACAGACTGTGACCTAGCTGTAGCCCAGCTTCATGGGATGACCTCATTAATTAGAGTTGATGGTTCTGCTATGATTCCTCTGGCAGGCTGTTCACAAATGATGTTAATTGTTGGATGTATGCTTCTCTTTTAACCTGATTCTCTAGAGGCCTGAATTCTCCCTCAGTATTTCTCTCTCCTTCACACTCAGTTCATTAGCAAGTCTTGCTGATGCTTCTTCTGAAATATCCCATACATATGTCACACATATGTCCCTGCCACTGCTTTAGAGGAGCTCTTAACTCCTTATAGCTCCTGACTGGATCTTTTTGCCTGCAAGCTCTTCTTTCTCTTAGCTGACCTCCTTTTTTTTTTTTTTTTTTGGAAAAATTTTCTTTTTACAAACAAAGCTTGTTACTCTGATTATAAGATTTGATGGACTGGGGCGCCTGGGTGGCTTAGTCGGTTAAGCGTCCGACTTTCGCTTAGGTCATGATCTCGCGGTTCATGGGTTCGAGCCCCGCGTCGGGCTCTGTGCTGACTGCCAGCTCAGAGCCTGGAGCCTGTTTCAGTCTGTGACTCCCTCTCTCTCTGACCCTCCCCTGCTCACGCTGTCTCTCTCTCTCTCCTAGAAATAAATAAAACATTAAAAAAAAAAAAAGATTTGATGGACTGTTTAAAGGAAAGCCCAAATTTCTTGATATACACAATCATCCAGTGTCTACTGTGTCAGCCTCAGAGTCCAGCACCCTCTCATGCACCTTCCAGCTTCAGTGAGCATCTCCCCTTTCCCAGGAGGCCTCTCTCCTCCTGTTCATATTTTGTCAAAATACCCTTTTCTTCCTTCTCCACCCAAACAATTACTCATAGTTTCAAGGTCCATCAAGAAGTTTGCTACCCTGACATGCCCAGGAAATCGAATTTGGGAGTTTCTCGGGGCCCCTCAGGCTTTGCCCCTCTTCTCTATATACTCTTTGCCTAGGTAATATAATCTATAACATGGCTTCAATTATTGACATGCATACAATTCACAGTTTTCCTGCTCTGACACAGTTTTCCTCCAAGTTCCAGACTCATACCTAATCACCTAGATATTGCCTTTTTAAAAAAATATTTAAGAGCCCTTTTAATCTTTGCAAAAATTATGATGTAAGCACTATTATTACTCTTAATTTGAAAATTAGAAAACTGAGGCTCATGAAATACATTGTGTAAGTCTGCACAACTAATTAATGTTTGATTGAATTTGAACCTAGGACCCTGTGCCCTTAAACTTTATGCTTTTTTGCAACATATCATTACTGCCTCTTAAATATTTACATCAGAGAAACTGAGATATCTTGTTTGAAATAATAATAATAATAAATAAAGGTATTACTGTTAAGAAAGAAATGGAATCAATTTATTTGAATAGAAATATATCTACATTCTAGACAATTCAAAAACTTATGTAATAGAATCCTAGGTTTGGATGAGATTTTGAAGATCATTCAGCCCATCCATCTTTCTTTCCTACTTGATTCTGGGACATGTTTGAGTTCATTCTTGTTGTTGTTATTGTTTTTAAGCTATATTTTTATTTTTCATTTTAATGAATTAATATTTCTTTTTCTGGGAAATTAGGAGAGAAAATGAGCCACATTAATATTGTTTTGGCTTCTGACTCCAGCTGTTTGATGACCTATCTGCAAGGTCTTTCTTTTGCAATATGTGTATCATTAACCCTCCCCTATCTTTTCTCTTTTTTAACGAATTTGAGTTGGAGGCCTCTCACTTACCTGATATGGCCTTTTGGATGTCTCAAGCCATTTCAAATTAAACAGGTTGAATATTAAACCTCATGACTTTCTCTGCCAAACTCACTCTTTCCTAGCGTTCCCTGTCTTAGTGATTAGCACCACCGTTGCTGCAGTTGTGCCAGTCAGAAATGGAGGCGTCATCCTACATCCACTTCTGTCTCACTTCCCACATCTGCCGTCAATCACAGCCTATCCTGTATACTTTCTAAATAGCTCTTGACTGTCTTCCTCTTTCCACTTCTACTGCCACCACTTGCATCAACCTCTGGCCTGGATCATTGAAGTAGTCAAGTAACTGATCTCTCTGCTTCCATTTTTTGTTCCTTCCAGTTTGTTGTCCAGAGTGCAAAGGTAATCATTTTGATACACAAATTCAATGGTCACCCCTATCTTAACATCCCATAACGGCTTCCCATTGCTCCTGGAAAAATTGAAGTCCTCTAATGTGACCCTTGTGATGCTGCATGGTCCATCCTACGTTGAGTGCCTGACATGCATCATGCTCTGTTCTACCACAGGACCTCAGAACATTCCATTTCCTCTGCTTACAACACTCTTCCCTCTCCTTTTCACCCAATTACTAAGACTCAGGTTCCTGCTACAAACACACAAAGGAGAAGAAGGTCATTTCTTCTCCCCTCATGCAGGAAGATGCATGATCTTAGCCTCGACAAGAAATATACCTTGAGGCAATGCCGCAAAACCACAGGGCTAATGAATTATCCTTGGTTGGGCAGAGTAGGCTGGGTAGTGTTATTATGGAAAGTACCAGGGGTGGCCATCATCATTAGCCCCTTTAGTAGCATCTTGACTATGTCTGGCTTCCCTCAGCTCCTACCTTACTTAGTCTGGTTCACTAATATTTCTACCAATTTTGTGAGCTATCTGATACCCTTGCAGGAGGTTATTTTTCTACTTAACTTGACTAGAGTCAGTTTCATTTTTATAACCAAGAATCCTGATGAATAGTACAATGTGATGCATTTATTAATGGTTGTTTCATCTCCAAGAGAGGAAATTCTGTGGCTATCTCGCATATCATTGTATTTGAAGATGCTCTTCCAGTGCCTGGAATATAATTAGTATTTAATAAATGTTTTTTAGATGAATAGAGTCCTCTCAAAATTTCAGTAGCACTTTGCACTGATTTTTTGTATTGTAATCCTGGTTTTGCCTTTAAGGACACATGCCTTGTCTGTCATCTTTGGATTATTCCTAGGGACTGACTCTCTGGTCATTCCCTGCCTCTTATGAGGTGCTCCAGATGCATATGTGGATTTAACCACAAATTAACTTGCTTTGTAGAGTTGGCTGGGAGATTCCTATCTCAGTATCATGTGCGAAATTCACATCTTCCCAACTCACCCCCATCCCAAGCATCATGTCCGAGTACCTTTTGTACCTCCATTATTCAGTTCTCTCTACCTTGTCCCTGGCAACAGGATAGCTACCTATGCCTGTCAAATTAAACTTTCAAATTGTCTAAGAGACTTGGCATTGGAATTCCAAGTAATATATGTATGTTTTGTCACTATCCTATGCAATGGGCCTTGCAGATTTTTGACCTTTCTATGTATTAAAAAACAAAATCAAACCAACAAACCCCTGCTTTATTGAGGTATAACTTATACACAATAAAATCCAGCAATTTAAAGTGTATAATTTATTGAGTACTAACAAATACCTCTAGTGATGTTATCACTACCAGGAGCGTGACACAGAACATTTCATCACTCCAAACAATTTCTGTGGCCTTTCCAGTCATTTCTTCCTTCCTTCCTCTAGTCCCTGGCAATCACTGATTTGCTTTCTATCCCTATAAAATTCCCTTTTATTGAATTTTGTATAAATGGATTTATATAAAATGTAATCTTTGTGTCTGGCTTCTTTCACTCAGCATAATGCTTCTGAGATTCATCCATGTTACTGCTTATATAGCAGTAGGTCTTCCTTTGTTTACTCATTTACCAGCAGATTCATTAGGGTTGTTTCCAGTGATTGACTATTATGAATAAAGCTGCTATACATATTTGAGTACAAGCTTTTGTGCAGACACATGTTTTAATTTCTTTGGGTTAATCTAAAAGTGGAATTGCTATGGTAAATGTATGTTTAACTTTTTAAGAAACTGCCAAGCTGTTTTCCAAAGTGGCCACACCATTATGCATTCTCACCAGCATGTATGAGTGTTGTGATAACTTTCTTGTAACATTTGGCATTATTGTTCTTTTTACAATTGCATTATTTTTTTTTTTGCTTTTCTCTAATGACTAATGATTTTGAACATTTGTAATGATTCTTTGATGAAGTGTGTATTCAAAAATTTTACCCATTTTTTAAGTCATATTTTTTGTGTTACTATTGAGTTGTAAAAGTTGACATGTCATTTAAAAACCTGCTGCTATTTGGCCGGAATTGTGTTAATTCTATAGATCAATTTTCAGAGAATTGTCATCTCAGCAGTGTTTAATTTTCTATTCCATAAACATGCAATATTTTTGCATTTACATAGGTCCTTAATTTCTCTCAGCAAAGTTTTGTAGTTTCTCAGTGTATAGCTTTTGCATATATTTTTAAGTGTATGCCAAAGTATTTAATATTTTTGATATTATTGGAAATCATGCTTTTCATTTCAACTTCTAATTGTTAATTCCAGCATATAGAAAAACTAGTAACTTTTATATATGGACTTTGCATCCTATCATTTTGCTAAATTAATTTATTATTTCTAGTAGCTTTATTGGTCTGCAAATATGGACAATTTTACTTCTTCCTTTCTGATTTGTATATTTTTTATTAACCGTAAGGTATTGGCTAGGGCCTTCAGTACAATATTGAGAAGAAGTGGTAGATTAGTTGTAGCTAAAAGTGATGGAGATAATAAAATTAGCAGACAAGGATGTTTTAAAAAACTGTCACAACCATGTTCCATATATTAAAGAAAGTAGAGAAAAACATGAGAATGATCAGAAGAAAAAGGAAAGACGTAAAAAAAAAGATCCATGGAACTTCTAGGCAATAAGAATACAATATCTGAAATAAAACATACAATGAATCTCATTGTATCTCATAGGAGACTTTTTCCTCTGGTGATGGATTTTATTTTCCTGATCCTTTGCACTCCTGGTAATTTTTTTTTTATTATTGAATCCAGGACATTGAGCAAATTACTTTTTTAGATGCTGTGTTTTGTTTTATGCCTTATATAGTATTGGACTTTTTTTCTAATATATAGCTAAGTTCCTTAGAATTTATTGGATTGTTTCAAGGTTTAGTTTCAAACTTTATAAGGATGGATCCAGAGTTAGCGCTACTACCAAGAGGGCAATACTTTTCTCAGGTCACTACCTGATGTCTTTTGTAGTTTGAGTTCTCTTCACTCTGGCTGATAGAAAAATGAACTATTTCCATCCCTGTGTGAGCTACAGGCACTGTTTGGTGTACAGCTTTCCTGGGCTTCTTTCTTTCCTCTTTCTTCTACTCTGGTAGTTTTCCTTCACACATGCAGAGATTATTGCCTAGGTGAAGACTTTAGAGCTCTCTCTATTAATTATTTCCTTTCGGAGGGAAAGTCCAGCTATCTTGGCCTGTTCAAACTTCAATCTCTATCTTCCCAACTCAGTGAGACTGATGTGCTGTTTGGGTTATCGCTTCCTGTATTAGGAATTTCTTCCAGAGAGAAAACTGGGGCAATTATAAGGCTTATCTCATTTATTTCCCTTCTCTCAGTCCTGTGTTGCCTGTTGTTCGATGTCTAAAAACAGTACTTCCGTCATTTTTTTCTGACTTTCTAATTGCTTAAGGCAGAAAGATAAATTCAATTCCTGTTACTCCATGGTCAGAGGTGGAATTACACACACATTAGCTTTGCCATACTTAATCCTTCAAGTGTCTGGATGCTCAAATGTGCAATTTTTGCAGTCAGAAATTTAATGGATAAGGAAATATATGAATGCCATAATTTGGAAGAACCACGATGGGAAATGTTTTCAATTTAATATTGAAGATAACTCAGATGACCACAACACTGATGGGAGATTATTTTAGCCTGAATATAGTATTCTGATTTCTTGTCTACAATTGTGGATGTGAATGGATTAGTAATGTTGAGTGTAGTGTCAGAGCTCTTTCTAAATGTAGGAAGAATCCTGGAGGATGGTAGGAGTGGAGAAATAAGGCTCTGGTGTTGACTTTCTTTGTTTCCGGGAACGAACCTATGTTGCTACTATCAGATTTGCTTAGAAGGATGATGACAGCAGAAGTGATGGGAAATCTCACTCTTGGTCTCCTTTCAACAAGACTGAGGGCTGGGGAAGGGAAGGAAGGGAACGAGCCTCTATCCATTTTCTTGAGTTTCTTTATTTTTAATTAGATGAACTTCCTTTTTACACTGAGACCTAGTAGTACTTGCTCCAAAAGATGCCAGGATTAACGGATGCATGGATAGGAAAAAGAGACATTAGTGTCTTCTATTCTTTCTCATCAGCAATTCTCAAGATGCTTTATAATGGCAACTACCAGGTTCTAGTTACTAAATACTGGGTTTGCAGCTTTTTATTATAGTCATCCCATTTTAGTTTCAGAGAATATTTTAATTGGATGGTTTTGACTTATTTGAAGTTGTCAGAATTCATGTAACATAGTAGGATAACCTTAGGGATTTTGAAATGTGTGTCTCAAAATAGAGCTGGGAAAAAAAAAAAGAGGAAAAGAATCTGTGTTGGTCTTAAAATCCACTTGGAGCAAGGGAAATTTCCAGTGTGGGTTGCTCTGTGGACTCTTCCGACATCACTGCTGACTCTGCACTTTGAGAGACAGGCTGTCATTTCAGTACTGCCAGGTTGTTCATTTTAAATGATCTATTCTGAACAAAATATTCCCTATTAAAAAAACTTTGGGCTAAATTCTTTTACCAAAACAGCTTCCATGTCATACTAAAAGATGAAATTTGCCACATCAATAGTATTTTAGAGAAACCAGCTACAATTGATAATGAAGTGCCCTAAATACTTGAAAAGGTATGAGAGTTGCAATTCATCAGAAAACTGTTCATCCCCAGCTTTGTAATATCTTGAAATAGGGCCATCTAGTGGAAATGTAGGTCATTTCCTAACTCTGAAACCATGAGTGCATCCTCAAGACCTTACATTCCAGTTTTTAAAATATGTTTTAATGCTTGTGAATCCAAATTACCTGTCCCTATGTAAATAGTCTGCTCAGAAATACATTTCCTCTCAAGTTCTTGAACTGATTAATTTAGTAATATCATAATCTGTCAGTACACATTCAATTAGGTTTCTCAAAGTTCTAAGTTGTTAACAACCCCGTCCCCTATGAAAAACAGCTTTTTCTAGTCTGCTTCCTTCCTACTACTACCCCCTCCACCATGAAATCTTTTTGAAGAACCAACATGTATACGTGGGACAATCTGAGAATTATTATTTTTAAAAATTTTTTATAATGTTTATTTATTTTGGAGAGACAGAGACAGAGCATAGCAGGGGAGGGGCAGAGAGAGAGGGAGACACAGAATCCAAAGCAGGCTCCAGGCTCTGAACTGTCAGCACAGAGCCCAATGCAGGGCTCGAACCCATGAACTGCGAGATCATGACCTGAGCTGAAGTCAATCGCTCAACCGACTGAGCCACCCAGGCACCCTGACAATCTGAGAATTATACAAGACAGTGTATGATATGGGATCAAGATGTTGGTTACAAATGTAACTGGACTGTGTATGACATTAAACATATTGTTGAAATTGTGTGAGATGTCAAAGTGTGTTTCCTTGGACTGGTTGAAGACTAAAGACTTCTAAGGAAAGATATATAAAAGTTTCTCCCTAATCAAATGGGATGGAGAGTTTGTTCAACAAACCCATTTGTTCTCTTCCTGGAAACATAGCTAAATTATATTTCTCACTCTCCCCCTGCAGTTAAGTGGGGTCCCATGATTGAGTTCTGGCAAACAGAATGTGGATGGAAGAGATATAATATCCTTTCCAGTTCTGGTTCCTAAAATGTCCTGCATCACCATTCATGTTTCTTTTGTATCCCTTCCTCATCCTCCATCCAGTGGATGTCATTGCCCAGGCAGACCATGGAAGCCCTTATCAGCCTGGGCCCTTCGATGCCTGTGTGGAGCCTATGCCTGCTTCCTAATCCCCACAACCTGCCACAGACTGCAAAATGGACATGAAATATATTTTCAGCACTTTTAGCCATTGAGATTTGAGGATTGTTTGTTCATTACCCTGATTAACCCAGGAGAGAAGAAACAACTGGGAGAAAGGAAAGGAGATGATATGAGAGAAAAGCAATAAGGTCCAAATTTCCTTCAGAGACATTTGTGAGCTTTCTGACTCTTCTCCAGGTTTCAGAGTAAGCATAAATTCTGAAAACATCTAGCATAAAAGCAGAAAGTAGAACCACAGACTGCTTTCTGACAGGGTTTGAGCTTATGGTGTCAGGAAGGTGGGCTGTGGATGGAGATGATGAGGTTTGAATGGAGATGCTTCCCACTGCTTGAGACATAGTGAACCCAGGGTGAGGTGATTACAGTATGGGATATTTGGGAATGGGGCTTGTCAACTTTAGCCACCAGACATTTGCTAATGTTATACATCATTTTATGCCAATCAAACTTTTCAATGAACTCAATGTCCTGCAAGATACAATATGTGCCATTTCCGTATAATAGGTATCCCAGGTATATTCAGGCTAGGCAGAGTGGGATTTCAGCAAAGTTGTTTATCTGAACCATTTGTGGGAGCAATAGATGTCACAGGTTTAACACACAAGGAGACTTTTAAGTGGAAAAAGGAAATAGAAATAATTGAACCAGGCACCTGGGTGGCTCAGTTGGTTGAGTGTCCTACTCTTGATTTCTGCTCAGGTCATGATCTGAAGGTTGTGGGATTGAGCCTTGTGTTGGGCCTGCACTGAGCATGAAAACTGCTTAAGATTCTCTCTCCTTCTGCCAATTATATTGGTATAATTAATAGGTGTCATGTTCTTTCCCTAAAAGATGCAGGTGAAAAGTTCAAGTATCACCCAATGAATCAACAATATTAACAAGCAGTGGCATGATTCTGGCTAAAATAAATAGTGAGGAAAGAATTTTATCCAGTTTTGTGTCTCAGTTCTACCTTTCATGAGGCCCAGTGTCGACATGCTACTTCATAATTTAAAGTAACCAGGTAAATAAATTGATGATAGTGGATGTGGTGTTATCTGAAGTAGGCAGCATCTATTCTTGTGTGTGTGCGTGTGTGTGTGTGTGTGTGTGTGTACATTAACAAAGAAATGGGGAGAAGAACAATAACTCTTCTGGATTATGACCACTGCATCATCATGCTAATGAAATGCATAAGTAGAGAAAGAGAACAAAAGCCATTCAAATGAAATGTTCCCATCACTCATATCATTACAGATACCCATGTATATACCAAAGCAGGTGTGTGGAGATCAAAGATAACTTATCAACAGAAAAAGCATAAAATGTTACGTCAAAAATACAAATGTAAAACAGCTGCATTTTCATAATAATGGTCTGATTGTTAATTAAAAAAATTTTAATAATACTTTTCGTCATTATTAATAAGGACTTTAAGACTCTTATGGCAGATCTATGAAGTAAAAAGGAAAGGTAAAGTTTATCAATTATTATGTAAATTTGAATTATAATCAGTTGGGATGATTGAGATTCCACCTCCTTCCCTCCAAAAGCCATGTCTTTTATTGAAGAAAACCAACTAAAATTAATTCAGGACACGAAGATAAAACTAATTGCTCCTTGGGGGATAAAGGATAAGAAAACAAAAGGAAGGAGAGAAAAATCGTCCTTCTGGGTAGAGCTCAAAGAATTTTAGGCTTAAACACTTTGCCCCAATGTTTTGTGAAATGTATAACTTATGAAATATTATTTACTAAGCTGAAATTATGGGATGAACTCTTACATTTAGGGATATTAGAACTTATAGAGAGTTAGTTGTCAATCTAGTCCCCAAAAGGCAGTACAGCTGTTCTTATGAAGACATGCCCACTGTTTTCTCTTTAGTTTGTTCCCTATTGGTCATTAATAATTTTATGAAAAAGAAATGAACCTGTATATTCTTTACAAATTTTAGTAATGAAATAATACCTTTTAAAGGAGGAAAAACAAATTCTTGCATATTCCTAGAATAAAGTAATTTTCATTATAACTTTATTTAAATATTCACAAACAAATTACATATCAACTCACTCATTGTCTATATTCTGTTTCATCTATAAAACTGAAATTAATTTACCAATTATGTGTGACTAAAAATATAAGGCTAAAATTTGAATAATAAAACAAGAGCAATGATGTGTTAAATAGTGGAAAGATGCAGTTTGGGGTTCTCTGCTTTATTGTGTATTGCTGGAACATTATTTGAGTTATTGAGCATTGTTTTATTTTTTCCTTTTAAACAACATTAATTTCAAGCCAATTCTTGTTTTGTTGGGCTGATCTGCTTACTAACATCTTACAAAATGCGATAGAAACAAAATATTCTAACAATAAGAAGACATAATGAAAACTTTTTCATTTTACTTGTTTATTACCTCACTGAATCTACTGTTGCTAGTCAATACATACAAAGATAGAACTTTTGTTGTGAGGTGCTGTGTGCTGTGAGGTAGCTCCAGTCACCTCTTCCCTACTTCTGAGTGACTGAGAAACTTGTATTCATACAATGTGCCATGGGGCATCTGGGTGGCTCAGTCGGCTGAGCATACAACTTCGGCTCAGGTCATGATCTCATGGTCTGTGAGTTCAAGCCCCGCATTGCTCTCTGTGCTGACAGCTCAGAGCCTGGAGCCCACTTCAAATTCTGTGTCTCCCTTTTTCTCCACCTTTCCCCCACTTATGCTGTATCTCTGAATCTCTCTCTCAAAAATAAATAAACGTTAAAAAAAATTTTAAACAATGTGCCATAACATCACATGGCATCCCCTTGGCCCCATGCAACTGTAAATACACATGCAAATTTGGGTATTTGGTTATAAGATGGTTATCAAAATGATCTAGAATATGCTTACACAGAAAATTTTAAATTGTCATTGAAAGGAAACACAAAATTTAGAAGCTCTTGTAGAGAACTTGAGGGTGCCTTCTGTAATGCAGAGATAATGATTTTAATCAATTGTTCTTTCTAGAATGTCTCTGTGAGCCATCACTTGCCACTGAAAGTGCAGGCGTCCAACTAGAAGTAACAACTTGAGGAGATGGACATTGTCTTAGACTACATACATGCTTAGGACGTCAAACAACTTACGCTGCGAACTGTAGGGTATGAAGACAGTTGTAGTCATGCCAACTGTGCCCCATTGCTGGAAACTCTATATTATTCCACTCAAAGTTCTACCTCTGGCACATAGTCTGTGACCTTCTGCCTGTGTAAGTGATGAACTTTGTTGTGAAGCTGATACTAATTTCTGTATTACCTCGAAGACACTGATTTAAAAAAAAATTCCAAGTAGGGACTTCTTTTTTTTTTTTCTAATGTTTTACTTATTTCTGACAGAGAGAGAGAGAGGGGCAGTGTGAGCAGGGGAGGGTCAGAGAAAGAGGAAGACACAGAAGCTGAAGCAGGCTCCAGGCTCTGAGCTAGCTGTCAGCACAGAGCCCGATGCGGGGTCGAACCCACAAACTGTGAGATAATGACCTGAGCCGAAGTCAGCCCCCCAAAGAACTGAGCCACCCAGGTGTCCCCACAAGTAGAGACTTCTAAAATGCTCCCTCTTGCAGGTCTTCTAATCAACATGAGCAAGTATCCTTTCCTCCTTTGTGTCCTTGGAAATAATGATGCCTTGTGTGGTAGGGTAATAGATTTTTTTTTTTTTTTAAAGCAAAAGAACAAGAGGAAAGAAACTAACTAAAAGGTAAAGAAATTTACAGAAAAAAATAAATACGCTTAAATACATGTTTAAAATGAAAATAGCACAAACCCTTTTCAATTTCTGACTGGCAGTTTGAAAGGGAACTTTGATGGCGGAAACTGAATCTCAATTCCAGGTTGCAAATTCAGTTCTGGTGGCAGAGGGTCCTGCGCTCAGTTCAGCTCTCTGTCCCACATCACCTCAAATCTATGGTCTCAGGGTCATGTCTGCTCTAACTGGGGTACTCTTTCAGGGCTCAGATCAAGCTGGCCTTTAAAAACATACTTGGAAGTATTAGACCTTTATTAGACAGATCCTAAGTTTACTAACAGAAGACACCCTCCCATCTCCTCTCCCAGCACCTTCCTTTCCCTGCCCATTGTGCTGTAGCTCCTTCCTGGTTTTGTGGACTGGTTAATGAGACCTTACAGAAAGCTCAACTTGATTGTACAGCGTTTATAATTTTCCCACAAGCTAGAGTGCCCTCTTGTGGGACTATCCAGGAGTTAACCCAGGTGCTGCCGTCTCAGTTTGGGAGCCCACATTTCCCGAGTGTGGTAGGTGAACTTGCTCCCCGACTGTGTTTTATTTTTAGGACCATGGTTCATAGCCATAAGTAAATGGGAAGGGGTAGAAATATGGTAGGCAGTAGCCAGTGGTGTAAGAATATATTTTCGAAACCAATATTGATTTTCTTTCTTTTTTTTAAGTGTAGTGGTGGCAGGACGTGAGGAAAGCATAGTGATTTTCCAGAGTAAGTCAGAATGAAGGTCCCAAATTCAAAAAATTACTAGGTTTCTTTACTCACAGAGAAACATATATGTGGGTTATCAAATGCCTCACTGAGGATCCCTAGCCTTTCTGGGATGATTAAGCACTTAGAAGCTTACTCTCCTTTGACTATCAGTTGTTTGCATCTCATCCTAACAGAGTTGAGAGCTCTAACCGAAGAAGGGTATAGAATTTTAGTCTAAAATGTAGTTATTAAAAGATAGAATGAGGATTGGTAATAGCTTAAATGCATAGTTTACTTACTATTTCAAGGCACAGATTTCTAAAAACTTATTATTCAGAAGAACTTCAAATATATACAAAATAGTATATGAGAGGACTATAATTACTCTCCCCATTTACCTATTAGACAGCATCAACAATGACCAACTCATTACTAATCATATTTCCTCTAAACCTCTTTCCTCCCTCTCCAGTTATTTAGAAGTATTTAGAAATTAT
Source organism: Hyaena hyaena (assembly GCF_003009895.1). Classification (NCBI taxonomy): domain Eukaryota; kingdom Metazoa; phylum Chordata; class Mammalia; order Carnivora; family Hyaenidae; genus Hyaena; species Hyaena hyaena. Next base: position 1,742,315 of record NW_024080920.1, read on the forward strand.
GTACAATTATTTAGAAGGCATTGCATCCTTTCCCCCACAAATATTTCAGTAGGTATCTGTAAGAGATAAGAACTCCTCTTTGAAAATATAACCACAATGTCATCACGTAAAAAATGAACAGTTATTCCTTAATATCATAAAAGATCAAAGAAGTGTTCAAATTTTCCTCATCGTTTCTCATTTTAAAAAGACTTGATTGTTTTAGTTCTAGGTTTACAGTAATATTGAGAAAAAGGTAAACAAATTTTCCGTATACCCCCTGCTCTCTCACACATGCATAACCTCCCCCATAATCAACATCACTCACTAGAATAGTACTTTTTTTTTTCTTTATTTAACCAAGGATGAATCTACATCGATGCATCATAATTACCCGAAGTCTGTAATTTACTTTAGGGTTCACTCTTGGGGTTGTACATTCTATGGGTTTGGGCAAATAGCATATATCCATCATTACAGTGCCACCCAGAATATTTTCCTTGCCCTAAAAATCCTCTGTGTTCTGCCTATTCACACATCACCCCGTGCCCCCTGGCCTGGCAACCACTGATCTTTTTATTGTCTCCATAGTTTTGGCTTTTCCAGAATGTCATAGAGTGTGAGTCATACAGTATGTAGGCTTCTCAGATTGGTTTCTTTCTTAGTAATACACATTTAAGTTTTGTTCATGTCTTTCATTGGCTAGTAGCTCATTTCTTTTTAGTGCTGAATAACATTCTATTGTCTGGATGTACTGCAGTTTATCCAATCACTTACAGAAGGACGTCTTGGTTGCTTCCAAATTTTGGCAGTTATGAATAAACCTGCTATTAACACTTGTATGCATATTTTGTGTGGACATGTTTTCAGCTTCTTTTGTTAAATACCATGGAGTGTGACTGCTGGATCATATAGTAAGAGTATGATTAGTTTTTTAAGAAACCACAGTCTTCCAAAGTAACTAATATTTTGCATCCCGCTGACAATGTATGAGAGTTCCTGTAGCTTCATGTTCTCACCACCATTTGGTGTTGTCAGGGTCCCAGATTTTGGCTCTTCTAGCAGTTGTATAATGGTATCTCATTGTTCTAATTCGCATTTCCCTGATGACTTATGCTGTGGAGCATGTTTTCATATGCTTACTGGCCATCTCTTCTGATATCTGGTATATCTGGTATATCTTCTTTAGTGAGGTGTCTGTAAGGTCTTTGGCCCATTTTTTATTTGGGTGGTTCATGTTCTTACTGTTGAGTTCTCATCTCTTTTTTTATCTTCCAAGTTTTTGTTTAAATTCAAGTTAGTCAACATACAGTGTATTAGTTTCAGGTGTAGGATTTAGTAATTCATCACTTGCATACAACACCCAGTGCTCATCACAACACGTGCCCTCCTTAAGACCCATCACCCATACCCTCACCCACCTCCCCTTCAGCAACCCTCAGTGTGTCCTCTACAGTTAAGAGTCTGTTTTATAGGTTTACCCCTCTCTTTAATCCACTATATTCATCTGTTACATTTCTTAAACTCAACATATGAGTGAAATCATATGATTTTTGTCTTTCTGACATTTCACTGAGTATGATATTTTCTACCTCCATCTACATTGTTGCAAATGGCAAGATTTCATTCTTTTTATAGCTGAAAAATACTCCACTGTATATCACAACTTCTTTATCCATTCATCAGTTGATGGACATTTGGGTTCTTTCCATAATTTGGCTATTTAAAACATTTTAATTTAAATTCTAGTTTGTTAATATACGGTGCAATATTGGTTTCAAGAGTAGAGTCCAGTGATTTGTCACTTATATACAACAGCCAGTGCTCATCATAAGTACCTTTCTTATCCCATCACTCATCTAACTCATCCCCCACCTCCCTCCCTCCATCAACCCTGAGTTTGTTTTCTATCATTAAAAGTCTTCTATGGTTTGTTTCTTTCTCTCTCTTTTCCCCCTCCATATGTTTATCTGTTTTATTTCTCAAATTCCATATATATGAGTGAAATCATATGGTATTTGTCTTTCTCTATCTGACTTATTTCACTTAGCATAATACATTCTAGTTCTATCCACATGGTTGCAAATGGATAGATTTCATTCTTTTGATGGCTGAATAATATTCCTCTGTGTGTGTGTGTGTGTGTTTGTGTGTGTGTGTGTGTGTACACTACATCTGCTTTATTCATTAATCAGTCAATGGACATTTGGGCTTTTTCCATAGTTTGGCTATTGTTGATAATACTGCTATAAACATTAGGGTGCATGTACCCCTTCAAATCTGTAATTTTTTATCCTTTAGGTAAATACCTAATAGTGCAGTTGGTGAGTCATGGGGTAGTTATATTTTTAAGTTTTTGAGGAACCATATAGTTTTCCAGAGTGGCTGTGCCAGTTTGCATTACCACCAAAAGTGTAAGAGGGTTCTACCTTCTCTGCATCCTCACCAACACCTGTTTCTTGTGTTGTTAATTTTAGCCAATCTGAAAGGTATGAGGTGTTATCTCATGGTTTTGATTTGTATTTTCCTGATGATGAGTGATGTTGAGCATCTTTTCATGTGTCTGTTAGATATCTGGATGTCTTTGGGAAAATATCTATTCTGGTCTTCTGCCCATTTCTTTCCTGGATTATTTGGGTTCTGGGTGTTGAGTGTGATAAGCCCTTTATAGATTTTGGATACAGACAGCCTTTTATCAGACAGGTTATTTGTAAATATCTTCTCCCATTCCATAGGCTGCCTTTTAGTTTTGTTGATTGTTTCCTTCACTGTGCAGAAGCTTTTTATCCTGATGAAGTCCCAATACTTCATTTTGCTTTTGTTTTCCTTGCCTCCAATGACATGTCTAGCAAAAAGTTGCTGCAGCTGAGGTCAAAGAGGTTGTTGCCTGTTTTCTCCTATAGGATTTTGATGGTATCCTGTCTCACATTTAGGTCTTCATTCCATTTTGAATTTATTTTTGTATATGGTGCAAGAAAGTGGTCTAGTTTAATTCTTCTGCATGTTGCTGTCTAGTTTTTCCAACACCACTTGTTAAAGAGACTGTCCTTTTTCCATTAGATATTTTCTCCTGCTTTGTCGAAGATTAGTTGACCATATAGCATGGGTCCCTTTCTGGGTTCTCTTTTCTGTTCCATTGATCTATGGTCTGCTTTTTTTTTTTTTTTAATGTTTTTTATTTATTTCTAGGAGAGAGAGAGAGAGAGACAGCGTGAGCAGGGGAGGGTCAGAGAAAGAGGAAGTCACAGACTGAAACAGGCTCCAGGCTCTGAGCTGGCAGTCAGAACAGAGCCCGATGCGGGGCTCGAACCCACAAACCGCGAGATCATGACCTGAGTGAAAGTCGGACGCTTAACCGACTAAGCCACCTGGGCGCCCCAATCTATGGTCTGCTTTTGTGTCAGTACCATACGGTTTTGATGACTAGACACCTCTGTCATATAGCTTAAAATCTGGAATCACAGTGTCTCCAGTTTTGTTTTTTTTTCAGGATTGCATTGGCTATTTGGGGCCTTTTTTGGTTCCAGAGTTATCATCTCTTTTAATCTATGAGTTATCTCTCTATCTCTCATTCTGTTTTTCCCTTCAATATATTTTTGTTTAAGAAACGGAGTTATTGTTTACAGTTTCAACGGTTTGGATTTTTCTCAATGTATCATTTTGGTGTTTGGTATAGGAGTTACAGGAGCTTGTCCATCTATTTCCTTTACTTGATCTAGAAACTTCCTTTAGATCTAAAAACTTGATCAGATTCAGGTTCAATTTTTTGTTTGGCAAGGCTACTTCAGAGGCAGTGAGCAGTCTTCCACCAGGAGGCGCACTTGCTCTCTTTTTGAGACAGCAGCAGCTCATGATGATCACTGCATTTATTCATTAACTAATGGTTGCAGAATAGTGATATTCTACTTCTGCCATCCCTTCTTTTATCAGGTTTTATGCTTTTTTGATTAACTTTTTCCTTCATCAACTATTTTGTTACTCAAAGATGCAACTTATTTAGAGATGCCAGAAAAATGCTTGATTTCCCCCTTTCACTTAAAAGCTTTTAACATAATGAGTTGGTTCCCTAACACCATCCAAAAATGATCAGTGAGTTTGTTTTAAACTCATGAACTCATGTATCTGAATCTCTTTGATATTTTTCATTCCACTGAGGTCATTATACTTTTTGATACTCAAATTCTTGTAACTTTGGCCAATGGAAGTCTATTCAAGTTGGCTCCTGAATCCTTTTTATTCTTAAGTTTACATATTAAAAAATTTTTTTTTAAATCTTTATTTTTGAGAGAGAGAGAGAGAGAGAGAGAGAGCAGGAAAGGAACAGGGAGAGCCAGAGACACAGACTTCAAAGTAGGCTCCAGGCTCTGAGCTGTCAGCACAGAGCCAGACCTGGGGCTTGAACTCACAGACTGTGAGATTATGACCTGAGCCAAAATTGGATGCTCAACCGACTGAGTCACCCAGGTGCCCCTAAGTTTATATATTTATTTTGAGAAAGAGAGAGAGAGCATGAGCCAGCCAGGGATGGTGGGTGGGGGTAGGGGGGGTTAGAATCCCAAGGAGGTTCCAGGCTGTCAGTGTGGAACCCAACGCAGGGCTCCATCCCATGAACTGCAGGTTCATGACCTAAGCCAAAATCCAGAGTTAGATGCTCAACTGACTGAGCCACCCAGGTGCCCCTGCTCCTGAATCCTTTTGACATGACCCCGTCTTTAAAAATTTCCCTGCTTTCTGCTAAGCAAGATGTTCCTGGCTTCTTTTACACTTCTTAACTCAGACCTAGAATTAGGTATTTCCCTAAGGCAGTTGTTCTCAAAGAGTGATCTGAGGACCCCTTGGGAGTCCCTGTGATCCTTTCATGGGGTCTGTGAGGGCAAAATTCTTTTCATACTAATACCAAGATGCTATTTGCCCTTTTAAATTCTCATTCTCTTACAAAAGTATAGTTTTCCAAGGGCTACCTGGTGTTTGATATTATGATTGAATGTAGAAGTGGTTTTAAAAATTCTGCTGTCAGTTTATTAGGCCAGACTTTAAAGAGATTTACAAAAATGTAAAACAATGGCACTCTTCTCACTAAATAACTTTTGTTAATGGATATTTTGTTATTTTAAAATTTGTTTTTATTTCAAATGCAATAAACATCAATAGGTATAACCCATATACACAAAAGCTCTTTGGGATTCTCAGCAACTTTTAAGAGTTTAAGGAAATTTGAGAAGCAAAATGATTGAGAACTGCTGTTCTGAGGAGTCCTGGTTTCTTCTAACAGAAAAGTGGTATTTAAAAATCACACTCTAGGCGCTAGAGATGTTCATGGTTACTGGATTGGCCATTGTTTTTAAGCCATTTCAATGGGCAGAGCTAATGTGCAATGATAAATATGTGTGTGTGTGTGTGTGTATACACATATATATATTGTTTTTAAACAGAAAGAGGAAAGAGAGCTCACGCACACATGAGCAGGGGAGGGGGCAGAGAGAGAGAGAGAATCTTAAGCAGGTTTCATGCTCAGCACAGAACCCGATGTGAGGTTTGATCCCACAGCCCTGGGATCATGATCAGAGCCGAAATCAAGAGTCAGATGCTCAACGACAGAGCCACCCAGGTGCCCCAAATAAATATATTTAAACATACAATATATTTAGAGTTGTTACTGAGTCTTTTGATTCAAATTCAGGCCATCAGTTTTTCTTTTTTAATTTTTTAACATTTATTCAGTTTTGAGAGACAGAGAATGAGTGGGGAAGGGGCAGAGAGAGAGGGAGACACAGAATCTGAAACAGGCTCTGAGCCGTCAGCACAGAGCCCGATGCGGGGCTCAAACCCCCAAACCGTGAGATCATGACCTGAGCTGAAGTCGGACGCTTAACCGACTGAGCCACTCAGGCGCCCCCAGGCCATCAGAGTTTTTATGTGAAGTCATACAATTTACATTTGTATCTTCTTTCTCCTGTTACAAAAATTCCGGTGTAAATGTTTATTTTCAGTGTCACATTAATAATACTAACAATAATACCAATATATATTACCTAAAATAGTTTAAGATGGTATTTTTTTTTTTTGCAGTTCCTCTGTCTTTGAAGTCTCTCTATAGATGTACAGTAATTTGATGGATTAAACTAACCCAAAATGGTGCTTGGTTTGGGGGTTATGCCACCTAACAGATCAGTTAAGATTCACGTGTTTTTAATTTTGAATTTTAGAGGAGATTTTGTAAATTTAATTTTGTTTTATAATAATATAAAATGTTTACATAGTCCTAGAGTCAAATCTGTTACATAGGACATACACAGAGATGACTCGCTTCTATCCCTGTCTCCTCTATCCTATTCCCTTTCTCCCCCAATAGCAAGTTTCCTTCACATTATTTTTCAAATGTAAGCAATATAGATAGATAGATCTATAGATAATTATATAGATAGATATATGCTTAGTATTACTACCACTCTTCTCTTTTTGGATAAAAGGTAGCATACTGTATACACTTCTCACCACTTGGGTTTTTTTTTTTTTTCTTTTGCTTAACAATAGATTGTAGAGATCCACAGTTGTGTATAGACCAGGGAATTGCGTTATTGCACCATAATTTCTTCAACCAGTCCACCATTGAGGAATTTCCAGTATTTTATTGTAAATAGTGCTGCAGTGAATATTCCTGCACATTCTTTTTATATTTTTATATCTTTTGGATACAGTCCTCGGAGTGGAATTGCTGGTCAAGGCATGAACGGGACCAATTCTGTTAGACACTAAGCTACTCATTTTGCCTCCACAGTACAGATGAAGAAACAGACTGAGACTGCTCAAGGTCACTTTACCAGTCACCGACACAGCTGGGATTTAAACTTGGAAGTAACTACGTTCTCCATAGGCTAAGTCACGGGAAGAGGAGTACCAAGTTGGGATTGGGAGGTGAAGAATTTGCACCTGGACGTCCTATTCACGGAATCACAGTCTCACCCTTCCAAGTCTCAGCACAACACTCTAGTCCTCCGACATCTCTCGCCCCTTCTCTCACAGCTAGGGGGCAACCTCTGGCCACTGGCACGTAATCTGGGCGGATAAAGACTTTGCGCAAGCCCAGCCCCTGCGCCGAGGTTGGAGCCCCTGCGGAGGCAGGACCGGAGTGACGTCATAACGGCGCGCCGCTCCCAAGCGTCCGCGCAAGGTCGCCTCGGAACGGAGGTGGCGCGCCTAAGTGACAAGATCCTGGTCGGGGACGCGCCGTGTCCTGCCTTGGTACCAGCGGCGACATGTCGGGGTACACGCCAGACGAGAAACTGCGGCTGCAGCAGCTCCGAGAGCTGAGAAGGCGATGGCTAAAGGACCAGGAGCTGAGTCCCCGGGAGCCGGTGCTGCCCCCGCAGAGGGTGTGGCCTATGGAGAGATTCTGGAATAAGTTTTTGCAGGACCAGGCCCCCTGGAAGAAGATGGTGAGTTACAACCCACCCTCGCCCTGACACACCCCGCCGCGACCCCCAGCCTGGCCGTTCGACGCCTGCTCATTGTAGCCATACTAAGGACTGACAGCACTCTGGGCCCGCAAATCCCCTGGTTCCTTGAGGGAGAACCAGGTTTAGTCGACGCTCAGGTTTACTGGGGACGCTGTCTGGTCCTAAGAGTCCTGGGCTGGGAGTTCTGGAGTTCAGGCGTGTGTATGGCTTCGAGAAACCCATGCCCTTATGCTGTCCTGTGTGATGAGAAGGGGACAACTCTTTGCTTAGGTTTTACAGAATGTTAGAAGGATTCCTTGAGTGAAAATTATGTGATTTTAGTATTTAAAGACACCTGCCTGCTTTTTAAAAGTTGAGGTTATAGAGACTACACTGCACCCAACTACCAGAAGACACAATGAATCTCTAACTGGTAGTACAGCCCCCATGTGATCGCATAAAAGATAGGGGCCTGTTTGTATGCTTATTGAGTAATAGTCAAGAGCCACCCTCGGAACAACCACTGTGTGCTTCTAACACATTGTTTAATTTAAAAATGCCATTTCTGGACTTGACATGGCAGAAAAGTTACTCATTTAAGAGCTGTCCTTATTTTAAGGGTCTCTGCAGCAGACATTTTCTTGAGGATGTTCATTAAATTACATCAGTTTAAGTGATGAACACCGTATCTCAGAATTGCTTTCAACAGTGTATACCATTGACTAATAATAATGGTAATAATCCTATTAAGTAACACTTGGGTGCTTACTTTCTGCTTTGGGTTTTGCTGAGTGTTTCACATGTGTTACTTTATTTCTTTACTTCTGTAAGATAAGGTAGACACTGCTTCAAATCCTTATTTTAAATGTGTGGGAAATGAGGCCTAAGGAAATTGTATGATTTACCCATAGTCACAGAGCCCCAAGAATCGAAGGAGTTCACAGTGAGATACATGTGTATCTACTTCTTACTGTGCTACTGAGTCTTGTACACATTTTTCTGAGAAAGTTGAATTAGCTACTTGTTTATGGTGGTAAAATTAAACTCTAATTCAACCCTTCTCTCACCCTTTGTATCCCTGACATTACTTGTTGATTTGGGCAGCTACCTGGTTGAAAGTTGATGAAAGGAAGTAAATAATTATTGAAGACTGTTTTACCTTACTTTGAGTTAATTTTTCTTCCATAATCTGATGTATTATAACACCTAGAATCTAGTTTGTCCTTTCCCTGGTAAGATAGGTGTGTTTCAGTAAAATTGGCTGTCACGGAAAAGTTCCGTTTTTAGCTCTAGTTTGCCTTTCTTTTTTAAGACTGTGTTCCTGAAGGCATCTCAAAGTGAGCTTTTACATATCTCAATATGTAAAACATTCTTTTTCAAACTCTGGTGTACTCAAGGTTGTCTGCCTTATGCCTAGAATAACGAGTGTGTGTTGACTGTGGATATCTGAAATTGGTAAATTAGGGGGTTGACTTTACCTGAAAAATTCTGTAGGTTTGATTACTTTAGTTAAATCGATTAAAATTATTCTTTCATTATTTATGGCATGTTTTGTCTAACAAGCTTATATTAAGGATTTTTTTTGTAGTCTTTAAAATCTCTGTATATCTATAGATATCTTATTGTAGCTTTGCAAGATGTTACTTGTATTAAACCTTGTTTGCTCTGAAGTCTGTAGATATCCCCTAGCAGGCCCTGTGTTTAATGAAAATATTTGAGTGGATGAGGTTAATGACAGGCTGTAGGAAATATGTAGTATGCAGGCATTTTAAAATAATCATGACATTATATCACTAATGCTTTTTTCCTGCCACAGCACAGACATAAAAAATGGGATATATGTTTATGTATGTTTCTTTTCCCCCCAGATTTATAAAGCATACGGACACAGTATCTTTGCTTTTACTCATGTACTTATACCTGCCTGGATTATTCATTATTATATCAAATACCATGTGAATGTAAGTATGTTTTAAATTTGTATTTTTCAAAATAATTTTAGTATTATACAAAATTATTTCCTGTTTGGGCATGCCTTGCCCTGCTTTAATTAGTGTAAATAACCTGCACTTATAACTGGTTTTGAACTACTTTGAACCGTTTTAGGTAAAAGCCTTAATGAAACTTAAGTATGGTTTTTCAAAAAATTAATCTTTATATTGATTTGCAATTTGAAATGCATTTTCTCATAAAAACAGTGTTTAAATGATCAGAATGTAGTTGACCTAATAATACTAGTGTGAACTTGGGGTTCTAAGTAGGAAGGGAGAAAAGAATTTCTGCTCCTTTGAGCATAGATATGATACAAGATAAATTCAAATTAGACAAAGGTTATCTTTGTCACTATTCCATTTCTCTTTTCTTCATTCTACTGGATTTTTCATGATTTTCTTTCTTTTGGATCCATGATGCCCAAAAGCTTGAACTTTGTCATGGAAAGATCTTACATGTGGTGATTAAACTGAGCCAGTTGCCACATTTTAAAGCTAAGGGATGGTCTGGTACAGGGTGTTGGATCTGAGGCAGGGTGAGGAAAGGAGTGCATTTGGGGGAGTGGATGGAGGGGAGAGCAGTGGTGGCTGCCCAGCATGGAGTGTCTTAACCCAAACAGAGTGAATAGGGCATTCTTGTGCCCACTGAAGATACTGGTCCCCGGAAGAGGGAAAGTGGGGAGGGGGAGAGTTGGTGAATATACTTGTTTGGAGAGTAGCAGTGGTTGTTAACTTGGGGTAGGATATTGGAACCTGAGCAAGGGGAGGAAGACATCTGTAAGAAAGGTAGTTTGGGGCAGTGGTGGAGGAGGCAATCAATAGTAAGATCTCAGGACCTGAGTGAGGTGAGATTATTTATACTGGAGTGTGGTGGTATGACAGGAGATTGGTTATATGTAGGAGAATGGATCAAATAAGTACATACATTGATGGTAATAAGACCCAGAATTCTCATGGTCAGAAAAGGGATTTGCACATATGGAAAGGTAGAAAACCCTGCTGTACTGTAATGGAATTGGAATTTTTGGTATAAACTCAAGGTTTTTAGTGTGTATTGATAATTCTGTATATAAATGTGGATATTCCCTGGGTCTGTCCACTGACAGACCTGGGAGCTGTGCTACCACATGGTAATTAACATATCTAGCAGCCTGGGCTTATTTTCGAAATCAATTCTCCACTGAAAGGATCCAGAGCTCTTTGGAGAAATGGTCAATTCCAGGGCTGGGGCAGGAAGAGTACACATTGAACTTATTGTGCTCGTTCAACTGCACTCCCACAGGACAGTGTCAGAATAACTAATGATATGGGGCACCTGGGTGGCTCGGTTGAGTGTCTGACTTCAGCTCAGATCACGGTCTCATGGTTTGTGAGTTGGAGCCCCACATCAGGCTTGCTGCTGTCAGTGCAGAGCCCACTTTGGATCCTTGGTCCCCCTCTCTCTCTGCCCCTCTCCCACTCATGCTCTCTCTCACTCTTTCTGTCTCTCTCTCAAAAATGAATAAACATTAAAAAAAACGAAAGATAATTATAGGTCATAGCCAGCTGAATAAGTAAAATGCAAAACCATAAATCCATACACATCTAAAAAATAAATGAGTAGGGGAGACCTTTTTGTTTTGTACAGTAGATTGCTAAATAATAAATCAGGAGAGGGACTGATACAATTAAAAAAGTCACCACTTGAGAATCATCAAAGTTACATTTTCTAAAGCCAGAGAACATTGAAAGTTGCTAAAGTTAATCTCAAAATACCTATCTTCACCATACTTATTTGTTACAAATAATGGGATCTACTGAAATTGTTTACTACTTGAGAGGATGCAGTGAGAAAACAGCTATCAAGTTTGTGCTATTCCTGTCAAAAATGTATAACCTGAATCTAATCATAAGACAAAATGAGGGACTTCTCTGTGTAGTTGGCTTTGTTACCTTCCAAAGTGTCAAGATCGTGAAAGTTAAAGAATGACTGAAGGTTTGTTCTAGATTGAACACTTAAAGAGGCATGTTAGCTGAATGCAGTTGTTGATTAATGGCATAATCTGCTTAGTTAAAAGAACAAAGATGGCATTGGCATTCAGAATTTTTGAGCCTACCACAGTGGAGAATAAGTCCTGTTAAGAGGGGGTTTCTGAAAATTCCAGACAATTATTGAGACAGCTGGTAACATTTGAGTGGGTTCGTTAGACTAGATAGAAGGTAGTAATGTATCAGTAATGAAACAGATTAATTTCCTGATCTTGATGGTTGTATTGTGATTGTTTTAAGAATATCGTTCTTTTCCATAGGCAATACTAAAGTAATATTTGCAGTTTACTGAAGTGATTCAGGAAAAAAAAATATTTTTATAATTCTTTTTTTTTAACCTTTTATTTATTTGAGAGAGAAAGAGAGTGAGCAGGGGAGGGGCAGAGAGAGAGAGGGAGAGAATCCTAAGTAGGCTCTGCACTGTCAGCACAGAGCCTGATGCACATGAACTGCAAGATCATGACCTGAGCCAGTCAGATGCTTAACTGGCTGAGCTACCCAGAGGCACCCCTGTTTTTTTTATAATTCTCACAACTTCTTGAAAGTACAGAATTAGATTGAGATAAAACAAAAGCTAGGGATTGCCTTAACAAATTGTAGATAATCCAGTTGAGGTTTGCTTTCTGTTAGCTTGTTGAAAGGAGGACGAAATAAATAATTGGTATTCTCAGAAAATTCCCTTTGACATGACTTGTTCTCTCGATTGTCTGGTCTCTTTAAATTTTGATTGCTAACATAATTTTTGTTTTCTTCACTGAGCAGATTATGTCCGCTGATCAACAAATATGGAGTGTCTAGTATGTCATCTTCCTTTATTGCTCCGGAAAGAATATACAAGATAAAATTCCTGACCTTAAAGAGTTTATAGTAAGGTTGGAAGATGGGTATGATTTGGGTAAGAGTATGGAGGAGAAAAGATTCCAGCTAGAAAGAAAGATAAGGAATTGGTAATATGCGCATCATATCTACCCAAGACTGAGAAGGTGACTAGAATAGCAGGTCTCTTGGCTCAGTCGGCTGGGCCCATTTAGTGGAAGCTCTTGAAAGCTAGGCAGAAGGGGTTGAACCTTATCTGGTAGGCAGTGGGAAGCTTTCCATTTTCAACAGGAGACTATTGTATATTTAGGAAAAGCTAAAAAAACATTGATATGATGGGGAAAATTGGAGGGAGGAAAGTACCGAAGTCAGCTAGAGGCTGTTGCAGTTTAGTAGATGTTAGTTGATGAGAATCTGGGTAAGATGAAGATAGATAGCAGGAATGAAAAAGAAAAGTGGAGGCAGAAGACATTTTTTAAGGAAGACATAGCTCACGTTAAGTTGGGGATGAAAAAGAGTTCAGAGACACTTGTGACTAAAATTTCTCGCTTGGAAGCTGTAAGTAGGGTTTTGCAACGGAGTAAATTTGTATGGGAGCATCTGCTGGCACAGCACTTTTGGGGATGTCCAAGTGGACATGGCCTGTCTTCTGTGTTAGAAACATGAAATTAGCGGTGGTTAGTAGGAATTAGAGTTGGAGTTTAGTGGCTTCAACAAAATTTTTTATTTGTGTTCATCTTCAGGTCCACAGCCCATTTCATATCATTATATGTATGTGATTTTTTTCACTGTCTTAACATGCAGACTCCACAGAAGAAAAAAATGTTACTACTTTTGTCAGTATAAGTTTTATTATTTTTTTTTTTTAGCATCCAAGAGTGGCTTTTATGTGCAGAAAGTACTGTTCACAGTTATCTGGAATGTATATTAAAATTCAGTTTATTAGTTTCAAGTTTAAAAACCTCTTTTTCCCCTAATTCTTTAAATTCAGTTTTAAAATTCTTTTAAACTATTTATACATCTAGTAAAATGTGAAGTCTCCTTTGTTCTTATGTTTGGATTAATTCAAGTCAAACTGTCTTAATACAATTTCACTCACAAATATACTATCTTCTATATTTTAAGCTGCGTTTATACATTTGTGTTTATATGTTGAATTATATTTTTAAGTATGTATAGGGAAAATTAATGACTCTAAGAAGCAAAATCGTTTTAAATTTAGAATCACAAGCCTAAATCAATTATGAGTTTTAACTAGAATCCTAAAACTAATCCTTTAGAACCTCTAATGGCCAGATTACCTTAAACATGACATATGTTCTAAATAACAGAACACTGTATATGGATTGTGCCCATGTTTTAAGAACTTACTAAATTTGACATTTATTTGGTTATACTCTAGGTTTAATCTTTGTTATATCTATATTAAACTAAATTTTTCTAGGATCGAAAAGACATTTATCTACTAAGAGAAGCAAATTTAACAAGCTGCAGTTACCGGGTTGACAGTTCAAGACATTAGTATGGTTGTTTATCTGAGGGAGTCCTACTTCAAGGTGATTTTTCCTGAGCCACAAATGGACATAATTAGTTAAAGGTTTTATGTTAGTAGAGGTCCTGAGGCCTCTTCCTTACTTTATTCTTCCTCTGGATTTCAGCAGGTCTGCATCCTCATTAATGTTGCAGCCAGTTTGCTTCTGCTAACACCTTTAGTTACTGACTTTGACATTCTTTCTAAGCACATTTCAATGTTTTCTTGCCTCTGGCCACAGTACGTAAAGATGTAAAGACGTTTTAATGTATATACATTGTATTTTGAGTATATCTCCTGCTTTTGGCTCTAGCTTCCTTTAGTCTTACATTATGCCAGTAATCTTTCAATAAAATTTTGTTGGTGTGGTATCTTAGCGCTGTGCTTAGTAAATACATTTATTTAACAAACATTTATTTAGCACCTCTTGTGTGCTGTACTAAACACAGGGATATAGCAGTGAACAAAGCAGATTGAGTCTCTGCCCTCATGAAATGTTTAGTCTTGAGACTGACAATTAGTAGATAAACAAAGAGGCATGTGATGTTATAGGAGGTTATAAATCTATAGAAGGAAAATTAACCAGGGTAAGACGATACCTCTGTGGGGAAGTGCTGTTTGAAGAGAAACATAAATGAAATGAGGATATGAACCAGGTAGGTGTCTAGAAGAGCACTTCAGGTAGAGGAATCATTTTGTATAAGGCACAAGCAGGCCCAGCCTATTGGACTAATAGCAAAGGAACCACTGTGACTACAATATGGAGAGAGAGCAGAGAGACCTCAGAGAGGTAACCAAGGGCCGGATTGTGTAGGGTCTTGGAGATCATGGCAAGGACTTTGGCCTTTGCTGTAGGAATTACCAAACTTTAAGCAGAGGAGTGGTACATCTTAAAAGAGCCACTCTGCCTCTGTGTTGGGAATAGACTGAGAGGGCATGCACCAATGCTGGGGACACTAGCAGGTGAGAAAAATGAGAGAGGCTTGAACAGGGGTGGTAGTTCTAGAGGTGGGGAGAAGCAGTTGGATTCAAGATACAATCTCAAGACAACCAGCAGGATCTGCTGAGGAATCAAGGTTTTTGGCCTTTGTAACTAGGAGAACCAAAGTGCCATTTTGTTGCAATAGGGGACCTTTTGGGGCTGGGGGAATGTTACAAGTTGGACCGGGTTACGTTTGAGATGATGAGCAGAGACAGTCAAGTAAAGATCTTGGGTAAACAACTGAACATAGGAGTCTGGAGTTTGCTGAAAGTTTGGGATTTAAGATAAAAATTTGGGATATGATCTATTGTATTTTAGAAGAAACTCTAGAACCATAATTAACAGAGCATTACTTTCATTGCAGGCAAAACCATATGCCATTGTTGAGAGGAAGCCCAGAATATTCCCAGTGAGTCTTAATATGTCTCTGATTTTTCTTTTATTAGGTTTCTCTCTTCTTTCCCTCCCTGAGTGATCATTAAAGTGTTTCTTTCTTCTCACGGTCATTGTATAAGTGCCTGTTTTGTATATTCTTGCAAGAAAACATAGGAAATATTGTGAGGCAGCAGGAATAGTTGCAAAAGGGAGGTGGGCACATTTCTTTTGAAGCTGGCTGTAGAACTTGTGTGACCTTTGTAGTCCTAAAGTGAACTGAAGGTACCAACAGTTGTTCATTGGTACCCTGTTTCATGTAGAGTTGAGGACTTGGAGCATAGCCTGAGCAGACACTTGAGCACATTAACAGCAATTCCTCCTTTAATAATTCCAAACTATCATTTCTTACGGCAATTTGGCCTTAACTTCTCCATCTGTGAATTTAAAATGTGTTAATGTATACTTTAAGTTTTGGGATGTGAATATGTAAGCTGTTATCCTAATTTAAAATGAGTCTTTTTAGCATTAAAAGATTACTTATCCATCAATTGGTATTTTTACTGTTGTCTGTGAGGTTGCTGTTTAGCATAGCAAGATACAGATTATGTTCTTGTCCTATTTCCAGTCATAGATAACGAACTACCATCAATCTCTAAGTTCTACAGTTAAAAAAACAGAACTGTGTTGGTTCTTGCTTCAATCAAATGACATAGTCACAATAACCCATTATTGTCTGCAAGAAGGGAATTTTAGGGTGAACCACCAAAATTGGCTAACCCTTCGGTTAGAAATAGGGAATTTCTTCTATATTTCATTGTGTATAATTGATGTGTTTCAGGGCCTACGTAATTTCAAAATAGGAAATTATCTTACTATTTTCCCCAGTTGGGTAATTTATTTAATGTTCCATTGACCTATCTGTTTATTATTTATTTTGCCAGTACGGTTCAAAGGAAAAGAAGGGTGAGGCTCTTTTAGAAGACCAAAGTGATGGTCTCCTAAATGCTGTGGAGCATTTTGCCTCATTCTGTGTGTGTGTGTGTGTGTGTATGTATTTTTTTTTTTTTTTTTGCACTGTGGTTCTTTCTGTGCCATTGATCCCTTTGAGAAGCTTCCCTGTGAGGACTTAAAGAATGATCATTTGTACATATATTAGAATAGGATAGGCACTAACAAACCCCCAGATGTCAGTGGCTTAACAGATCAAAGTCGCGTCTTACTGACAGCACAGACTGATATGCATCAGGTGGTCCTCCACAATCTAATAGTTATGCCATCTGGAATACGAGGTTTCCAAAGATCAGGTTAGGAAAAGAGAGGGATGGACATCTCAGGAGGATTTTAAGGTCTAACCTTGGAAGTAGTTTACATCACTTCTCAGATCCTCTTGTCTAGGACTCATTGTTACTGTCCCACAGATCTCTGCTTTTTTATATTTCCCAGCCCACCATGCCTGGATCTGTGCCAGTCCATCCTTCTCATTACTGAATAGCTCTTTGCTTCCTTCTCCCCACACATAAAACACAGTTCCTTCCTGGAGAGAAATCCCACAGTCCCATACCATCACTGCAACCAGCCCCAATGCAGGATCTCCAGATGCTGCACAGTAGTATCTGGTAGGTTTACATGTGACTTCTCTTTGGAGATCTGAGGATCAGTGAACTAAGAAGGCTACTTAACTGTCTCCCTTGTTTAACCCCAGCTGCCCATTGTTCAGTGGTGGAATTCGGATAGCACAGCAGTCACTAGTTCTTGGCAATTCTGAACTCCCAGTGGTCAGATATGAAGACTCCTAACCCCCCTTATGCAGTACTGCACACTTGAATGGGCACTGATTTTGTTTTCTGGAAGGAATACCTTTGTTCATTGTTTTTCCTGGCCCCTGGCTCTGTTTAGGTTTTTTTCTTTTCTTTTTTCTTTTCCATTATCAACTTACAGCACATCTAAAATGCATACTGGGAAGCCTGCTCTTAGGGTTGTACAGCCTTTAAAATTTGCCTTCTGCTCACAGAATATTTTAAGCTCAACCATTCAGTCTTTTGTTGCCTATGTGTTTGGTTTCTTTGACTATCTTCCCAAAACAGTAGGTATGGAAAGAAAAATATCCGATGGGAGCCTTTTTGCTTCTAGTCTGTCCTATATGCATCTGTGCTTGGTGTAGCTACCAAGTTCTCTTATTTCTTTGGTCCTCATGCAACTGCATCTTCAACTCCATGGCAGTTGTGTGGAGGACATCTGAAACACTGGTTCAAGATCTGATCTTTGCAGGGGCGCCTGGGTGGCTCAATCGGTTAAGCATCCGACTTCGGCTCAGGTCATGATCTCATGGTTCGTGAGTTCGAGCCCTGCATCAGGCTCTGTGCTGACAGCTAGCTCAGAGCCTGGAACCCGTTTCCGGTTCTGTGTCTCCGTCTCTCTCTGACCCTCCCCTGCTCACGCTGTCTCTCTCTCTCTAGGAAATAAATAAAACATTAAAAAAAAAAAAAAAAAAAAACCTGATCTTTGCCATAGCACAGAGTTCCTCTGCTTATTGAGTTTTATTGGGCCTCTGATCTCAGGATCTCTTCAGTGTTAATTCTCAGTGTTTAGAGATTCAGAAGCAATATGATTTCCCAGTACTGCAAGGTCCTGAATTTTTTTATTCTTTCCATTTTAATTTTTCCTTTTAAATCAGCCACTTTTTGCCTAAGTTCATGTTTCTTGAAGTACATTCCCAAGGCAGCTGGTAGTAGTCAAACACACTATAACTTTTTTCAGCTACTTCTCCTAGGACCTCAGTTCACTAGATGCTCTGCTTCCAAGTTACTACTGCCTTTTGTTTCCATCTTTTAGCCTCCCGTGCCAGTGCCCTTGTCTCTTGTGTCATTGTTAAACCAGTGCCATTGGTTCGATTTTTATTACGGTGGCATTAGTACCACTTCAGGGTACTAATTTCTATGTTTGGGTAATGCTAACTGTGTAACAAATTACCCCCAATATATAATGGCTTAAACAATACAAATGTATTTCTTCCTCTGGTAACAGTGCTGAACACTACCAGGTCAAGGAATGGCAAGGGTGGGGATGGGGGTAATTCTCTCTACCTAGTTATTCATGGACTTTTAGGCTGAGAGACTCTATTTTAAACATAAATTTGCCTAAAATTACACAGCTTCTTAGTGAAGGTTCCAGGATTCTCACCACTTGGTTCTGGCTCCAGAGCCCATGCCCTTTCTACCACACAGATTGTATTTAGGTTGGCAAAGATGCATGAACCAGCTACCCAGGCAAAGTTTGCATTCTGCACCTCATAGCTGAGCCAAATGGTAAGCTGGTGATTGTCTAACACATTCAGTTGCTGGGAATACATTACCTGCTTTTACTGGACTGAAGATGTTTCCCTGTAACTTCCTTCTAGGGCTTTTCCTATTTCTTAGGGCCATGTAAAATAAACATCTCTTTGTCACTCTGTGAAGGCCACTTTCATGCCCTTTCTGGACATTTTGTTTGAGTGAAACTTTCTCTTATACTTCCTTCATTTACACCTCCCCTTCACTTATACCTTAAGATTCTGAATATTGCTCATCTTTAGACAGCCTCTGCAGACAAGATTTTTCTACTAATGCATCTTTGTTTTTTTAGGGTGATACAATTCTGGAGACTGGAGAAGTAATTCCACCAATGAAAGAATTTCCTGATCAACATCATTGAAGATTACTTTAAAATGTCAAAGGCATATGAGCCCAAGTTTGTTGCTGCATTACTGTATTTACTGAATATATTTTCTGGAAAAGTAACTTTAATAAAGTTTACTGTGAGATATGTGTTGTCTATTTCTTCCCAAATGTTGTACAGTTTGCAACTCTGAATTTAGCAATAAGTAAAAACTGGACAAAATGGAAAAAAAAGTAAAATGAGTGATCACCTTTTTCTGGCCATTCCTGAAAAACACGATGTAGAAAAGTAGTCACAGATTTTTTTTTTCTTGCACAGTACTTAACCTAATCTTTTTTTTTTTTAATAGTTGAGAAACTTTATTCTGCATCTTACTAATAACAGTCTCCCCAGTTAAACTTTAAGTAGATATTTTCTGTTTGTTACATCATTTTATGCAATAATAATCCTATACAAAATGATTGTAAGATGAATCGCCAATATAGTTATTCTTTTATCTTATTTTCCCTTCCCTCTTAATGTTAGAATACCTACAGTCCCCAACCTTGATCTATTATTGCTACCTTTCCTTATTTCCTTGCAGAGTTTATATAGTGTCATGGTTTAACACATATCCACATGCTAACAATTACGAAATTGATACCAGGTTTTGTTCAAATACTTACTTTGCTTTTTCTTTTGGATTTTAAAAAAATGTTCCCAAAGTAGCATGCCTAAAAATAAATTTCTCATAATTCACAAAACCTGCTTCCCTAATTTCGTTTAATGGCAAATCCATTTTCTAGATTCTCAGAGTGAAAATTTTGGAATTAGTATTGATCCTTCTCTCATAATTCCAAAATCAGGCAGTCATATAAATGCACTTTAACTATATATCTACAAGCTAACTACCTTATGTCAGCTTGACTGCAATGACTTAACCTAATCTTATGTGAAGGTAAGCAACAGAATGCAGTGTTGCAATAAACAAATGTAAGAACAGCAATTCCACACAATTTGTTTTAAAGAAGTACTTTAGAAACTCTTAAGTTGAAAAATAGGTCATTCTTCTTATGATCCAGTACTCCCGTCCTGTCAGATCTAGGTTTTATATAAGCATGTAAAAGACCAACCTCTATGTGAAAATTAGCAGATTAGTGGTTATTATAAAGGACTATACAAAAATAAATTTGGAAACTTTGCATAATGGATTTTACTTTAAATCTAGACACGTCTCGGATAAGCATGAGGTAAAGTACTATGTGCACAGAATTAAGTCCAGAAGAATTAGAAATTCTCATTCATCTCCAAGATTTTGTCTGGGTATTCCTTGCTTAGCTGTCGTCGTGCGACTACTGTCGATGCATAGATGACGTATCCCCAGGAGAGCAATACGATCGCGAGTAGCAGCTAAAAAATGCAAGATGGGGAATAAAAGCAAAAAAGAAAAAGGGGGGGGGAGGTTACTGTAAGTGGTACTTTTCACCCTCCCCTCGCCCCAACAGGTTGCCGTGTACGTTGCTAAGGTGGGAATTTGAGTTAAAAACTGGAATAAAGGGAGTTCCGGAGAAGAGTACACCCAGCCGCCCTTACGTAAGAAGCGGAAGAGCGTGTCTTCCAGGAAGAGGCGGAGTCGAGGTGAGAGTAAAATCCTTAATACAGGAATGGATTTTAGAGTTACTGGGCGCTGAAGAAATAGGGGGCCTTCCGCCGGCGGGCCTAGGGAGTCGACACCGTGAAGCCCCGCCAGACTAGGGACCTACCACTGAATAAATCCAGTCCAGGGTGCGGCGACTCACTGGCTTCATGGTAAGGTGGCTGCGGCGGTCCGCGGGAACGGAGGGAAACTGCAGGCCCTAGACTAACCTCCGGGGCGGCGGCTGCCGAGCGGTGGCGGCCATCTTTCAGCCGGGCATCAGCGCCCGCCCCTCGCCTCCAGGAGCGTTTCCCATCAACGGGGCCGGCCTCTTCCGCCCGGAGCTGGGGGCCGGCTCACGTGATCTGGGGGCCTAGCTCTGGGTGCAAGGGGAGATGAGATAAAGGAGAAATTATGTTGAAAATGGCTTTTTTTTCCCCCTAGTCAGAGAGATGGGCGTGCTTTATTAACCGGTCTTTCAGTTGCAGTGCTCAATTCGTGCAAGATTATGAACCGTCGTGTGCATTTAGAAGTGTATTTGAAAAAATAATCTCCATTTTAAACACCACACTGGTTTCTGACGCTGGAGGGATTAACGTTTCTTCTTGCATTTGTTTCCACGTAATACAGATAGGGGTTCGTATATTCATCATTGATTTGAGAGTGGCACCCATTTTTATATAACAGTGACGAATAGTTATGTGAGTTCCTGTTAACTGATCCCTTCTGCTAGAAACAAAAGTCTTTTGAGAACTCAGTGGCTTGTGAATGTAAATGATACTTCCAAGAAGAAATAATGTAGCGCGAATTACCTGGCATAACGTACGTGCCGATCAACAAGTGTTCTTTTTGTTTTTTTGAGCGTTACGTTTTGTGCTTAGAATGGTAGCACGTATCAGATATTAAGCCAAAGACGGAATTTTGTACCCGGTTGGTTGTACCAAGTTTAGCTCTAGAATGTATGGAACGCTCCCATCTGAGGCCTGTGGGTAGGATGGGGCAATGGGCCACTTTACGCTCAGACGTTGTCTGTGTACATCTCAGATATCACCTGAAGAGGGTTTTAATCCAGATTTCGGGGAATGGGTTAAGGGGAAAAGTGTTCGAGAGAAAAACGTTATCAGTTTTGGGAAGATTTCAAGGTTCTGTTTTCTTAAGTAACCCCTGTTTATCCCTAGACTGGAGTAGATTTATGAAGAAGACTGTATAGGACACTGGTTGGGCTCTGGCTTTGGATTCCGTTTGAATCCGTGTTATTTCCTAGCTGTGCAACCGGAGACGGTCACTTCACCTCCATGTAACTGAAGTTTCTTTATGTATATAACTAGAGATAATTTTAGTAACTTTTCGCAGAGTTTGGTGAGGTTTAAATGAGACCAAGCTAGTTATCGTGTTCTTTGGGTAAGTTAAGAGCAAAAATTAAGTAGTGCTCCTGTAATCCCCAGAAACTGGTGGTAAGAAGAATGACGGTGATGGTAGTGATTTCCGCTTGGAAGGGTCTCGGAGTTCACTTTCCGGGAACGGAGGGTACGGTGGGGGGAAGGGCCGGGGCTCGGCGATTAGCGCTTAGGCCCCTCCCTCGGTGCCGGCGCCCTTCTACTGCGCATGCGTTACGCACGCGGGTGTTGTGTTTTGACGCGCGGGGGGCCGCGGAGTGGGTTTAGCTTTCTGCCGCCACCCCCCCAAGCTGCCATTGGTGATGAGCGTTTTACGTCACAGGGGTCGCAGCAGCCGCCGGGGTCTCCGCTGTCTCGCGAGGAGGGTGAAGCGCCCCCGCCTGCTCCGGTTCCTGAGGGCCGGCGGAGAAGTCGCCGAGTACGCCTTCGCGGATCCTGCCGTCACCGACCTAGCTTTTTGGGCCGCCGGGAGCTTGGCACGAACGGTTCAGCCGGGTCTGCGGCGACATCCTCCGAGGTGAGTGAGATACGAAACAATGGGGCGCGGGGGTCGGAAGGGCTGGGCGAGCCGGCGCTCCTGGCCTGGAATGAGGCCCAGGGAGCGGGGAGCTGCGGTCGGGGCTTGAGGGGTCGTCCGGGCCTCGGTGGGGCGGGGCTCCCGGCGGGCGGGCCGGCGGCTATGGTGTCGCACCTGTGGATTTGTGTGGGTGCGCGGGGGAGGGTTGCGGTTCCTGGAAGCTCTCCCGAGGGGCGCGAGCCCACCGGTGTACTGGAAAAAGCTTGCTCTCTGGAGGTGGGGGTGGGGAACTCGCGTCTCAGTAGTGGCATCGCCACAATCAGAGGTTTGCCAGAGGTGAGGTTCTCCTTTATCTCCGTCTGTCAGTAAAATGGGAGTAACTGTTTTAGTTCGTTGTGATTATGTAATTCACGTGGTGCTTATTAGCGATCCTGGCGGGTGGCACTTCTCACCCCAAGGAAGCCACTATCGCCGTGACTATTGGAGTTGTCTGCGCTGTGCTACACATTGTGGGTTGGGCACTCCTGCCTGTGGTTTTTCCAGCCATCCAGTCAGTGCAGCTTTCCTCGTGGGCTGCTGATACGTAGACTGGAAGGGGGCCGTACTGAGATGAAGCAAACCGTGTTTTAAGGGCGAAAGTGAATAGAATTTTTAGTAGGTAATTTTCAAGATTTAGAATAAGTTAACAGTTACCCAAGATTAAATGGTGAAAGTTGGGATCTTCGTTATTTTTTTAGTCAGTGAAATTCAAAGCTTTAGGGAGCCAAACCAATAATGCTTACCTGGAGTGAGTGGCTTTAGAAGGGAATGGTTCCCAAGCAGTTCTTTTTATGGCTGGAATTGGAGTTAAAATTCACAGCATCAGGTCAGTAGATCCTGTAAGATCCATGTAATCCTTTGGAACTGAATTGCAGGTCAGAGAGGTACAGTAATTTCTAAGGTCATAAAAGGTAAGGCCCGAATTATTTTTATTTTTTTATTATTATTTTAATGTTTGTTTGTTTTTGAGAGCGAGACAGAATGTGAGCGGGGGAGGGGCAGAGAGAGGGAGACACAGAATCTGAAGCAGGCTTCAGGCTCGGCGCTGTCCGCACAGAGCCTGACGGGGGCTCGAACTCTGACCTGAGCCGAAGTCTGCCGTTTAACCGACCAAGCCACCCAGGCGCCCCTCCAGATTATTTTTAATACTTGCGGTTTATTTTACTTCATCTACTTGTGAACTGTTTTTTAGCTACCTTGCCTGGATATATTAAGTACAGTAATTATTAAGATTATTTAATTGTTATAGATTGTCACCTTTCTGGGTCTTTATAATGGAAATGGGTGATGGAAAGAACTGAGATTCATTTTCACATAACATAGGGAAACAGTATTAAATTCTTACTGCATGCTAATCACTATGCTAAGAGTTTACATAGAATATATGCCCTCAAACAATTACCTTTTCAGGTGGGTACTGTTACTTAACCCATTTTAGAATTGAGAAAATTTGAAGGTTTTGGGAAATTTCCTCCAGATCACACCACTAATAAGTGGCTTTGATTCTCAACCCTGGCTCTGGTTTAGAATTAACATCACTATATGTAATCGCTGTTTTAAATAATAAAATTTATTTTGAGTGAGAGAATGCATGTATGTACAAGTGGGAAAGGGGGACAGAGTGGAGGAGAGAGAATCCTAAGCAGGAATTCTCCTTGACTTGGGGCTCCAACTCATGAACCTCAAGATCATAACCTGAACCGAAATCAAGTGTCAGAGGCTTAACTGAGCCAGCCAGCTGCCCCTAATTAACGTCATTTTTAAACGTCCTGACTTAATTTATAGACTCCAGCCTCTTGATTCTTTAGCCCCCTCTCATTCATTTTCCCTAGGTAAGTATGCTTGTTAATTATCTTCAGTTACCCTAGAATGTGACAGGGAGGCTTCTTTTCTCTGTTAAAGCCAGTAGATTTGAAGATTTAGGGAAGGTTTGGTTTAATCAGTGTATCCTAAAGGTGGCAAACTTTATTTAGAATTTGGGAGGCAGTTACGGAAAAGCATCAGAAGAGTTGATTTCTTCTTTTTCCTTGTGAGGAAATTAACTTCAAATCCCATTTCCTAGAGTGCTTGGATAGAGAAAACTTTATCACAAGGTTCTAGAACCTGAAGCACTAAATCCACCATCAAGTCCACCTTTGCTACCTAAACCCAGACTTTATAAACCTACAAATCTTAATCTGTCTCCTAGCCATTCCTGTTTTATGCCTTGATTTGTATTTTTAAAACAGCTTTGTTGAGATAGAATTTATAGTCCATCCATTAAGTTCCATTAAGTCCATCCATTAAAGTATATAATCCAGTGGTTTGGGATATATTTACAGGGTTGTGCAGCTATAATTGAACATTTTCATCATCCCAGAAATAAGCTTTATACTCTCTCTCCCTCCCCCCAGCAACCACCAGGCTATTTTCATCCATAGATTTGCCTATTGTGGATGTTATATATGAATGGCATCATGCAACGTGTGGTCTTTGTGATTAATTTTTTTTTCCATTTAGCATAATGAAAAGTTTCATCTGTGTTTTAGCATGTATCAGTGCTTCATCTTTTTTATTACCCAATTATATTCCATCATATGAATATACCACATTTTATTTGTCTTTTCATTAATTGATGGGATTGTTTCCACCTTTGAGCTGTTATGACAAATGCTGCTATGATTAGTCACATGCAGGTTTTTGTGGGGACATATGTTTTCATTTCTCTTGGGTAGGTGTTGAATTCTCGGTCATGTATATGGTAATTCTACTTCATTAGTATCTCAGCAAATATTTTGGTGAATTAAAAAAAAAAAACCCTAATCTCTACATCCACTGTGGGGCTTGAACTCATTACCTCAAGATCAAGCATCACATGCCCCACCGACTGAGCCAGCCACATGCTCCATTAGCAAATGTTTTAATTTCAGCATTAGTGATGCTTTTGAAGGAGTAAATCTCTTATTTGATGATGTACATTCATTGCCATTTGTTTGATGTTTCTAGTGACTACCATTCTTTAGATCTGAAGATACTACTGTGAGAAATACACAACTCAGTTTTTTCTTTTTGTCTATTGTGGATGACATTACTGATCATTCTTTAGCCTTATGCTATGCTGTCAAAGTGGTTAACAGGCATATAAAACTAGGGAAGGGAAGACTTAAGATTCCATTTTTAAAAACAATTCTACGTAGTTAAGATTTTGTTTTATTTGAACTTCAAGTTTACTATCTACTAATTTTCTTTAATAAATGCATTCAGGGTTGGAATTTTTATGTGAACTGCAAATGTTTAGTAAATACTAAAAGTCTGTATTTCTAAGAAATAAGATACAATGTATTAGCTTTAAATTTCACCAATCTTTAAAAAGTCGAGTAATCCGATTATTATATAGAGGTAAAAACGAAAATCTAGAGCTAATTGGCTATCTTCAGTTTACAGAGTTAGTTTTAGGGGAAATCTGCTTTTCAGTCCAGGTTCTCTGTTAGCCTCTCTGGTTCCCTCTCCACTCTTCATTCCTTCCCCTAATGCACAGACTTTGATCATAAAAATTTTTAGGCTTTTTTTCTTCTGGGGGGAGAATAAAAATGTTAGAAGTAGGGGAAAATGCTGAGAGATTTATGCAATATTAAGGTTTCAGAGTTTTAGAATGTTAACAATTAGTATTGTATATGTTTAAATACATAGTTATAAGCAATTTGTAATTCTGTGCTGTTTAAGAAGAGTGTTGATTTTTGTATTTCTAGTCTAGAATAGAAAGGACTAGAAATATTTAGATCCCTGAAGAAACATTAGTTCAACATTAATTGATTTCCTATTATGTCCTTGAGAAAGTTAAGATACCCTCGGTGAGCAAGTTTAATTTGAAATCTGTGATGAAATAGTTATATTTCACAATCATGGATTTTTGTCATGGGTTTTGTTAGAGTTTGGTATGGCCAATGTTTAGAAAGTTATAATTGTATTATTGGACTGACTTGGTAGTTAACTACTGATGGAACTCCCTGTAATAGATGAGGTGAAGAAAGATGAATAATAGACCCAGGAAACATAAAAGAAGAACCTAATATTTCATATATACTAAGTGATTTGTATAGAATGCAGCTAAAGAGAGATAAAATAACAAGGCCAAAAATGCAATGCACACCAAATTTCAGCCCTGGCAAACTCATTTTGTAAGTTATGGGTTGACATAGGCTGATAAATTTAAAGAAAACAAAGCTAATCTTTAAGATTTTAGCGATCCTTGTGAGAAAAATATAATGAGACTAAAAGCATGATTTCAAGAAACTTTTTGGGTGACTTTGAATTAAATAAAAAAAAGCTAAGCAAGGCTTTTAAGGGATGCTGTAAGGAATCAGTGAGGAACTGAAGATAATAATTTAACAATAGTAGTAATAATATGTAACACTTATACAGTAGTTGCTATGAGCCAGAAACTATCTTTGAGTGCTTTTACATATTTCATTTAGTCTTCACTGAAAGATACTGTTTTGTGTGTGTGTGAATCTTCCGCTGTATACTAAAAGATACTTTTGTATGTGTGTGAAAGAATCTTCTGCTAAAAACTACAGAATTGATTTAAACTGGTGAACTTTCTGGTATGCAGATTATCTTACAACAGTTATTTTTATTTTTATCTTTTTTGTGAAAGAGAGCAAGAAAGCAGGGGAGGGATACAGGGGGAGAGAATACCAAGTGGGCTTCACGCCAGCATGGAGCCCCGCTGGGGGTTGATCCCACGACCATGAGATCATGACCTGAACCAAAACCAAGAGTTGGAAGCTTAACTTACTGACCGACCCAGGTGCCCCATCACTACAGTTATTTTTAAAAGTGCATATCCAATATTTAACACATAAAACAAGTCACTCTGTATTATTCAGGGTATTTGAACGGTATAAAACCATACATAGAAATAACACCAGCTTAGGATTGTGGTGTTTTGGGCTTTTGTTTTCTAGAGAGGGATAGAAGGAGAAGATAAGGAATGTTTTAAAAAATTTGGACAACCTGGAAAAAAATGTTAGTATGTTAAATCTGAGTGGTGGATAAATGAGTTTTTGGCAGGTTTTCTTAATTTTTTTTAAATTTTTATTTCTGAGGGGGAGAGAGAGAGAGACAGACAGACAGACAGACTGTGAGCAGGGGAGGGTCAGAGAGAGAGGGAGATACAGAATCTGAAAAACGCTCCAGGCTCTGAGCTGGCAGTCAGCACAGAGCCCGACACGGGGCCCGAACCCACACGGGGCCGAACCCATGAACCGTGAGATCATGACCTGAGCCGAAGTCGGACGCTTAACCGACTGAGCCACCCAGGCACCCTGCGGCAGGTTTTCTTTTGTATAGTTTTTAGTTAAATTCTCTGCTTTTTTTTTTTTTTAAGTCTTTATTTTGAGAGAGTGAGTGTGTGTTGTGGGAGACAGAGAGTCGGGGGAAGGGCAAAGGAAGAGAGGGAGAGAATCCCAAGTAGGCTCTGTGCTGTCAAAGCAGAGCTGGATGCAGGGCGCGATCTCACGAACTGTGAAACCATGACCTGAGCCAAAATCAGGAGTTGGATGCTTAACTGACTGAGCCACCCAGCTGCCCCCAGTTAAATTCTCTTTAAAAAGAATAGAAAGCTAGGGTCACCTGGGTGGCTCAGTCGGTTAAGCATCTGACTCCTGCCCAGGTTATGACCTCTCAGTTTGTGATTTGGAGCCCTGCATTCAGCTCTGTGCTAACAGTGTGAAACTTTCTTGGGATTCTCTCTCTCTTTCTGTCTCTGTCCCTATCCCATGTGCGAGCTCTCTCTCAAAATAAACTTTAAAAAAATTTTTAAAAAAGAATGCTATATAGTACTTGAGAGCTTAGTATATACAACAATATGCCTTTTCTAAAGGCTTTTTATTTTTTTTTTATACGTTTATACTTTTAGAGAGAGAGTGGGCACAAGCTGGGGAAGGGACAGAGAGAGATGGAGACAGAATCTGAAACAGTCTTCAGGCTCTGAGCTGTCAGCACAGAACTTGATGTGGGGCTTGAGCTCATGAGCTGTGAGATCATGACCTGAGCCAAAGTTGGACAAAGGTGGCTCAACCAACTGAGCCACCCAGGTGCCCCTCTGAAGACTTTTTATATCCTCACAAACACTGTGATGCAGGTTCTATTATCACTGATCTGCATAGTCACACTTACTAGCAAAGTGTGGAATCAGGATTCAATATAGGACTCAATTGAGTATTCAAATACCTGCCTTTAGAGCTTGTGCTTTAGGTACCATGCTATACTCCCTTTCATATTACAAAGATAATGAGCTACACAATTATTTTCACCAAAGTATGTTTCATAGTCATTATTTGCTGTTTTTAAAATCAGATTTAGTCTCTTCCTCTTTTATCAGACTACTGATGTATTTTTTTCCCTTTTACAGATAATGGCATCAGCTGCTAAAGAATTTAAAATGGACAACTTTTCACCTAAAGCTGGTACTAGCAAATTGCAACAGACAGTACCAGCTGATGCATCTCCTGATTCTAAGTGTCCTATATGCTTGGATAGATTTGATAATGTGTCTTACTTAGATCGCTGTTTACATAAGTTCTGTTTTCGCTGTGTACAGGAGTGGTCAAAAAACAAAGCTGAATGTCCACTGTGTAAACAGCCCTTTGATTCTATCTTCCATTCTGTGAGGGCAGAAGATGACTTCAAGGAGTATGTCCTAAGGCCTTCGTATAATGGTTCTTTTGCCACCCCTGATGCTCCACGATTTCGCTATCGTACAACTATGACAAATCGAAGTGCTTCTGTTTATTCACCTAGTGGTAACATGAATAGAAGAACAACAACTCCACCAGATAGTGGAGTACTATTTGAAGGGTTAGGCATTTCAACAAGACCTAGAAATGGTGAAATTCCTCAACTTATGAGGCAGATTGCAATAAGGAGGCCAACTTCTGCAGATGAAAGATCTTTGCGAAAAATTCAAGAACAAGATATTATTAATTTCAGACGAACTCTCTATCGTGCTGGTGCTCGGGTTAGAAATATTGAAGATGGTGGTCGCTGCAGGGATATTTCAGCTGAATTTTTCCGTAGAAATCCGGCTTGCCTTCATAGATTAGTACCCTGGTTAAAACGCGAACTTACGGTTCTTTTTGGAGCTCATGGATCTTTAGTGAATATTGTCCAGCACATCATCATGAGTAATGTTACTCGCTATGACTTGGAGAGTCGGGAATTTGTATCTGACTTAAGACCATTTTTACTTAATCGGACTGAGCATTTTATACATGAATTTATCAGTTTTGCTCGATCTCCATTTAACATGGCAGCTTTTGACCAGCATGCTAATTATGATTGCCCTGCTCCTTCATATGAAGACGGTAGCCATTCTGATTCTTCAGTCATAACAATATCTCCAGATGAAGCTGAGACCCAAGAGTTGGATATCAATGTAACCACTGTCAGTCAGGCACCATGGGATGATGAAACTCCAGGGCCATCTTACTCAAGCTCAGAGCAGGTGCATGCTGCCATGTCTTCCCTTTTAAATACTTCTGATAGTTCAGATGAAGAACTTGTAGCAGGAAGAGCCCCGTCTCAGATACAAGGAGTACAAACTAATGAAGACCTAAATAATGACAGTGATTCTTCTTCAGATAATTGTGTCATTGTTGGGTTTGTTAAACCACTAGCTGAGAGGACCCCAGAACTTGTTGAACTGTCCTCTGATTCTGAGGAGTTAGGCTCTTATGAGAAAATGGAGACAGTGAAGACACAAGAACAGTCTTACAGTTCTGGTGATAGTGATGTTAGTAGATGTTCATCTCCACGCTCTGTCCTTGGAAAGGATGAGCAAATAAATAAAGGTCATTGTGGTTCTGGTAAAAGAATCAAGTCAAAGAAGGAAGAGAAACACTCCACGTCATTGTCGTCTCCTAGAGACCTGAACTCGTCTATCAGAGGAGACAGAGTATACTCCCCTTATAACCGTAGACACAGGAGGAGGGGAAGGTCAAGAAGTTCAGATTCACGTTCTCAGAGTAGAAGTGGTCATGATCAGAAGAATCGTAGAAAGCATCATGGGAAGAAAAGGATGAAAAGCAAAAGATCCAGAAGCAGGGAGAGTAGCAGACCTAGAGGTAGAAGAGACAAAAAGAGATCAAGAACTAGAGATAGCAGCTGGTCAAGAAGAAGCCAGACTCTCTCTCTAAGTAGTGAAAGCACAAGCAGATCAAGATCTCGTAGCAGTGATCATGGTAAAAGAAGATCACGGAGCAGAAATAGAGATCGTTATTATTTAAGAAATAATTATGGAAGCAGATATAAGTGGGAATATACTTACTATAGTAGAAATAAGGACAGAGATGGCTACGAGTCATCATACAGAAGGAGGACTCTGTCCAGAGCTCATTATTCCAGACAATCTTCAAGTCCAGAATTCAGCTTTTCTGAAAGAACAAATGCTAGGAAGAAAAACAATCACAGTGAAAGGAAGTATTACTATTATGAAAGGCACAGATCAAGGAGCCTATCTAGTAATAGATCAAAGACTGCATCTACAGGGCCTGATTGGGTAAGAAATGAAAAGCCTGGAGGGAAACGAAAATACAAAACACGCCATTTGGAGGGTACTAATGAAGTGGCTCAACCTTCTCGTGAATTTGCTTCTAAAGTAAAGGAAAGTCATTACCAAAAATCCTCATCAAAATTAGATGGAAACCACAAAAATGAGAGTGATAGCTTTTCAGACAGCCGGTCATCAGACCGAGAGACAAAACACAAGAGGAAAAAAAGGAGGACCCGGAGCCTGAGTGTAGAGATAGTTTATGAAGGGAAAGCGACTGATACGACTAGACACCATAAAAAGAAAAAGAAGAAGCACAAGAAGAAGCATAAGAAACATCATGGGGACAATGCTTCACGTTCACCAGTTGTAATTACCATCGACAGTGATAGTGATAAGGATTCTGAAGTAAAAGAGGATACAGAATGCGACAATAGTGGTCCTCAAGACGCTTTACATAATGAATTTTTGTCTCCTCCCTTTGAACCATTTGAAGCTAAAGATGTAGTTACAATAGAAGATGAATTTGGCATCCTAGACACGGAGTGTAATATTACCACACTTAATAACAGCTTGAATAATGCCAACAAAACTGTGGATTCTGTTCCACCCCAGGCAGCTTCAGTTGAACAAACTCTTGATGTAAGAGAAGAGAGTACCTTTGCTTCTGATTTGGAGAACCAGCCCAGTAATGTCTCTGTTCAGACTGAGCCATCAAGGCAATTGCCATCTCCACGGACATCATTAATGTCAGTGTCTCTTGGTAGAGACCATGATATGTCTTAAAACTGCCAAAGCATCTCATTGAGAATTCTGACGGAAAACAAAAACAAAAAAGTTTGATCTACCGCAGTCTATTTAAAGATGACTTTTGGTGAAAACTCTTTTCCCCCTAAAAATATTTTAAGTGGTTTTTTTTTGTGTTAAAAAGTTTGTAAAAATCATTATTTGTTCAAAAAGTATGTATGTCCCACCCTCAGAGATATGCACTTTTAAGTGAGGAAAATGATATTGTTAGCAGTTTATTTAAAACTTGGGATCCTTTTTAAATAAAAAATATAAATTTTAGAAGTTATTTCATAAAGCCATATGGTATTGACATATTTTTAAAGTAGTCAATGAGTATTTTTGAATTTTTTTTTTGAGAGTTATTCTGGAAATGTGTTATAAGCTAGGAGAATCCCTTTGGACAGTCTTTATTTTTCTTCTTAAAAATTTGTATGATTCAAAACCATTTCTTCAGGTTAAATTAAGGCATTTTAATCTGCACAGTTTATCTTGACATCTGCCAAAAGAAAATTTAAATATTTCCTTTATATACTTGTTTATCTGGACTGCCAGTAAAACATGTGTATTCGACAAAATAAAAAAATAAAACCGTAACACTTTACAAGAATCCAGAAATTTTTCTATGTAGTACTGCCTTTAAAAAAAAAAATTTAGTGGAGCTAAAATCTTGAAAATAGTTAAGACTATACTTGTTATAAATAGTAAATTTCAGATGATCTGCATTTAACTTTATAGTTTTAATTATTTTATTTCTTTAATCTGATTATGAAGAATATCTTACTTGCTTTCTGTCTTCACTAAAATGCAGTTATGTAGCATTTAGCTTATTTTTTAAAAACAAAACACCCTTGCCAAACTTCTACGTTGGTAGTTGTACACAAAGTGGTTATACTTATGTTTTATCCTGTTTTAGAGATGATGAAATAAATTGCTCTCTGTCTAGCCTGATGTAAGATTGCCAGGGAAGAACAGAATTTGGATTAGGTCTAATTTAGCCTTCAGCTTGCCTTGCTACCATATTCATTCAAAGTTGGAATGCCTGCTGGGTGGCAGGTTCTATACTATGTTTTTAGGGTTTCAGTGATGGAACAAAGCAGATATGATCCCTGTCGTTGGGGGTCAAAGATGTAAACATTAGAAACCATAAATTCTCTGAAGAGAAAATGTGATGTCCTATAAGAGCATACAATGGGGGCCTAATTTCATGTGGAAGTGATAGCTGAGTTGAAATTCAAAGAACAAGTAGCTGTTAGCTAGGAGTAGAGTTGTTCTTTGCAAAAGAAAAGATGTCCAAAGATCCAAAGGCAGAAGGGGAGCCCGACATATATTGGAAGAACTAAAAGAAGGCAAAATTAGCCAAAGAACAAAGTAGGAGCAAGCTTTATAGGTCATAAAGGGGAATAGGAAATTTTTTTAAAATGCCAATTTAAATGGATGTTGGCAGTTTTTAGAAAGCTCCGACACAGAAATAAGGGGAAGACCATAGTTGATCCAGGAATATATCTTGAAATTATGACATGATTTTGTAGTTTTTTTCTTAAGTGTTAAAGACGTAATGCTATTTTATTTCATTTTCTAATTTTATATGATATTTGTAAACATTTAGTGAAAACCTATCAAAGTTTTGAAACACCTAAAGCTCCTCTTAATACATGGCATCATGACATCATCCTCTTATGTGTTCAGGCCAAAAATTTCCCAGTCTCTGATGAGTCTCCTCCGTCAGCTCTCTCATTCAATCCCCAAACCCTGGCCAGTAAATATTTCTAATGTGTCTATACCGTCATCCAATCTGGGCAGCCATAATCTCTCACTTGTGCTATTCTAGTGGGTCTGTGTGCATCCACTGTTGCTCTACACCTACTCCCCCCCACCCCTTTGCCTCCATCCATTCTTGTTTCATTCCCCTGTTTAAAATCCTTCAGTAAGTTTCTATTATTCTTAGGATACTTAATAAAAGCAAGCAAAAATCCAGCACAATATGTTTTACATGCCTCTGCTTAATCAGATTCTGGTCCATCTTCAGCTTTTCTCTCACCTCGTTTGTGCTCTGGCCACCCTAGCCTACCTCCTCCTAATGCAGAGCCTTCGTATGTGGATTTTTCTTCTGCTAGGAACTGAATTTCATCCTAGCTAAAGGAGGCTTTTGCTAAAGTGCCGTTTTCCACTTTTCCCCCCAAACTTGGTCTCGTAACAACCCTGGACTCCTGTAGTAATTGATTATGGAGTGTTCTCTCACCAATCTGCAAGTTCTTTGGCCACTATATGTATGTGTGCTGGTAAATCCCTTCTCTTTTGTCTCATATAGGAAGTACTTAAAGCACTTACTAGGTGGATGACTACGTGCTAGGGATTTTTAATTTTGGCTAAGACCTGCTTCCTCCTTTCAGGGGGCTCCACTGTTAACTTTTAGCCTAGGCTGTGTTCTTTTAACCTGTTCATCTGAATTCAGTGTCTATGAGATTTTATTTTACCTTAAGTTTTTAGTGTTTTTGTGACTTTAATGGGAATGCGACCTAGCATTTGCACTTGGTTGTTCATCAGCCCTCAGATTGACAACAGGAAAACGTTATTACTTTTACTTCCCAGTTTCAGTAAGCTCCATGGGAGCTAATCGAAGGCCCTCCCCAACCCCTCTAATCTGTAATAATGGTCTGTGCGTACTAAAGGGCAACAATTTACTCAAGGTAAGCTGACAGCCCATTCTTACTGGGAATTCTTCCATCCTGGGGAATCATTACAGTCCCTTGCCAGTGGGTATGGATGCCTTGAGTCAGTCTACATCCCTGGACTCAAAATTTTTCAGAAGGTTCTTCAGGATCCCAGAAACTATGTATAACCTGGTTTGGGTTGTGGCCACTCCACTGTCCACACCAGTGGGGGCAAGAGATGGGAAGTAGAGGGAGAAGCATTCCTCTTCACAAACCAGATTTTCTCAGAATTCTGAGCATGGGTCCATTTATAACATTAAGCTATGTACAACTGAAATATTAACTGACTGAATTACTTTATAAGGTAGCTATTACTGAGACCAGAATTTATATGGTAGTGCCCCTTTAACTGCAGAGAAGAAGTTCCAAGATCCCCCAGTGGATGCCTGAAACTGAATAGTTCTGAATCCTGTTATGTACTTTTTCTATACATACACACCTATGCTCAAGTTTATAAATTAGGTGCAGTAAGAAACTAATAATAATAGAATTGGACAGTTAATATATTGCAATAAAGATTATGTGAATGTGGTCTCTCAGAATAACTTGTACTCATCCTTGTGATAATGTGAGATGGTAAAATGCCTACGTGCTGAGATGAAGTGAAGTGAATGATGTAGGCATTGTTATATATAATGTTTGGCTACTATTGACCTCAGGATACTTTAAAAGGCAGATCTGCTGCTTCCAAATCCCAGTTGACTGGATGAATGGGGTGGGGCGGTACTACTATATGGATATGTCCAGTGATTGGTGTCTTTAGGAAAACCCACATGGGAAGCTGAATCATAATCATTGTGTATGTAGCCTACTTTCAAATGGGTCAGAAAGAATGCTATGTATATAGACAGAAGATGATAAAGCAAATTGGGGCAAAATGTTAAAAAATGAGAATAAAAGTACAGAAAGTCTATGTTTTTTTGTATTTCTGTAGGTTTGAAATAATTTAAAAACAAGTTACTAAAATTGCCTCCATAGGCCTGCTGGGTTACCTGTATGAGTGTCAGAATTTTCAGCCACATATACTTAGCAAAAGGAAGAAAAGTCACAAAGGCAAACATGTAGTAACTATTAGAGCCACTTTGTGAGAAAGAGCCAGAGTCACTAGAGGTCTAGGGTCTTAGTCTGAGATTTACAGTTAACTGCTCTTGGTTCCATGCTCAGAAACAAGTTTGTGAGGGGTGTAAAAACAAAGGTGAGGTGTATTTTAAGTTTATTATTTATTTTGTGAGAGAGCATGAGCAGAGGGAGGGGCAGAGGGGGAGAAAGAATCCCAACGCAGGGGTCAAATTCATGAAACCATGAGACAACCTGAGATAAAATGCAAGATTTGGACACTTAACTGACCAAGCCACCCAGGGGCCCCAAGAGAGGTTTTTGTTTGTTTGTTTTGTAATTTAGGATAGAGGGAAGACCAAGTTTCTGGGAAGGAGACCCTGAAATAGGAAAAGTTGAAAGGAAAGGTAACTGATGGAGCAGAGTACCTGTATGGCAGAGCATAGCACAGGTAAGTGAACTGGTAATGGATAGAGGCAGATGCAAGTCTTACTGTAAAATGACAGAAGGAGGTAATGCACAGAGATGTGTTTCTGAGCAAGAGGCACTAAGAGGAGGTTGTTCACACTGTAAAGCCTCTCATCTCTGTGAAGTAGGAAGTAATAGCCAACTGAGAAACAGAGGTCATGAGTAAGATTGGGCTTGAGAAGAGAAATGAGAAAATGCCATTGAGGGGCATGGAGAGAAGGTTCACTAAGAATTACTGCTGAGTGCTGAGGCCTCCCCTTGAGATATGGGGAGTTTTGTGAAACACCAAGATTTGTAATTTTGTCCTGGTACCATTCATTCAGCACTGTGGGAGTAGAAGCAGAAACTGATGTTGGAGGTATAGTATGTGTTCAGTAAGTAAATAGATGGTTTATGGTTGAAGTTCTGAATGTGACTAGTAAAATAACGGGCAAGGGATTTGAGAAACTGGTGAGTATAGGTTGAGTAGATGCATTCTGGTTTCTGGGCTCTGTAGGAAAGGAAGTGAAGCTGAAGTTTTTTATATGTAAAGAATAGGGAGATAGCAAAGAATTTGTTTTCCAATGAGGTTCAGGTAGATCTAGTTGAGGAAGGAATAAGACCAAAAGAATTTTAGAGAGTGCCTAATTCTAGGCAGGATTGGAAGTAACTAGAATGGGTGGAGGTAGAGGTGAAGTGATTGGAATTGAGGATAGTGATTGATGTGGCTGGAAGTATCCTCTACATGGAAAATACTGTTGGTGATGGCAGAAGATAAAGGATGGAGAAGAAAATGGTAGTTGTGTCGTGAGTATTGTGTCTTGTCCTTTAAACTATGCTTGTGTTCCACGATAGCATCTGGCATGTGTACAGAGAAGATAATGAAAACTTAGTAAATACTTATTTCCTCATTCTTGAGTTTTTAGTTAATAACTGAATCACTTAGGTATTAGAAAACATTAAGGGCAATATGGCCATTTAAAAAAGTACAGTAAGATTGGTTGTTAAACTGAAAATCAAGAAATTCTTTCTCACTTTCCCTGCAAGTGGGGGGGATAGTAAATCCACTGGATCTGTGTGTGAGAAAAGCAAGAGGCAAGGAAAATGGAAGTCAGGTTAGGCCAAGGTCTGAGTCCATAAATTGATCCCTGTAAAAGCTGCAGCTGCACTGTTCTGCTGGAGCATTAGATGATATGCTTTTATACAGCCACAAGGGGGCAGAATTAGATCTCTAGCATTTGTCTGGAGTTGGCTGCCTCTCTGCATGACCGTCTGCACTTTAAATAGGTAAACCATTCTCTCCCAAGCACAAGGATATCTCTTTGCGCTTCTGTCTGTAAAATTCATGTGTTCATCAAACACTGAGTGTATATGGTCCAAGTCTATATGCTAAATGCTAGAGGTGTAACAATGAATAGGATGGAACCAATAGGAATTTTAAAGATGGTGGGAATGGAACGATTAGATTTGTTTTTAAACAACTAGTACTACTATAGAAGAAAGCTTGGAGTGGGAAAACCTCGATGAAACATTGCTTACGGAGCTCTTTTCAGTAGCTCAAACCAGAAGTCACGAGGGCCTATAGAAAAACAATAGGGGTTCAGTGGAGAGGCTGGATTCAATCAATTTCTGAGGTAGACTAGAC
Source organism: Hyaena hyaena (assembly GCF_003009895.1). NCBI lineage: Eukaryota > Metazoa > Chordata > Mammalia > Carnivora > Hyaenidae > Hyaena > Hyaena hyaena. The sequence continues at coordinate 1,779,853 of NW_024080920.1, forward strand.
AAAATTTGGGTACCCTGTAGATGAGGATGGGCTGTAAGGAGATGGAAAAGTCTGGTATGATGAGATTCCCCTGTGTGTGAATTAAGAAACAGAGGAATAGGGATAGTTGGGGAAGACAATGAGTTCAGTTTGAGCCTGAGCAGCCTAGAGCTGCACTGTCCGAGTTAGTAGCCACTAGGCACATGTGGATATTGAAATGTGGCTGGTAAAACTGAGGAACTGAAATTTAAGTAGTGTTTAATGAGGCTCATGGCTGCCATATTGACCAATACAGATAGCATTTCCATCGTGACAGAAAATTCTTTTTTTTTCATTCTTTTTAAAAGTCTTTTTATTTATTATTTTTTTAACAAATAGTTTATTGTCAAATTAGTTTCCACATAACACTCAGTGCTCATCCCCACAAGTGCCCTCCTCCATGCCCATCCTCCCCTCCCCCCCACATCCATCAGTCCTCAGTTTTTGTCAGCATTCAAGAGTCTCTCATGGTTTGCCTCTCTCCCATTCCCCCACCATTTCCCCCCTTCTTCTCCCCCTTGTTCCTCCGTCAAGTTCCTCCTAATCCTCCTATATGTGCAAACGTATGATATTTGTCCTTCTCTACCTGAGTTATTTCGCTCAGCATAACACCCTCAAGGTCCATCCATGTTGCTACACATGGCCAGATTTCATTGTTTCTCATTGCCATGTAGTATTCCATGGTATAGATAAACCACATCTTCTTGATCCATTCATCTGTTGATGGACACTTAGGCTCTTTCCATGTTTTAGCTATTGTGGAGAGTGCTGCTATAAATATTGGGGTACATGTGCTCCTATGCCTCAGCATTTCTGTATCCCTTGAGTAAATTCCTAGCAGTGCTATTGCTGGGTCCTAGGGGAGTTCTATTGTTAGTTTCCTGAGGAACCTCCACACTGTTTTCCAGAGGGGCTGTACCAGTTTACATTCCCACCAACAGTGTAGGAGGGTGCCCGTTTCTCCACATCCTCGCCAGCATCTAGAGTTCTCTGATTTGCTCATTTTAGCCACTCTGACTGGCGTGAGGTGGTATCTCAGTGTGGTTTTGATTTGTATTTCCCCATCGTGACAGAAAATTCTGTTGGACATCCTGGAGGACACTGGACAGATGAAGATTTCCAGTGGGTACCTGGAAACAGTATGAATCTTGCAGGAGAGATGGGGACTAGGAAGGTGTTTTAGGAGTCACTGGAAACCTAGGGAGTACTAGAGAGGTTGTAGAAGTTGATGTACTCTCTGAGAGAAAGCAGAACAAGGAGAAAAGCAGACATAAGTGAAGATTCTAGAGAATACAATGTTAAGGAGGCTGGCAAAAGAAGGAAAGCCTTTCAAAAGAGACAAATGTGTCTTACAGTCCCATATACTTTTTTTGCCTCTTCAGTCTTACGTTGTATATCCTGTATCAAAGGCAGTGACTTGCATGCAGTAGCACATAAACAGAATTTCCAAGAGGCTAATCTTATTTTTAAGTTCCTGGGACCATGGTCACTGTTACCTTCATGTGGTCATTGAATCAGGGAATTCTGTTCTGTGTGGAGCAAATTAGGCCACCTCCAAAGATACCTCATACCATTTTTAGAATACATAACTGGAAAGTATGATCTTTTGACCCTACTCTATAAATCACCCTCCTTTTCTGTACTTACCTTCATGCTCAGCTATGATTTTCTGGATTATGTTTAAATCATTCCCTTGCAATAACCTTTCTCTAGTCCTTCTGTGTCTTTGTTCACTTAGTTTAGGGGGTGAGCAGCCTTTTCTTGTAAAGGGCCAGATGTAGTCTCTGTTGTATGTCTTTTTTTTTTTTTTTTTTTTTTTGGTAACACTTTGAAGATATTAAAACAATTTTTAGCTTGTGGTCTGTTTAAAAACAAGTCACATGCCAGATTTGTTCTGCAATAGTTTGCTAACCTGTTACCCAGCAAGACCTCCATCTGGATGAACCCAGCTCCTCAGTTGTGCTTACATGCATCCTTCTGAGTGAAGGAAATTAGGAACTGCAGGTTGGTGTCACCATAAAAACACAATCCCAAGTGGACAAGTTTCTGTAGTGTTCTTGCTCATTGGTATAATGGGTATATTTCACACCTTTTACGTCCACAAACCTCCCATTTGTCTCTACCATAGGCTTTCCATAGTGGCTGGGGAGCTGGCCAGTGCCAGGTTTGGGCAAACACAAACTCTCTTCACCAAAATAATACCTCTCTAGCGTATTATTACAGACACTGCCCGCCCATTTGGTCTTGACTGGTTTGTTTGTGTGTCCTCAGTCAACTAGTGGGTGTGCTGATCTCGGATGGCCTCATCTGGGATTACTGGACTCTATGTAGTCACTCATCTTCCAGCACATTAGCCTGAGCTTGTTCACCTTGTCACAGGGGGTCCAAGAGAGAAAGCAGGAGTGTGCAGTCTCAAGACCTGGGCTCAGAATTGACACCATCATTGCCTCTTTTTTTTTTTTTTTGATCTATAGCAAAGTTCTAAGACCAAGCTGATTCAAGGGGAAGGAACAGAGACTCCTGTGTTGATGGGAGGAGCTACAAAGTTACATTGTAAAAGGTAAAAGTATTGGGGAAAGTGAAGAATTGTAACTTTTGCATCCAGCCTACCAGAGTATCCAGGTTTGCTCCACGGCAATGGAAAGAGCCCTCTTCCTCTAGGCCTTTAGCCCTCCCACTTATATGTGCATCTGTAGCATGTGGAAGGTTTGTAAAAACAGATTGCTGGGGCCCACACCCACAAAATGTCTGGGATGCCAAGAATTTGCTTTTCTAACAGGTTTCCAGGTGGTTCTGATGCTACTGGCCTGCAGACCACAGTTTGAGAACCACTGTTCTGGGACATACCCTCTGCATGCATTTCACTTATTCCCACTTGAAAAGGAATTTTGATTTTTGAATTATCTTTTTTTCCTTTATCTTCTGTTTTTTAGTTCTGTGATTATATGTTACTTACTTTGCTACTCAGAATGAGGTCTGTGGACCAGCAACGTCAGCATCACCAATGTCACCTTCTTAGAAATGCAGTCTCAGACTTACTAGGTCAGAATCTGTACTTCAATAAGACTTGTGGGTGATTTTTGTGCATCCGTGTTTGAGAAGCACTGCCTGTGGATCATTCTCATCAACAAGCAAGCTAGTATTTTCTTGATTTCCTCCTCCAAGCCTGCCTGTCATCCAACTTCCCATGCTAATAGATGACACGGCCATTCCTGCAGCTGCTCAGGCTAAACAAACAGGAATTCTCTTTGACTTCTTTCTCACATATCCTACATTCAGTTCATCACCACCACACTTTACCACTTCCACAGCTAGTCCAAGATGCCATCATCTCTCATTTGGTCTAGTGCTGGTACCAGCTTCTTACCCGGTTAGTCGGCTTCTACCCTGTCTCCCTGCAGCTTGTTTTCTTCCAGTCAACCACAGTGAGACTTTAAAAACAGGTCTTGTTATATCCCTTCTCAAAATCCTGCAGTGGTTCTGCATCATATTTAAAATCAAAACCCATACTGGGGCATCTGGATGGCTCAGTCGGTTGAGCATCCAACTCTTGGATTCAGCTCAAGTCGTCGTCTCGCAGTTCGTGGGATCCAGGCTCTACTCTGATAGCTTGGAGCTTGCTTGGGATTCTCTCTCTCCTCTCTCTGCCACTCCCCTGCTTGTGCTCTCTTTCACCAAAAAAATAAACTTTAAAAAAGTCAAAACCAGGGGCGCCTGGGTGGCTTAGTCGGTTAAGCGTCCGACTTTCGCTTAGGTCATGATCTCGCGGTTCGTGGGTTCGAGCCCCACGTCGGGCTCTGTGCTGACTGCCAGCTCAGAGCCTGGAGCCTGTTTCAGTCTGTGACTCCCTCTCTCTCTGACCCTCCCCTGCTCACGCTGTCTCTCTCTCTCTCCTAGAAATAAATAAAAAACATTAAAAAAAAAAAAGTCAAAACCAAAACCAAAGCCCTTATTGTGGGCTGTCAGGCTATATGTGAACTGCCTTGGCCACTTCTCTCCTCTGTTTCCCCAGCTCACTTCACTTTAGTGACTCTGCTCCCCTCCTTTTCTTTTGCAGACCTGGTTCACCCCTGTTTTTTTGTACTGTTTTTTCCCCCTCTCTTTGTACTTTGTTGCTTTTAGTAGAATGCTCTTCATCCAAATGGCATGCTATCTCACTTCACTTAGGTCTCCCTGAGTAACTCATCTATATAAGCAGCCCTCTTTACTCTTTATTCCCTTATCTTGCTTTATTTCTCCTTCCTGAACTTACCGTTACCTAACATCTACTTTCTTGTCTTTCACACTAGAATATGATAAGTTGTAAACCTGTCTTCTCCATTTTAGTCATGGTACTACCATTCTCCTGGTTGCTGAAACCAGATGCCTAGAATGTAACCTTGATTTTTCCCCCTATTCCTTTCCTACTTCCTTCACTCAATCCTATCTCTAAAGTATATCTGAAACTTTTTATTTCTTATACTCTCCATTGTCCTTATCGGTGCTCTCATCATCCCTTAACTTGAGTCACCTCCCATCGATCTGCCCAATCCACATAGGAGCCAGAGAAAGTCTTTTTAAAAATGTCATCAAATCATTCAATGTCACCATTGAGTGTCATCAATCACTCCTTGCTTAAAATCCTGCAATGTTTTCCTAGTGTATATAATTCCTTGCTTTACAAAGTCCCGTTTACCTATTCAGAAACGGTCCATGCCATTTATCCCTTATTTAAGAAATTCCTGATATACTTGACAATAAACTATTTAAAAAATAAAATAATATTCTCTTTAAAAAAAAAGAAATTCCTGATACAAATCACTTTTTCTCTGACTCATTTGTGCTTTCGGTTTCCCTGTATAGAATCCCCCCACTTACATTTTTTTTTTTTAACAATTCATTCCTTCTCATTCTTACGGACTCAGCTAAAATGTGACCTACTTAGAAAGATAGGTCCTTACCACTGTATTAAAACAGCTTTTTTCAATCTCCATTATTTTCTATCTCATGACTCTATTTGCTTTCTTTATATCATTTCACACTTGCTTGAAAGACACCTTTAAGAAAATGAAATGGTTGGTCACAGACTAGGAGAAGATATTTGAAATACATATATTTGACAGTGGGCTTTTATCTAGAATAAATAACTTGTAAATTTATAATACAAAGAAAATAATACGTCTCAGGCAAACGATGGGAACAAATGCCTCACAAAAGAAGACATGTAATTGGCCAATAGGTACGTGCAAATGTGCTCACATCATTAACTATTTGAGGAGTTAAAACCACAATAATACACCATTTCACACTGACCAGGATGGCAAATTGACCAATGTGTATCCACTGGAGCTCTCTCACTCTACCTGTGGGAATGCAAAATGGTGTATCCGGTTTGGAGAACAGCTGGGAGATACCGGTTAGGTTAAATATGCACTTAGGACCTACACAACCTGGGGGAAGCAGTTAACACATACATTTTCCAAAGCTCATGGAATTACACACTTAAAATCTGTGCATTTTATTGAATCGAAACTTTACTGCTATACAAGAATGAAAAAAAGTTCCTACGGGTCCTCCTCTGTCCCTCCGGGTTGAGCGAGCACGTACCTGCAGGTTGGCAAACCTTAGGAATACGTGCGGTTGGGGAGGCAGCGACCCGGGTTCAGGGAGCTGCCCGCCACGCCGCACGACCCGCCGGCCGGTCCACCCACCGCTAGTTGCGGTTTCGGTTTCCGGTTTCAGTTTCCGTTTCCATTTCCCTTCTGCATTTTCGGTTCCCCGGTGGCTCCGCCTCTCCGCTGGGCCAAGATACCTTCTCAGAAAATCCGTCCGGCCGCTGCTGGGCTTTAAAAGGGAGTGAGGCGCGGTCGAGGTGGCACCGCGCTGGGAGCTGAGCCACCAGCATGACGGCGGAGGAGAGGAGGAATCTGCACGCCTTCCAGGACTATGTCATCAAGATTCTGGACCCTACCTATATCCTGAGCTACCTGTCCCCCTGGTTTAAGGACGGTGAGTTGTCCCCAGCGGCACTAGCCCCTTGAAGCAAGGAAACAATTTAGAACTTGTTTTTCTCTTGCCTTTTTCCCCCCTTTCTTTTAATCAATACATGTAGCCAGCTAGGAACCAGATCCCCACAGCATTTAAAGAAATTATTTTAAAAAAATTTTTTTAATTTTATTTAATCCAAGTCAGTTAACATATAGTGCAATAATAATTTCAGGAGTAGAATTTAGTGATTAATCACTTACGGATAACACCCAATGCTCATCCCAACAAGTGCCCTCCTTAATGCCCATCACAGATTTAGCTCATCCCCCCACCCAACACCCCTCCAGCAACCCTGTTTGTTCTCTGTATTAACTCTTATGGTTTGCCTCCCTCTCTGTTTTTATATTATTTTTCCTTCCCTTCCCCGATGTCTGTTCTGTTTCTTAAATTCCCACCACATTTAAGACTAGAGCTAGCCAAGAGGAGTCTTTGGAGGTCCAGATGGGGAACTGAGTCCCAGAGAAGTGATCTGCCCTGTGTAGTGGTGCACATCTATTCAGGTTCAAAGCTGGAGAAACATATCATTGTCCACTTCAAGTATTTCCTCTAATGGTTATGTCTAATGTGTCTTCAGCTTTGTACTGACATTGAAATTAAGAAATTAGATTTTGGTGCTTCTTAAAAAAGATTTTGGGGGTGGGAGACTGGTGAGGACAGATGTACACAAATGATGACAATGCTATGAGAACTGCAAAGTATTTGACCTTTACTCTTGCTGTGTCTTACTTGTGCTTACAATTGACTGGAAGCTTGAGAGAAGCAAGACTCTGGACTGAATGGGTGTAGGCTTCCATTCAGGTGTTTCTGTCTAGCTTTTGAGACCGGTGATGATGGATGAATGCCATATTGTAAATTTGCATCCAAGTGCACTGTATGGGAGATGAGCAGAGGCTTTGAAGAAAGAGGAAAAGGGAGGTGGTGCCTAGAAGGAGTTGAGATGAGAGAGGGGATCTGGCAACTCCTTTTCCGGCTCCAAGTGCCAAAATAGCTTTCCTGATGTGAGGCAGTTTTGGGAGATGTCCTGCAAGCAGACAGGTAATTTAAGTGCTGATTTCTCTGCAAAACCGTGGGGGCTGTGGAGTGAGGAGTGAAAGAATACCACTAACAAAAGTAGACTTCTGCTCTCTAGTTGTGCCCAGGGAGAAGTAACAAAGTAACATCCTAATGAACCACAGAGTAGCTTGGGCCTCTGAAGAATATAAGCCCCTGCAAGAATCTCTTTTAGAAATCTTGGAATAAATGAAACACTCACTAACTGGTGTGAATCCCATTCTTTTCTTGCACTGTGTGTCCATTCAATGAACAACTCATATATGTTAGGCAATATGCTAGTACTGGAGAGAATTTACATACACTTACTACACATATTATCTAATAGGAAGCATCATGCTAAGAACTGAGAAATCAGTGGTGAGTGTGATAGAACTGATCCTTCCCTAACAGAGATAAGAGTGCATACATACACGAAGGCACATTACTAAATAAATACACCATAAATGATAAAATGTAAGTGCTCTGATGGAAAACCATAGTGTGTTATGGGAGCACATAGGCAGCATAGTTTTTAATATATATATTAGTTTTAATTCGTAGTTATAATGTAATCACAGCAAAAATACCTAAAGGGAAATAGAAAAAGCTAGCTAAAGAACACTATGCATAACTATGTCTTATTTTTGAGTGTTAAAGATACAATAGAAGTTTTATTTCCAGCTTCTTACCAAGGGCAACTGATATCATTTGACTAGTTTATCCTGTTCATTTCTTTATACTTTATCATGTGCACATGTATCTGTAAACTTTTTTCTTCTCATCTTTTTCTGTTTTCTGTTAGATTGATAAAGTTTCTCTATCCCTATTTTTTGATATATTGGTTAACCAATATAGAATCCAGAGATTTCAAAGCATCCAAGAAAAAAAAATAGGGAAAGAGAAACTTTATCAATCTAACAGAAAACAGAAAAAGATGAGAAGAAAGAAAAAAGTTTACTTGTGACGAGTGTACTCTATCAGGATTCAGTCAGAGAGCTGAGACATGAGTGTTATGGCTGGATATAAACTTTTTGACTCATTCCTCCCCCACCCCCCCATAAGTGGGAGCTTATCCACACTCTCCTTATGCCTCCAAAATCATTCCCCATGCACACACAGATACATCAATATGTTTAAATTACACCAGGAATATCTAGTCTCTCTTTTACCATAATCTTTGTCTCTACATGTTGGATACTGTACACTAGTTGAATCTTGAGAAAGGAGATTTGAAGCCATGTTTCTTCTGGAGAGCTTGCATAGTCACTAGGGTCCTTCAGGGCTTTGCGATTCACCGGTTGTCCAGGATGTTTCAAGGTAGACTAGGTTGTGGGCTACACATTTTTTGCAATAGCCTTTTGGAGTCTAAGACTAGCTCTTATCTTGGAGGAGCCCTTGATGAGCAGTATTCTGAGTATTTACCCATTCAGGAACATTTTCTGGACCGTACATGAACCAGACTTTGCTGATGATTTGAATACAAAGATGAAGGTAAAAATGGATACAGCATGTCCATGATCACTGTCAATGGGAAAAGATAGACCCTCAGGCAGTTACTATATACTATGTGAAGCCAGTGGTTTAGTCAGCGGCCTGTAAAGAGACCAAGAAAGCATAGAAAAGAGATCAAGAAATGCTACCTTGAGAAACTGAGTATGGCATCACAGAGTGGCCAGGATGGCAAAGGTAGTAGGAAATACTGAGGGCCAAAAGTAGAATTTTGCCTGCATTGAACCCCCAGTGCTTTTGAGAAAAGTAGACTCGTCAGTAGGAGATATCTGGGCTAGGTAGCAGCAGGATGGGACTGACCTCATGCAGAGTGATGCTCATCTCCCCAGGATGCAGCAAGGCAGTTTCCCTGGGAAGGTTTCAGCTGTGGCTGGACGTTCATACAAAGTGTCAGTCATGGCTGGTGGCATGCCTATGGAAAGAACGAACAACAGGGAGGCCTGGGAGTAAGAACCCAGCTCCAAGGATGAGGTCTAGGAACAGGATTAACTATCTCAAAGGAATAGGGTACAGTTGTGTGCCCAGAGAATTTGGGGTAGGTGACAAGATAGGTGGATGTTATGGGTTGAATTGTGTTGTCCCTAAAAAAAGATAACTTTTTCAACCAAAAGTTAGGTTGAAATCCTAACCCCACTACCTCAGAATGTGAGCTTATTTGGAAATAGGATCTTTATAGAGGTAGTTAAGATGAGGACATGCTGGGGTAGGGTGGGATCCTAATCAGTGTGATTGGTGTCTTCATAAGAAGATAGCCACGTGAAGACACAGAGAGACAAAGAGAATGTCATGTGAAGACAGAGGCAGAGATTGGAGTGATGTGGCCACAAACCACAGAATGCTAACAGCCACTAGGAGCTGGAAGGGAAGAGGGGTGTATTGTCTCTTAGAGCCTTCAAAGGAAGTGTGGCCCTGCCAACGTCTTGATTTCAGACTTCTGGTCTCTAATACTGTAAGAGAATAAGTTTCTATTGTTTGAAGGCCACCAATTAGTGCTAAGTTGTTATTGTAGCCACAATAAACTATTAGAGATAGGTAAAATAAAAAACAGAAGTGTTGGGAAGGATATGTAAAAAAAAAAAAAAATGGAATCCTCATCCATTGCTGGTGGGAATGTAAAATGGAATAGGTCCTTTGGAGAGCAGTTTGATAATTCCTTACAGTGTTAAATGGAGTTACCATATGATCCAGCTATCTCACACGTGGGTATAAACTCAAGAGAAGGGAATACCTATGTCTACATAAACACTTGTATTGCTATTCATAATAGCCAAAATTACCAAAATTAGAAACAACCTAAATGCTCATTAACTGATGAATGGATAGACAACAGGTAGTATATCCACACAATAGAATATTATTCAGCAATAAAAAGGAATGAATGATACAAGCTACAACATGGATGTATATTGAAAACATTATGCTTAAGTGGGAGAACCCAGTTACAAAGACCACATATTGTATGATTTCATTCATATAAAATCTTCAAAGTAGGCAAATCTATAGACACCCAAGTAGATTAATGGTTACCTGGGGTAAAGAGGAAGGGAGATGGGAGTGACTTGTATAAGATTTCTCTTTACTATTCATAGTGTACTAACATTAGATAGTAGAGATGGATCCATAACTCTAAAAACCATTGGATTTTGCATGTTGAAAGTGTTAATTTTATTGTTCCCAAGGCAGAAACCTTGGCAGAGAAGGAGGCTATCCTTTCCTTTCTTCATTCATTCAGTATCTATTATGTGCTGGGTCCTCTTCTAATCTCTGAGAATACAGTGGTTAACCAGTCAGACAACTGGTTTATTTCTTGGAATTTACGTGCCACTGACAATGGGTTGGCGGCGGGGGGGGGGGGGGACATTATCAAATGTCAGGTCATATGAAGGCAACCATTTGGTCACTACCCCAGACATGGAGTTCATGTACAAAGTTAGCAAGACCACCAGTAGTTGGGTGGATAGTTTTCTGCTACCTGGTCTCACTGGGATTCTGTTTAGCTCCTCTTGCGTTTTTCTTTTCTGCCATATTTCATGCCGTCCAAGCAAAAACCTAGAAAGAGGACCATGAAAATATCTATTTCTAACTCGGCTTTCTGAGTCCAGTGTAATTGAAGATGCCATGGAGTGGTCCTTTCTTCACACTCTTTTAGTCCTACAATTAACTCAGACTTTTGAACAAGAGATTATCAAAATGTTGGAAGAAGCCTTTGTTTTTCAGTCTAATCCAGTCCTTTATAATGATTAATCCTCTGTTGTGGGGATGCTTTCTCACACATTGTTAAGAAACTCCCTTTTTAACAGATTGCTTTAGAGCATGTTCCCAGACTTCCATACCAAACTAGAAGAAGTTTCTAGAGTGGATGGGAGGGTGGACTTAGTTGGTGAAGAAAGGGCATACTCAGCCTGAACAGAGAATTTGCTGCCTTCTTGCCTTCCATTACTGTGATTTGTTAAAATCACCATCCCCATTTGAGAAGGTCTGGTAACCTTTTGTAGGTTTTTCTTCCAGTGATTAGTGGTTCTGCAGTTTGATGAGTCACTCTTGCTTCTGTTTGTAGATGAGGTGCAGTATATTCAGGCTGAGAAAAACAATAAAGGCACGATGGAGGCTGCCTCACTTTTTCTTAAGCTCCTATTGGAGTTGCAGGAAGAAGGCTGGTTCCGTGGCTTTTTGGATGCCCTTGCTCACACAGGTTAGTTCATTCTCCTTATTTACAAATCAGAGTATATTACTTGACTGTTACAAAATGCTGTAAAAGTGAAATGCTATTACCTTTGAGCTATCCACATGAACTTCCTACCTCTTAATCTGAAGCAATGTAAAGATTATTTTCAGTCAGATAGTATAATTGCCCACCTGAAATATCCAGGGGAAGCTACAGGGTGATTATTGTGAGAGTTTATTATTGGGCAAGTGTATTGGATATAAGATCGGTATACAAAAATTAGTTGCATTTCTGCACCATACACAAAAATGAACCCAAATTGGATTAAAAACTTAAATGGAAGACCTGAAAGCATAAAATTCCTAGAAGAAAACATAGGCAGTAATTTCTCTGACATCAGCCATAGAAATATTTTTCTAGATTTGTCTCCTTTGGCAAGGGAAATAAAAGCAAAATTAAACTATTGAGACTACACCAAATAAAAAGCTTTTTTTTGCACTGCAAAAGAAACTGTCAAGGAAGCAAAAAGACAACCTACTGAATGGGAGAAGATATTTGCAAATGACATATCCAATAAGGGGTTAATATCCAAAATATATGAAGAATTTCTACAACTCAACATCAAAACCCCCCAAAAATTCAATTAAAGAATGGGCAAAAGATGTGAATAGACATTTTTCCAAAGATAGCCAGATGGCCAACAGACACATGGAAATATGCTCAACATCACTCATTATCAAAGAAATGCAAATCAAACCACAATGAGATATCCCTTCACATCTGTCAGATTGGCCAAAATAAAAAATGCAAGAAATAATAATTATTGGCGAAGATATGGAGGATAAAAGAACCCTAGTGCACTGTTAGTGGTAATACAAACTGGTTCAGCCACTGTGGAAAACAGTATAGAAGTTCCCCAAATATTAAAAATAGAATTACCATATGATCCTATAATTTCACTATTATTTCCCCAAAGAAAACAAAAACATTAATTCAAAGGGGTATATGCACCCCTGTGTTTATTGCAGCATCATTTACAATAGCCAAGATATGGAAGCAACCCGTGTCCATCCATAGATGAATGGATAAAGATGTAATATATATACTATGAAATATTAGCCATAAAAAGAAAGAAATCTTGCCATTTGCAACAACATATATGGATCTATAGGATATAATGCTAAGTGAAATAAGTCAGGCAGAGAAAGACAAATAGCATATGATTTCACTCATATGGGGAATTTAAGAAACAAAATGAACAAAGAAAAAAGATAAACGAAAAAGTAGACTCCTAGAAATAGAGAACAAATTAGTGGTTGCTAGAGGGGAAGTGGGTACGGAGGTGGGTGAAACAGATAAAGGGGATCAAGAATACACTTACTGTGATAAGCACTGAGTAATGTATAAAATTATTGAATCATTATGTTACACACCTGAAACTAATTTAACACTATGTTAATTTTACTGGAATAAAAATAAATAAAGCATAAAAATTAGTTGCATTTCTACCCACCAGAAGCAACCAGAAAATGTGTACAAAATGGTATTTTTACAACAGTCACAAAAGGAGTAATGTATTTAGGGAAAAACCTAGCAGAAGATGTGTAAAGTCTGAATGGAGAAAATGATAGAAGTGTTATTGAAACATATTAAAGGAGTCCTATTGAAGTGGAGATATATACCCATGCACATTGAAAGGAAGACTTGATACCATAAAAATATCAGCTCTCTCAACATTGATATTTGTATTCACTACAATTATTATTGCTTCTTGGCCTTTTGGCTAAGATCAAGTGTTATACTCAATACAGTTTAATAAAAATACTACATGCTTGGGGCGCCTTGGGTGGCTTCGTCGGTTAAGCGTCTGACTTTCGCTTGGGTCATGATCTCATGGTTCTTGAGTTCGAGGTGTCGGGCTCTGTGCTGACTGCCAGCCCAGAGCCTGGAGCCTGTTTCAGAGGCTCTCTCTCTGACACTCCCCTGCTCACCCTGTCTCTCTCTCTCTCCTAGAAATAATAAATAAATAAATAAATAAATAAATAAATAAATAAATCATGAAAAAATTAAAAAAAAATACTACATGCTTTTTCATGCACTTGACAAATTTCTAAATGATTCTAAAATGTCAATGGAAGAATTATGATCTAAGAATAGACAGGACATTCCTAAAGAAGAATTAAATAGTCTGGAGTTTCCCCTTCTAGATAACAAAATTTATTTTAGAGCCATAGGCACTAAGACAGCTTAATGTTGGTCCTGGCATTGACCAACTGACCAATGAAATAAAGAGCCTTCAATTAAATTCCTGTATTTATGAAAACCTGATATATTTGAGATCACTTGGAAGGGAGGATGGTTAGTAATGGAGGGGCTTTTAATAAATTGCAGTGTGCTGTTATAGACAGGATAATGTTAAAAACCAAACAAACCCTAACCTGCGTACCCATGTAGAATAAATTTGTATTCCTTAGCTCATTCCATTCACGTATACACACAAAATGAATCCACGAGAATTAAAGACGTAATTCCAAAAGGCAAAATCTTAACAGTTGTTAAAATTGTTAACAATTGCACTGGGAAGATACTTAATAATTGTATGATGTTTTGACTCCTTGGAAGAGGAGTCAGAGGTTGTAGCTGAAATCCAAGGCACACTTTGGAGGGAAGATTTTATACTAAAACCAAATGTTAAGACTTCACATTATCCTTCGCACTTTCTCCTAAGAGATGATAAATATTTTTAGAGGACCTAAATAAAATGTTGGGTGCCTGAAATGAATATTGAGTTTTCTTTTTGAAAGATTATTAATTATTCAGGTGGCTTACAGGTATCTTTTGTGTTCTCTCACTGTACATTCAAACATGATCATATGATGTTAATCTTCAAATATCTTTTAGTTGGTTTCATAAAAGCCCCCTTTTTCTTCTTTTCAGGTTATTCTGGACTTCATGAAGCCATTGAAAGTTGGGATTTCCAAAAAATTGAAAGGTTGGAGGAGTATAGATCACTTTTAAAGCGTTTACAACCAGAATTTAAAACTACAGTTAATCCAAAAGATATCCTTCCTGAAGTATCTAAATGTTTAATTAGTCAGGAGTGTGAAGAAATTATGCAGGTAATTTAATTACTATAATTACTATAATTAATTAATTAGAATTAATTTAATATAATATAAAATACTGAATTTGGGGGAAGTAATTTGAACATGGGAAATGTATTCTGTTTTCTCCACTGATTTAGACCCGAGAAAGATCACTGAAATCCACAAAAGTCCTCAAATATAAGGCATAATTACCTAGAATAGTATTTTTAGTTGTGAACTGAATAATTTTTAATGTCACAAGTTTTTCAGGCTTATCCTATTTTCAGTTAAAATTGTTACTACTTTTGCAAATAATGTTTTATGCAAATTTAAATAAAGTTGAACAGTTTAGCAAATAAAAAGAAAAACTATAGAGTTTAGTGGTTAAGCATTCACGCTTTGGACACAAATTTTGTTAGAATCCTAGTACACCTGTCTATTTGTGGTATGATCTTAGGCAAGTTATTTAGTTTCTCTAAACCTCTGTTTCTTGATGTATAAAATGGAAATATAGTACCTAATTAGCATAATATTTTTATAAGGATTAAATGAGATAATATATATATGTGCTTACATATACCTGGCATATAATCATAGGTGCTCAATACATTTTAATTATGATTAATAATAAAAATCATATAGATCACATTTGCCCTGAAAAAAACCATTTGTTAATATTTTGTTATATTTTTCCAAATATCTCTTTATGCCAGTGTACTCATGTTTTGAATGGTTGTCAAATGGATTGTTTCCTAACATTGCTTCTGCTGATAGATACAAGGTCTCCAAAAAGGTGAGAACACCTGGCTTGACATAGTGATACCATGTGTAACAAGGACAAAGGAAAGAGTGTCTTAAAAGGCACCATGTTGGATGGGGCAAACATGGTCAGGAATCAGACCCATTGAACCATATTATACAATGATTTTAAATCAGTGCTTGAATGGCTATTTCTTCAGTAAAAACTCATAAAAGGAAAACTTTTGAAATGATTGACTGATCAACAGCAGTTGTCTTGCTTAGGTGTGTTCCAACAAGGGGTTGATGGCAGGTGCAGAGAAGATGGTTGAATGCTTTCTCAGATCGGACAAGGAAAACTGGCCCAAAACTTTGAAACTTGCTTTGGAGAGAGAAGAGAGCAAGTTCAGTGAACTCTGGATTGTGGACAAAGGTGGGATATTCCAGGGAAGAGCTCTGAAGGGTGGGAAGGTCTGAAAACATGCTCTACCCTTCTTGTGGTTCTACTTAGGGCCTGTTTCATTCCTTCCTATTTTTCACTCACTGTCATAGGCATTTTACCCTTCAGAGACCCATGGCTACATCTCTAGAGAGAGAGAGCAGCTGTGAGTTGAATTCTGGGAGGGAAGTGGCTACTTGCCTGCAGAAGTAATTCAGTTGTGTCTAACCCCTAAAACTAACCAGGGCATACTGCTCTCATCCAGGATTAGCCCGTCTGGTCCAAAGGATCTGGGGAAGGCAGAGTCTGAACTCACTCTCTGAGTTTAGATTATCAGAGAAATAGCTTTCAAACTCGAAGGCTTGCTCGCTTTTCAGAGCAAGAATCATAATAGACATAGCCTGGTTGTCTTGCCTGGGAGCCATCAGGAACTAAGCCAGAACAGGACTGAAAAAAAGAATGAGTTGTGATGAAATTTCTGTGCCATCATGTGGTTTCCTGAAGCTAACGTCTTCTCAGAGCATTGTTTTAAAGGCTGAGTTTGGCGAAACCATCTGAGTGTCTGCTCTTTGCTTTTCATAGGCTTCTTTAAGTCACATGGTGTTCTGGAAAATGTCTATATAAATACACATCTGATTTCTTGGGTTAGGTCAAGAATGGAAGACATAAATATCTGCTAAATATTGCTACTCTAATGTGCATGAGAATCATCTAGGGATTTTGTTAAAATGCAGATTCTGATTTAGTAGGGACTCAAGAGCCTGCATTTCTAACAAGCTCTGGAAGTTGCTGGCTCATGTTCCACACTTTGAATAATAAAGTCTTAAATGACATTGGAGTTCAGACTCCAAATAGAGACATCAAACTCAAAAAGATTTTTTTAATTGTTTTAGAAGGTGAAGCAAGTGGTTGTGCAAAATCTTAACAGAAGTTGAAAATTTTAGTATTAGGAGTATTAGGAGTATTATGTAGGACTTGTGCTGTCAAGACAATAATCAGATTAGATGAAGTTTCTAAGGTGTTTTTTGGTCTCATACAGATGCAAAGAATATTGAAGTGAAAGTTCTTGAGGATGATGAAATGGAAACTTCTGAAATACAGATTTTCTACAAAGAAGAATCTGAATGCCAGAATCTTAGTCAGAACTCATGTCCATCTTCAGGTACCCAACACTGTTCTTTTCCATAATGCTGTTCATCAGATATTTTGTGTAGGGACATGTCTTCCAGTGCCAAAAATCATAGTCTTAAAAAAATTTTTATTTTTGAGACAATGCAAGATAGGGAGGGGCAGAGAGGGGGACAGAGGATCCGAAGCGGGCTCTGAACTAACAGCAGTGAGCCTGATGTGGGGCTCGATCTCACAAACTGGGAGATCATGACCTGAACTGTAGTTAGATGCTTAACCGACTGAGCCACCCACGCATCCCAGGGAAGAAATTCTGATTAACATTAAGTAGTGTTAGAAGAAAAGTGTGATTTGGGACTAACACTACTAGAAAATTTACAGATTACTTTTGCACTGAATGATACAAGTTTTCTGACATTTCAGAATAAAATCAATGAATGTAAGTTGCTTTAAATTTTTCTGACATGTAAAGGCCCTTAACCTTTTAGAAATTTTCATTTTCTTTAAAATAGGTTGGAGTCAATAGATAATTTCAGTGGTCTTTTCTAGCAGTAACATTCTATATGTTTATCTGTTAGTGAGAAAAAGCCTCTGGTTATTTTTTGGAACTTCTGGTTCTGTTGAGAGATGATACCATGTGAGAGCCTGAAGAATAATAAAGAATGGTTGCTCATCAATATGAAATTGCTTTGGGAATTCAGTGTTTACAGTTTCTTTTTAGAGGTCTTGAAGGGATTTGTTGTTTTGTTCCATATAGCATTTCCTTTAACCAGTGGCCATCTGCTTGCTCTGAATTAGGCCATTCTTGCTTTAGTTTTTTCCTTACTAGACTTGAAGATCGTTTAAGAAAGAAATCTTTGTGGCTTTAAAACAAAAACAAAAAACTCTCGCCATTGGTGCTTTGTCATTGAGGGAGGATTCTGTACTTCACATCAATGGAGATGCTAGAATGGTTAACAAGAGGCAAGGATTCTACATTTTCTCAAATGAGGTCCTTCTTGCTAAAGTCAGAATTCCTGTCTATTTGATGATAGATAGCTATTTCCTCGATTCCTCAGAGCAGTAATTACTTGGAAATTTTGTTCCCTTTGTATTACAGAAGTCTCTCATATTTACACTCCAGTGAAGCCAAGAAATTACCAACTAGAGCTCGCTTTCCCTGCTAAGGAAGGCAAAAACTCAATAATATGTGCTCCTACTGGTAAGCTGATTGCCACTACTTACGTGGTTTGCTTTTGTCTTTGCTTCCCTTTTTTTGTCTTTTATTGAATACTGGGACAAAATGGGTGAGGGTCAATATTTTCCTTAGTCCATATGTCTTTTGAGAAGACTGTCCTGGTAATATAGTCTCCAGGTATTTTAAGGAACATGAGGAGGCAAAGAAAAATTCCCTCTTTTAGGTTACTTTATGCCATGACTATTTATTTACATGTTACCTAGGAAGCAGCTTGATATTTTCCTGTCCTGGTGTAAATTCTGCCCCTGTTAACCCATCCACATTCCCAGTTTACCAGTCATTGTGGTGGTTTGAGGGGACACAACAGTTGTCACATTTGTACAGAAATATTTTAGTATAATATTAGTTACACGTTTTCTTTTTCTTTGTATGTGAAAAGGTTGTGGAAAAACCTTTGTTTCACTTCTTATATGTGAACATCATCTTAAAAAATTTCCTCAAGGACAAAAGGGGAAGGTCGTCTTTTTTGCTATTCAACTCCCAGTGTATGAACAGCAGAAATCCGTGTTCTCAAACTATTTTGAAAGACTTGGGTAGGTATAACAGTTGGTCCTGTTTCTCTTCCTCTAGTTTCATGTAACAGGTGTGTTTTCAGCTTTGTTTAGTTTTGGGAAAACCATGATTCAAAAATGTATAGTAGATTTAGCTTTTATATAATCTGGATATAATTAATTTTTTATGGATTCAAGTCTATTTTGTGAGCTACACTTGAAATCCTAAACTCCTTTGGCTAGCTTTTACAGAGTGAGTAAATGACCGGAGAGGGGCGCCTGGGTGGCTCAGTCAGTTAAGCATCTGACTTCAGCTCAGGTCATGATCTCACGGTTAGTGGGTTCGAGCCCCATGTCGGGCTCTGACAGCTAGCTCAGAGCCTGGAGCCTGTCTTCGGATTCTGTGTCTCCCTCTCTCTCTGACCCTCCCCTGCTCATGCTGTTTCTATCTCTCTTTCAAAAATAAATAAAACACTAAAAAAATTTTAAAAAAATGACCGGAGATAAAGTTTACATTTAAAGGGCACATTTAACTTTTTAATGATTTCATAATTTATTTAATATTACTCTTTTAAGTAGTATTTTCTTTCTTAATGACTTGAAAGAATTAATATATACTAGCGACAGTTATAACCAGTTTGCATTTATTGATCATTAACTGTGTGTAAGGTTCTGTGCTAAGCACTTGTTTCTGGATTCCTTTCCGAGTTAGGAGAGCTTAATCAATTGATGCTCTGATCTAGTGTTTCATATTTTTGTGGTTCCTCATTCACATTGTGGTTGGTAATAGGGGATTTCTGTTGTTTCCCAGGTACAAAGTTGCAGGTGTTTCTGGAGCAACGTCTGAGAATGTCTCAGTGAAACATATTGTTGAGAACAATGACATCATCGTTTTAACTCCACAGATTCTTGTGAATAGCCTTAAAAATGGGACTATTCCATCACTCTCTGTCTTTACTTTGATGATATTTGATGAATGTCACAACACTGGGAAACAGCATCCTTATAATATGATCATGTTTAATTATCTAGATCAGAAACTTGGAGGATCTTCAGACCCACTGCCTCAGGTATTTCTAGATTCAGATGGATTCCTCAGAAGAGCTGTAACCTTCCTAATTCCTATTTAGTTATTCTTAGGACCATATTAAGGATGTTCTTTTCAGGTGCTAAATCCATATTGTATAGCTCATGATTAATTTTGATGGATTGATTCATTTATTCACTTAAAGATGCCTCAGCCCACGCCGGCACCCCCCCCCCCGCACTGTGCTAGGCACTGGGGATACAAATATAAAAAGACATAGTCCTTGCCCTCAAACAGTTTAAGTTTCATGGGAAGCCAAACATCTATGAACTATGTCATAATGTATGGTGATGGCACACTCTGGAGATGGGTGCAAGGTGTAGTCAGAACAGAAGAGAAGCCGTGCTGTGAAAGTAAGGCAAGACCCAACAGAAGTTAGGCAAAACCTAACAAGAGGGTACAAATTAGATAGCTGGATGGTCTTCAGGAAAGTCTGCTGTGTGTCCAAAGGCACAGAGGTATGAGAGAACATGGTGTGCCCAAGAGTGAAGAACCGTGAAGCTCTTCAACATCATTTGAATGTAGAATGTGAAGTAGTAAATAGCAGTAGGTGAGGCAGAGTGGGGATAGAGGGAATGACTGATAGAACAGAATGTCAGGGGAGACCAGAGGTTATGCGATAAGTAGACACGTACATGCATTAGTCTGGGAGAGTAGATGGGACACCATTTTTGGTGTCATCAGAGGTGAGGGTGTGAGAGGAGTTAAGACAAAGGGTAGTTCTTAGATCGGGACAGGAAAAGTGAGGAATCCTTGGCATTTAATCTATCTTTTCTTTTAAATGTAGGAGAGGCAGATTATTTGCTGAGAATAATCAAGATGGGAATGGAAGAGGGAACTCAGGGTGCCTGGTATACCAGTATCACATTGTATAAAGCTCTCTAGCCCTAATAACTACCTGTTTAGGAAGCACAGGTTAAAAGAAATTCAGCCTGTACCCATAGACAGAATTCAGTAGGAATCACGTTTCTTTTTCTTTTTTTCTTTTTTAAAAAAAGACTGACTCTCTCTGTCAGTCAGAGAGAGAGGGAGACACAGAATCTGAAACAGGCTCGAGGCTCTGAGCTAGCTGTCAACACAGGGCCCATTGCAGGCTCGAATCCACAAACTGTGAGATCATGACCTGAGCCGAGGTCAGATGCTTTACCAACTGAGCCACCAAGGCACTCCAGGAATCACAATTCTGAAAGCTTCTTCTAGAAAAAAATTGGTGGCTAACTAGATATCTTGCTAATGAGTCAGTTATTCAATATTTACTGAGTGGCTATTTGAGTAGAATTTAAATGATTAGGTGACCATTAAGCTAAATTTTTACAAATCTTATCTTACTGAATTCACACAACTACCATTTTAAATGGCTATTGTTTCCCAAGTTTCCCAAGTTTTAAAGAGAGCTGAAGATACTTGTTCAGGGACACACAGCCAGTGTGACATGGTTGAGTTTAGAATGGAATTGTGTCTGATTTCAGTCCCTTTCTGTTCAGTATGTTGTTCTACACATTATAGGGGGGCACAAGAGTAGACAAGTCCTTCCTTGAAAGGGTTTCTGCTCTTGGTTTCTTTGCTGATTCGTGTTCATCTTATGAGTTGTGGTTCCTGCATTTATTCAATGTTTAGCCTAATGGGGACCTTTACATTTGCAATGTCATGGGGAATATCAGAAAAAAATAAATAAATACTGTTTTTCTGAAATTAGTAAAAACAAAAACAAAAAAAACAAACCCTGACTTTAGCAGGAAAGAGTTGCATGTGGAATTGTGCAAATGGTATGCAGGTTTCTCAGACAACTAATGATTTGCAATATTCCCCATAGGTCATTGGGCTGACTGCCTCAGTTGGCATTGGGGATGCCAAAGACACAACAGAAGCCGTGGAATATATCTGCAGACTGTGTGCTTCTCTTGACACATCAGTGATAGCAACAGTCAAAGACAACTTGGAAGAACTGGAAGAAATTGTTTATAAGCCCCAAAAGTGTAAGTGGAATTCCGTATCATGCTCTTTAGGACTTTGTTACCCTCTATGTTTCCTAGTTCAGAGCCATTTGGATGAATACTGAATTTATACCTTTTCCATTTAGTAGAAAATACTTTACCCCAAACTTGGGGTTAAATAATTAAGTTTCACGCCTCTCTCCTCAGCTAAGCTGTATCCCCAGGCAGTGGATAAACCTCAGGAGTGGACTCTCCTAAATTAAATATTTTTACTCTTCAGTTTGATAAAATTCTTTTTTTCATTTTGCTGTGTTTTTGATAAGGTTCTTATAAAGATGCTAACAATGAGAGATGATGAGAAAAATCACAGCATTAAGAACTGGGCTCAGCCCTTCCCTGCAATGCATGCCTGAGGAGGTGACTGTGTGGTCATTCATTATTGAGTATGGATCTGATGATTTGGGTTGAAATGAAGCTAATCTGAATTCATCATATTTTTCCCCAGCAGATCAGAATATGATTTAAAAAAAAAAAAGATTTGAGGGGCGCCTGAGTGGCTCAGTCAGTTGGGCAGCTGACTTCGGCTCAGATCATGATCTCACAGTTGATGGGTTCGAGCCCCACATTGGGCTCTGTGCTGACAGCTAGCTCAGAGCCTGGAGCCTGTTTCAGATTCTGTGTCTCCCCCTCTCTTTCTGACCCTCCCCTGCTCACGCTGTCTCTCTCTCTCTCGGAAATAAATAAAATGTTAAAAAAGTAAAAAATAGGGGCGCCTGGGTGGCTCAGTCGGTTGAGCATCCGACTTTTGCTTAGGTCATGATCTCACGGTTCGTGGGTTCGAGCCCCACGTCGGGCTGTGTGCTGACTGCCAGCTCGGAGCCTGGAGCCTGTTTCGGATTCTGTGTCTCCCTCTCTCTCTGACCCTCCCCTGCTCACACTGTCTCTCTCTCTCTCTCTCAGAAATAAATAAAATATTAAAAATTAAAAAAAAAAGTAAAAAAAAAATAAAAAAAGATTTGACTGGCAAATGTTTATTAAATTCCAGTGCTATACTAACCCAACAAGGGAAAGAGGAAGAAGAGACATATATGCCTTTCTCCTTGCTCTGGGGATAGTATATGACTATATAAGGCAGAATAAACAGATATGAAATAGCCAGAGAGGGGCAGTTAAGTTCCCTTCTGGGACCTGCCTTTAAGCAGTTTAAGGAAGGTACCTAATCTAAACTTTTTAGTATCAAGTACAAATTTCTTTATAATCCAGTCCCCCTACCTCTATGCTTCGTCTCCCCCCCCCCCCATAGCCCAACCATGTTGCATTCCTCTGGGCTCCTCAAGTGCGTTGTGTGCTTCCTCCTTTCCTCTTCCCCTATTTACCCCACAACATTTCCTCCTTTGGAAGAATTAGAGATTCTTTTTTTGTGTTCCATGATACCTTGCACATAGTTATTGTTACAGCACTTTACTGTGGTTATTTGGCTACGTATATTTCTCCCCTAAGAACACAGACCTCTCTGGACCACAGAGTGTGTTCTTTTCAACTGTGTATCACCAGAACATGGCACATGGTAGGTAGTTAATAAGTTTCTGCTGAAACAGTGCAATAATGAATTTTCGGAACAGTGTGAACATTTCTGAGGGTTGGGTGGGAAAGGAGAAGATCAAAGAAGGGAGGCTTAAAAAGGTGTATTGCAGAGATAACATGGATACCAGCCTTGTCAAAGTAGAGTTGAGTAACAGGAAAACCAGAGTTAGAAGTTGGATTAGACCCAGACCATGAAAGATAAGGGTGTTAGAATCTGTGCATTAAGCACAGATTAAGTACATTAAGCATAGGGAGCTATTGCAAGGTTTTTGAGCATTTGATATATTATTTAGACTACCTCCCTGTGAGCTTGGGGCCTCAGGTCTTACAGAAGTAACAGAGGCAGAGAAAGATGTGCATCTGCCTACTTTGAACTATGATGTGTTCTTCCTGAAAAATACTTTACTCTGATGGCTCTAGTTTTCAGGAAAGTGGAATCACGGACTACTGACAGATTTAAATGCATCATATCTCAGCTGATGAGAGAGACAGAGAATCTGGCAAAGAGTATCTTTGGTGAAATCGGCACCATAACTCTCGGTGAGATAAATCTCATTTTGTATTGTCTCCAGTTAAGAATAACCATGTATTATTCACTTAGTGTCTTTTTGCTTTCGCTTTAGTGCAGACAGTGTCAAGACTATATCAAGAGATTAGCCTTCTTGATTATAGGTTATTGAGGAACCTTATAATTTCTCCTTTAGTCTCTCAGTTTTTTTTAATCCAAAGTAAATCTGTTGATGTACATACCTGAAAAATACCATATTTAAATCAATTTGTGGCTTTCTTAATCTCCCAAATTAGCTTTATGTTTTGACTTCCCTATTTATATGAAACCACCATTTCCCTGATGGCTCACATTGAAACAGGAGGTGACCTTTGATTCTTTGTTCTTCTGAGACTCTCTCATGAAGTCACAAAGTTCTCTTCTCCTCTGTTCTTTCATTCATTCACCAGATATTCATTGTGCTACCTAATGGGAATAGCAAGATTAAAGATATAGTCCCAACCTCAGGGAACTCACGGTCAAATCATGAGAATCAGATGTGGGCAGCAGTACACACTCATTGCCATGGGAGCACGTTGGGAACTTTGGCCTAGAATGGGCTGCAGGGAAAGCTTCCTGGGATGGGGTGATGCCTGAGACAATCTTGAAATCTTGAAGCCAAGTTAAGAAAGAGAAACCATCGAATGAAGTTGAAAAAGTGTCAGGCATTGAAGGAAGAGAATGTTTTAGGAACTGGAAGCATTTCAAGGTACTTGTAATACATGAATAGTAGAAAAGAGGTGAGTAGAAAGAGGCAGGCAAGGGACATACGGGGAAAGGCTTGGTAGGACTGAGTTTGACTTTCTCCTAAAAGCACTGGGAAGCAACTGAGGATTTTAAACTGATAGGTAAGGTGATAAGGATACCAGTGAACAAAGAGAGCCAAACAGAGGCCGTCAAGACAGGTTGGTGGAGGGAAGAGACTTGTGCAGAGCCCTGCAAACAGGAAGTATTCAGATTTCATGGCCTGCTGGCTTTGGATGGGAGTGGGGGTAACTTCCGCCAGGCTTCTGGCTTGTGCACTTGTAGGTACCTGGTGGGTAGTGCTGCTTCCACAACTAGGAGCAGCTCTGGAGATCCTGAATTTGTGAGTTCACCTTTTTTCATACTTAATTTGCTTTTTATTTTCCTCCTCTTTTCTTTCACAACTTGCTTTAGGACTTATTCTGACTGATGGCTGGCTAGTTTCCCCACCCCTACTCACTTTTCCATTCAACCCCCCCATTACCTGGTTGGTATTTCTGAAATACCAGTTTTATCATGTCAGTATCCTGCTTGAATCTCTCTGCCTTATAAGCAAAGCCTCTAAGCGTCTAACCTGCCATTCTGAGCCCTGCCTGCACAACCTGGTTCTACTTATCTTTTCAGTTTTACCTGCCACTCCTTCCATACTTGAATCCTTTGATTTAGCAGTTCCTTGAACATGCTCATTCATTGATCATTCACCTGGTCCTAGGCCATATGCCAGGTGATAGGAATATAGCGTGAACCCTGAGACATAGCTTCTTTCCTGTGGCATTTCCAGTCTACTGTATAAAGCCAAAATTAGATAAGAAATAATAAAACAACAGTATAGGGGATAGGTGGGTGGTGGTGATAAGGTGTGTTTCAGGCAGAGGAAACAGCATGTGTGATGGCCAGGAAAGTGGAGAGAGTATGAGGACTTCCATTAGTCCTGTCACCTGCAGGAAGGGGAGCAGCTGGAGATAAGAATCCAAAGCAGGCAGGGGCACCTGGGTGACTCAGTTAAGTGTCCAACTTTGGCTCAGGTCACGATCTCACAGTTTGTAAGTTTGAGCCCCGTGTTGGGCTCTGTGCTGACAGCTTAGAGCCTGGATCCTGCTTCAGATTCTGTGTGTCCCTCTCTCTCTGCCCTTCCCCTACTCATGCTTTCTCTCTCTCTCTCTCTCTCTCTCTCTCTCAAAAATAAACATTAAAAAATACTTTTTAATTAAAAAAATGAAAATTAGAGGGTAAAGCATGCTTAGAACTTTAAATGACTGACCATATGGAATAATGAAAACCTTTTTCTTTTTCCAGAAAATATATCTGAAATTCAAAATAGGGAATTTGGAACACAGAAATATGAACAGTGGCTCAGTACTGTTCAGAAAGCATGCACGGTGCTTCATTTGCCTGACAAAGATGAAGAGAGCAGGATTTGTAAAGCACTGTTTTTATATACTTCCCATTTGCGGGTATGTGGCTTCTTTGAAAAGGCATATTTTAGTTGTAGCATCTAACTGGGAGCTTTGCTCTTGTAGCCAAAAGAACATCAACTTTTCACCCTGTTTCAATAACTCACTTAGGAACTTTCCAAGAGGTTCCTATGAAGCAGACTTTAAAGTTATCCCATTCAGCATCTTCTCTGCTTACTGAAACTTAATACTAGTAGGAACAGGGTGGAAACAAGGGCTGGGATTCTATGCCATGCCTCTAGCATTGGCGTGATTGACGGGATTGAAAGAAATTAGAGAATGATGACCGTTATTGTAGATACGTGATTGGTGACAGCCATCTTGAAAGTTCATTAAGTGACTCCTGTCACCTTATCTTGAGCATACGTTGTCTTACCTTTGGCAAAGCCACATGCTCAGAAATCCAGGGTCTTTGGTTGCTCACTGATTAACCAAGAAGTTAAGACACAATAACCATCACCTCTGCTCATCATGCCGTTGAAAGTATTTGAAAATGCACTCAGTCTCTATGCATTTAGAGAATTTGAGGAATTTCACTGAATATTTGGTGTAGGCATTGAATATTCAGTGCCATCATTCTGAACAGAAGCAGTTGCAATTCAGTAATGGCTCTGGATGTATGAAGAAATTAAGTTGAATGTCTGAATCATGAGGCAAGTTGATGTGGGAATTGATTTGCTCTTGTTTTTTAATCTTTGACATGTATTTTTCTTGTAATTTCCTCTTTCTCTTCTAAGGTGGAATTCTAGAATACAAAATGATCCTAATTAATGAATGATCCTAGCTAATTCAGATTTTTTAAACAATATTTGGTTCACAGGTTTTATTGCAGTTCCATTAGAAATCATTCATCTTGAAAAACTAAGTTGGAATAGATTTGTGAAGAGTTTATTTTGCTCCTCCCTTACTCATGCTAAGTATAGCTAATTGAATTTTAGTACAGTGAATGCATTAGGCATTGGAGACACACTGAAACGCAGTTTTCATTTTCAACAGAAATATAATGATGCCCTCATTATCAACGAGCATGCACGAATGAAAGATGCTCTGGATTACTTGAAAGACTTCTTCACTGAAGTCCGAGCAGCAGGATTTGATGAGATTGAGCAAGATCTCACTCAGAGATTTGAAGGTGGGTGTTGTTTCCACAGGAGGAAACCATTTGGACCTGGTAACTCCAGTGGCAGCTTACGCTGTATTATATTTAGCATGCTGTGATGCTCAGGGACTTGTCCTGGGCTCAAGAAGATACTATGTAGAGAGCAGCACTATTAAGCATCAGTGAAACCTGGTATATGAGGGAAAAAAATCTGTTGCTTACATTGTTTCTTCTGAAGAAGAAGTAAAATAGGATTTGCAAAGGATACATCCCATAGAAATTATAATAGGTAGTGGCATTTTGGGGGGTTTAACTTTTAGTAATTTTACAAAGGTTTAAAAATTTTTTAAAAAGCATTTAGTGGTATTAAAGAGATTATAATTTATATGTACTTCTATAAGGAAGAAAATCAACATGGCCCATAATCCCACAGCTCTCATATTTAGAAAACTATAGGAAGATTTTAAATGAAAAGTAGTTCTTCTCCTTCTCTCTTATTTTGGCTGATACAGGCGTATTTAGTATACATATGTGTTACTCAGTGGTGTGCTGCTAAACATTGAGCAACCAGCTCTGGGGCAAAAATGTGTATACATTTATTGCTACATTTAATGTATATGGTAAAGTAGTGGTTATTGCTCTTAAAATTCTGGTCAAAGATTGAGAGATTATTTGAACTCTAGCTAAGGGTCATGGTGTTCTAAATTTCTAGAATTTGTAAGCCACTTATAGAATGTTCCCCTTTTGCAGAAAAGCTGCAGGAACTGGAAAGTGTTTCTATGGATCCCAGCAATGAGAACCCGAAACTCACGGATCTCTGCTTCATCTTGCAAGAGGAGTACCACTTAAACCCAGAGAGTAGAACCATCCTCTTTGTGAAAACCAGAGCACTTGTGAATGTAAGCCTCTTTCTTCTTGTGGATTACACATCAGCCTAGTACCATTTTACTGAAAAGATTGTCATTTGCTCACTGCTCTACAATCAGGCACCCGTATATGTGTGGGCCATTTCTGGGCTCTCTGTTCTACTCTGATTATCTCTTTGTTTACCCTTATAATAATACCTCAGTGTCTTAATCAATGATTTATAGTAAGTCTTGGTACCTGTAGAGCAAGGGCTTTATACTTTTTAAAAATTTTTGGGTCAGTTAAAAACATTGTAACCATTCTCTGGGCATGTAGTAGTATCTCCCGAGAGTAAATGTTCTTTTTACTATATTTGCATCTCAACTAATGCAGTTGAACATTTTCCCACAAACTTATTAGCCATCCATATATCTTCTCTTTGTTTTTTTTTTTGGGGGGGGGGTTTTTGTTTCTTTGTGTATTTTTTGTTAATTTTTTAAAATTTACATCCAAGTTAGTTAGCATGTAGTATAACAATGATTTCAAGAGTAGATTCCCTAATGCCCCTTACCCATTTAGCCCATCCCCCCTCCCAAAACCCCTCCAGCAACCCTCTGTTTGTTCTCCATATTTAAGAGTCTCTCATGTTTTTGTAGCCACGTATATCTTCTTTGGTGAAGTGTCTCTGCACTTCTTTTTTCCCATTTTAAAGTAGGATCTTATTGGGTTGTTTACCATGTTATTGTTGAGTGTTTGAAAGTTTTTAAAATATATTCTGACAAAAAAGTCCCCTGTGAGAAATGTGATTTGTAAATATTTTCTTCTGGTCTTTTAATTCTCTTAACAGTACCTTTTACAGATTGAAACTTTAAACTTTTTACAAAGCCTGGGTTATCAATTTTTTTTTTTTGTGGTTTGTGCTTTTGGTATTGTACATAGGAACTCTTTGTTTACCCAAGAGTACAAAGATTTTCTTTGTTATCTTCTTTTTTTTTCTTTAATATTTTTATTTATTTCTAGGAGAGAGAGAGACAGCGTGAGCAGGGGAGGGTCAGAGAGAGAGGGAGACACAGACTCTGAAACAGGCTCCAGGCTCTGAGCTGGCAGTCAGCACAGAGCCCGACGCGGGGCTCAAACCCACGAACCTAGAGATGACCTAAGCGAAAGTCAGACGCTTAACCGACTAAGCCACCCAGGCACCCCTTCTTTGTTATCTTCTTGAAGCTTTATAGTTCTGCGTTTTTTAGGTCTACAGTCCATTTTGAGTTATGGGTTGAGATGCTTTTTTTCTTTTTTTACGTGGATATCCAATTACTCTAGCTCTTATGTTGAAAAGATTGTCCTTTCTCCGTTGAACTGACTTTGTAACTTTTTAAAAAAAATCTGTTGACTGATTTATATAGGTCTATTTTGGATTCTTGATTCTGTTCCATTCATCTATATCCATCTATCCTTTAACCCATTCCATACTGTCTTGATTAGCTTTATATAGTATGAGTCCTCCAATATTCTTCCTTTTTTTAAAATCATTGTAGCAATCTTACTTTGCTTTTCTATTTATATTTTAGAGTCAGCTCATTCACATCTATGAAAAAGTCTGTTGAAATTTTGAGTGGGATTGCATTGAATCAATAGATAAAATTGGGGAGAAGTGACATCTTAACAATATGGGGTCTTCCAATCCATGACCGTATTATATCTCTGTCTTCATTTATGTAGGGCTTCTGTATTAGTTACCCATTGCTGATAATGAATTACCTCAAAACTTAGTGACTGGTAGTAACAAACATCTATTATGTTAAAATACCTATGGATCAGGAGTCTAGAAACCACTCAACTGAATGTTTCCAGCTCAGAATCTCACAAGGCTGTAGTCATCTTAATGCTCTACTTGAGAGGCTCAACTTCCAACCTTACCTACATGGCCACTGGCAGGCCTCAGAATCCGTGCTTCTGAGCTCACTCATGTGGGCCTTTCCACAGGGTTGCCTCAGAGCATGACAGCTGGCCTCCTCTAGGGTGAGTGATCCGAGAGAGACTGAGCCTAATGTGGAGGTCGAAGTCATTTTATAATATCAACTTAGAAGTCATCATGTCTGCCATTTTTTTATTCATTAAAAGCGTATCAGTAAGTTCAGTTCATACTCGAGGGGAGGGAATTGCACAAGACCAGGGCAGGAGACCACCTGAGAGGCCACCTACCACATCTTCTTTGGTTTCTTTTATCACAGTTGCATTGTTTTCGGCATACAGCTTCTTCACATATTTTGTTAGATTTATACCTAAGTGTCAGTTTTTTAATGCTATTGTAAATTGTACTTAGTTGCTTTATTGCTGGTGAACAGAACTACAGCTGATTTCTGTGTATTGATCTTATGTCCTGAGATCTTGCTAAACTATTAGTTCTACACACTCACTATTCTGAGCATTGTTTTTTTTTTTTCATTTAAAAAATATCTTAGCGATTAAACTGTATTGGATTACAAAGGTCTTAACCATTATAGTTAAGATTGCATAGAATTCCAGAAAGCTTTTATTCTCAGATTTGTCAGTCAGAAAACTATTTACTAAAAGGTTTTTTTTCTTCTTGCAATATTTCAGTGTTAATACCGACGTTATACAAATAGTGTCCAGCTGATAATTCCTTTTGATTTTCAGGCTTTGAAGAAATGGATTGAAGAAAATTCTGAACTCAGCTTTCTAAAACCTGGCATATTGACTGGACGAGGCAAAACAAATCAGAACATATCAGGTACTCATATATAATGAATTAGAGTTAGTATATTACCTATATGAATATTTATAATATATTCAAATTCTTTTTTAATGGTTATATCAGTTGGGACAAATAAAACCAGTAGGAGGTTGTACACAAATATATATATACATATATATGTTGTTTATGTGTGTGTGAAACACATACATTCATAGGGATTTAGGAGTAAGCATACACAGACTGGCAAAGGAAATCTGAAATCCATAGAGCAGGTGGTCAGGAGCAGGTCTGACCTCCACAGGCATGAATTGTTTGGAGTCTCTGAGCTCAGAAACTGATGCCTAACTCCTCTTTCAAAGGGCCGATTGACTGTGGGTCAGGCCAACCAAGGATGAAACGTCTTTCACAACTTCAGTGTCAAGTGATTAGGAACTTTTTATTTTTTTAATGCTTATTTTTTGAGAGAAAGACAGAGCAAGAGCAGGTGGGGAGCAGAGAGACAGGGAGACGACACAGAATCCAAAACGAGCTCCAGGCTCTGAGGTGTCAGCACAGAGCCCGATGTGAAGCTTGAACTCATGAACCGTGAGATCATGACCTGAGACAAAGTTGGACGCTTAACTGACTGAGCCCCCCAGGCGCTCCTGATTGGGAACTTTAATTACATCTGCAAATTTCCTTCACAAAAACACCTAGATCAATAACAAGGTACGGTAGTTCAGCGTAGCCAAATTGACACATCAGAAAGCCATCACAATGCTCAGATGCCAAAAACTTGTAGACATTGCTTCTTCCCGTATGTCCAGTGGGCAAAACCAAAGTTATTTTTTATAATATTGTTTGACATGTCACTCTTTTTCTCCAATTCTCAACCACTGGATTAAAATCACCTGGAAATAGAAATGTTCTGTTTTTATTTTATTGTTTTTTAAACTATAGATGCTTTTATGTGTATTAGATATTTTATAATTAAAAAAGTTCATGCCACCTGGGTAGCTCAGTTAAGTGTCTGACCCTTTATTTTGGCTCAGGTCATGATCTCACACTTCGTGAATTTGAGCTCTGAGTCAAGCTCTGTGCTTATAGCATGGAGACTGCTTGGGATTCTCTCTTCCTCTCTCTCTGCCCCTCCCATGCTCACTTGCTTACTCTCTCTCAGGATAATTAAATCAACTGAAAGGCTGCCTCTGGTATTATCCAAGAAGATCTTGGGTGGCCAGCTCCACCTGACAGTCTTGCAGCTGTGCTCCCCCATGTCAGTGACCAGTAGGGACTGGTCCTCACTCTGTTCCTCCTGTTTAATTAGTTTTGTTTATAATAAGCCGTCCCCATCCTGTCAGTCCACACTCATCACTCTTGTGCTTTTCCCTTATGCGAAGTTTAAACTTCTTGAATCTAAAAAGTAAATTCAGATTTTGAAAATTTAGCTTACCAAATGAAGTCTAATACCAAATTATGGCACGTGGAATTTAAAGTTCTCTGCATTTTGACTCCTACGTGAGTTGATTTTCAAACTTTGTTCTTTCTTCACAAATAGGCACTCAAAGCATTTCTTGTTTATTCATTTATCTATCCACCCACCCATCATCCACCCATCATCCATCCATCATTTATCCATCATCCCTCCCTCCCTCCTTCCATCCATCCATCCATCCATCATCCATCCATCCACATTTGCTTGGAAACGTACTGTGTACCAGTCATTGTGCTTATCCAAGTGGCCTTCCCCAACCTCCTAAAACTAGTTGAAGTGTCTCTCCTTCTCATCCCATAGATCCACTCTGCCTCCATTTCATTGCTTATCACACTGAATTATAGTTCCCTATTTATATCCTTCTTCTATGAGATCCTCGTAGAAAAAAGTGGACCTTTTAGCCATTATATTTTTAGCTGGCAAATTATAATTGGTGAATAAATGTTTGATGAAGAAATGGATGAATAAGTTTAGAAATTAATGAAGTATGGTGGCTGCCTTGGGCATGCACGATATTCAGTAGAAGATGATGGTAAAATAAATTGTTTTGGCCTTAAAATGTATCTGAAGATTTTGGCTGCCAACTTTTATGAATTAACTTAGAGGTAGAGACCTTGAAGTTCTTTTTTTCTTAGTATACCAGTGACTGAGAACTGCATGCTGTTAGGGTCTCAGACTTAAATACAGGCTTGGTTCTGCCAGGCTGTCAGTTTATCAGACCTCCAAAACCTCAAGGTCTTCATCTGTAAAGGGGAGTTATAACACTTGCCACATCAACTGAAAAGGGCTCTGTGAAGTTCCAGTGAGTAAGTAGTTGTGAAACTGTTTTGTCAGCTGTAAAGTCCTTGACACATGCAAAGGCATTATGATTAGTTGTTGATAGCTTTGGAAAAAAATAAAAAAATAATTAAAAAATCAATATTTGTTTTGAGATAACATGGCTGAAGTCACACAGCTAGTCAGTCCCCCAGCTAGGATTTGAACTGAGGCAGTCTTGTAGCAGAGTCCAAATTGTTAAACACCATCATTATGTCCTCTAAAACAAGGATAGGAATAGGTCCTACCCCCTAGGGTTGTTTTAATATCATGGTTATAAAGCACTCATCGCAGTATTTGGCACATAATAAGCATTCCATCATTAATGGCTATTTTTCAAGAGTAAAATTCTCTCTTTTGGTGAGTTCTAAAATGCCCTCTGACTGATGCAGGGATGACACTCCCAGCACAGAAGTGTGCATTGAATGCATTCAGAACTAATGGAGATAAAAAGATTCTGATCGCCACCTCCGTTGCTGATGAAGGCATTGACATCGCTGAGTGCAATTTGGTCATCCTGTATGAGTATGTGGGCAATGTCATCAAAATGATCCAAACTAGAGGTGAGAAAAGCTTTGATGCCATTACTAAGTGGCTGTCAATTGGTCTGAGTGTGTCTGTCATTTAGAAACTTTCTTTCTACCAGTCATTGTGCTTCTGGCCTTTCTCTTCTACTGACCCTTGGTTGGCACAGTGGACTTTGGCGTCATTGGCCCTAGCAGTGACTTACTTGACCAGGATTGGGGGGGGGGTACAATTTTGCCCACTAATATATATCCCACCTTGATTCTTGGTCACAATGAATACTGTTTAGTTGACCTATATTGACTGACACTTATCAAAAGATAATTCTCGCTTGGATGGAGACTTTGGCAGCCAACATGTGGACCTCTCATGGTTGTGCTTGTGGTACTGATGGACCCTGTATTCTAGAAGACATAGTCCATGGGATTCTTCTGTCTTACCTCAACTAGGTGATCTCCTAAATAGCCTCTCTTCCTTTTTTCAATTTCCATAATAGCTGCCACTTTACTTCTTGAAAAACAGCTCTGGGCATGTCACTTCCCTATATAGAAACTCTAGTACGTTCCAATTTACATGATGTTAAAAAGTTCAAACTCCAACACTAACTTATCTTTCCAACCTATTTTTCATTCTTCCCTTTTATTCATTATCCACTTTTGCCAACCTGATTTCATCATTGTCTCATTGTTGAAGAAAGTGCTCATGTACTGATAATCTTTGTTTTACCTCTTTACCTCTTCTCCGATTCCCTATTACTTGTCCCTAGTCCCCCCCAGCTGGCAATAATCTTTAGAATGCACATGATACTTTACAGTGATCATTCTGACAGCACTTATTATTTCTATCTATATTCTGATGACTGTGAACATAGCTACTTACCCAATTCCCTGAAAGCTTTTGAGAGAGGGTGTGTTTATTATTTGTCTTAGAGTGCTCACAGTGTCATCTTGAGGGTTCCTGCTGGATTGTCTTTAAGGCAGTGTCTCTGATAACATGGCTGTCTAATCACACTGCAACATGGAGACCCCAAGGAAGCCAGTCTATGGTGGGCTCTTAGTTTAACAAGTAGTTTTTATATTCACATATATACCTGCATTGAAGCCCATGCTCTAACAGCTCAGCTTTCCTATGAAAGTGGGGTTCGGTGAACCAAAGTTGAATTGTATGAATACCCCTTTGTTTACCTATTCTCAGATTTATCAGAGTTTTAAGTCAAAGGCACTGAATAAAAAATTTGTTTTCTGATAGGCAGAGGAAGAGCAAGAGGTAGCAAGTGCTTCCTTCTGACTAGCAATGCCGATGTAATTGAAAAAGAAAAAATGAACATGTGCAAAGAAAAAATGATGAATGACTCCATTTCAATGCTTCAGACATGGAATGAAGCAGTATTTAAAGAAAAGGTAAGTCTTTTAATCTGTGCTATTCTTTCAGACTCTGACTGTAATAGAATGCGAGCATAGTTGGTACCTTTTATCCATTGCTCTGAGTGTTGCATTAGAACAGGAAGTTTATGCTTAAATTTTTGTCCCGGAGTGAACATCGGAGTCATTCTGCTTTAAGTCTCAGTGAGATTAAAATACAAATTATTAGTGCTGATACTTGAAGTTCGGTTTTTAGTTAGAAAAGGCAAACTGAGTCAGAATGACCCTTAAGTTGGGAGCTCATCTTGAGGACTACACTGTAACAGGCAAGACACTGCCCTTATCCGTCTTTTCCTCATACCCCTCTCGCTAACATCTGGAGTCCTCTGAAAAGAGCCCCCAGTGCACTGTGCATGTGGTAAAATGCCTGTTGTGGCTGTGGATTGTAATGTACACTTGGGAGTGGCGTTACCTGTTCAGTGCAGCCTCTTGGTAGTAACCTTCATTTAATTGTAATTTCCTTTAGAACCCAGAAGCGTGGAACCAGATTGGGGAAAGTTAAGAAACATATGCACACGCACACACACATGCACGCATGTACATGTACCCCCACACTTTCTCTAGACCCTTTGTGGGGACTTTCATCCCAGAATCGCTGCCACTCTAGAGAGATGTGACTTAAGGCAGTTACTCTATCTCTTAAGGCATCAGTCTCCTCATTCGTAAAGTTGGGAAAGGAATGGCATTTAGTTCATAGGGCAGTTTGGGGGATAAAATGGGGTATGTGCATCGTTCAGCACAGTGCCTGGTATAAAGTAAGTGCTCAAAAAATGAGAGTTGTTATGGACAGAGGCATATGGAAGGTAGACTTGATCTTCACAAAGATGAACCTTACATTTCAATAGATTAACTCCATAGTGTCCATATTTTTAAAAAGTCATAATCTCTTTTATCAAAAAAAGTTTTAAGAAGCAGTGGCCTTATACTTATTTTAGGACATAAAATCACAACTATATGTCAGTGTTTACTCATTTTTAAAAACATTTCTTCCTAAAGCTTAGAGACTAAAATATTTAAAAATACTTCTTTGACAGTTTTACTGAGTATGGCAGGGAAATTTTTTAGTTCCTCTTAATTTTCTTCCTGAATTTTACTGAAGATAGGGACTTTTCACTGAGCCACCTTCCCATTTTGTAACAGATGGGGATGTTGGCAATAAAAGTTTTAAAACCATAATAGCTTTAATAACCATGCCATAATTTTTGTCTCTTCCATTGGGTGACAAGCTGCTTGGACTCCTATGTGACAGAAGAAATAGAGTAAAAATTTAATGAGGGAGATGGAGGCTGGTCCAGACACAGACGTTATTTTGTAGTCAGCGTACCAGGACAAGTAGTGGGATGAGGACCAAACAGGTTCAGTATCTGTTGAGTTAGACTACCGAGTCACATTTGGGATTCCCCTCACAGCCATAGAAAACGGGCAGAGATGGTAAAGAATGAGAGGGAGTCTGGAACGACTCCAGGATCAGGACCTATTGGTAGGTGGCAATTTTGTGTGTGTGGGGGTGTGTGTGTGGGAGTTCTTGCTCCCCACAGGGTCTCCTCGACATCACAGGCAGGGGCGTCTACCGTTTGGCAGGGCTGACAGTCATGGCTCCCCACTTGTCCTTCTCTGACACCATGGGGGGAGAATGTCAAGGTTCTTTGTTACAGCTCTGCAGGTGGAAACCTTGGTGACCCCCGCCCCCCTCAGTCTTTGCTGGCATGAGTAGCAGTGAGGCTAAAAATCGGTTATTTATTTATTTAGTTTATTTATCTAGGGGCACCTGGATGGCTCAGACAGTGTCTGACTTCGGCTCAGGTCATAATCTCAGGGTTCTTGAGTTCGAGCCCCGCATCAGGTTCTGTGCTGAGAGCTTCATTCCCGAGCCTGGAGCCTGGTTGGGATTCTGTGTCTTTCTCTCTCTCTGTGCTCCACCTTCATCCCCCCCTTCCCCGATACTCTCTCTCTCAAAAATAAACATTAAAAAAGTAATAGTTCATTTATTTGGGGGGGGCGGCATGAACACAAGTGGGGGAAGGGCAGAGAGAAGGAGAGAGAGAATTCCAAGCAGGCCTTGTGCCATCAGCACAGAGCCCAATGCAGGCTCGAACTCAGGAACTGTGAGATCATGACCTGAGCAGAGATCGAAAGTTGGACACTTAAGCTACTGTGCCACCCAGGTGCCCCTAGGCCATAGTTTTTTTTGTTTCATTCTGTGATGTTTCGAGTAGAACAGCTAATGTCTAAAAGTTTTTTGTCTTGCTAGTCTGTGCCTTTCCTGATCCTTTGGCTAGAGAGAGTAGGCTTCTGTTGAGATGTTTTTTATCTGTGCCTATAGGCATTTTTGCTTGCTGGTTTCTTCAGCCCCAAGTCTGGATATATGAGGTGAAAAGAAAACCCAGGGAATTCACTGTGTTGTTCTACCATGTGTTTTCTAGCTGTCTGGCATCTTCTCTTCACCCTTCAGAATCTTCTTAGGTTTATTTTATCTGTAATGTCAAGGTTCTTAGTTATACTTAGATGTCCTGAGTTTTGAAATAGAATGCAGTCACACTATATATACATTTAACTTGACTGTAATTCAATAATACTCTCTATGGTTGGAAGGGAAGAGAGAAAAAAGATTTTAGATGATGGGGACTCTTCTGCCTGCTGTTCCATGTAATGGGTTTTTGCCCTAGAAGTGGGTGTGATTATGCCTGAAACCATCAATATATGTCATATGTTTATTTGTGAGGAACTTAAAAAATTTTGCCAACTACTAAAGTAGGAAGCATAGTTCAGATGACTTTTATGGACATCCTTAGTACTTCCTGGGCATCTCTGATCAAGAAATTAAAAGACTAATTGGAGGTTACAGTTAAACAGTGACTAACAAAGAATTAGGAGAACCATTAAGATTATTTATGGTATTTTTTTTAAATAAACAAAGGCAGGTACTGTATATTCATGGCAGTTGTATATGAATGATTATATACATATATATGTGTGTATATATATATATCTCCTAGTTGTACTCAAATTACACTGACAATGTGGGTTTTGGTTTGTTTGTTTTTTTTGTTTTTTTTTGCATGTAGGTTCTCCAGATACAGATTCAAGAAAAATTCATCAGGGATAGTCAAGGAAAAGTAGAACCTGTACCAGATAAGGAAAATAAAAAACTACTCTGCAGAAAGTGCAAAGCCTTTGCATGTTACACAGTTGATATCAGAGTGGTGGAGGTAAGCAGCCTTTTTAACAAAAAGCACTTGGCTATTTTTTTAGCACTAAGTAAAGCTCACTATCAGTGAGATGTTTATAGTAAGACATTATTATTTTTGTTGTTTTCATGGCCATGGTCCACGTATTTTAAAAGAGACAAAAACATTTTAATAAGAAACCCTTAACAATAAAGAAGAAAAAGAAGCCACTTAACTATTCCATAGCCATTAAAATCACGGTTATGCTAAATGAATGGGGGTATCCTGGATTCAGTCATGGAACAGATAAAGTATATTATTAGAAAAGGTAGTAGAATCTGTAGTTTAGTTAATAGTAATGTTCCAATCCTAATTTCTTACTTTTGACAAGTGTACTATGGTGTGTTAGTATTCCGGGAAGCTGAATGAAGCGTCTATAGGAATTTCCTGGACCATCTTTGCAGTTTTTCTGTAAATCTAAAATAATTCCAAAGTAAAGTTTATTAAAATGATCATGAAGCTTATGTATAATGAAAAACTTCTTACAAACTAATGGTGAAGTGGGAAAAATAACAAGGATACAAAATTGTAAAATTTTGAAAAATTGTAAGTTTTGTGTTTTGCTAAATTTTTTGCTAGGACTATAGCAGTGTGAAATAATAGCAACAATACCACCATCACTACCAACAACAACCAAAAAAATTTAACCTTCTATAGAAAAAAGTAGGGGAAATATATTAAAATGTATTACTATTTTGCAGTGAGACTTCGTGATTTTTTCTATTAAAAAAAATTTTTTTTAATGTTCATTTATTTTTGAGAGAGAGAAAGAGAGTGAGTGCGAGGGGGAGAGGGGCAGACAGAATCTGAAGCAGGCTACAGGCTCCTTGCTGTCAGCACAGATTGTGACGTGGGGCTTGAACCCACAAATGATGAGATCATGACCTGAGCTGAAGCCAGATGCCTAAGCCACCCAGGCACCCCTTCTCCCTACTATTTTATTTTTTCTAAACTTTCTTTCTGGGATACAAATCACTTTTATAATGCAAACAAAATATCTCATTTTAAAAAACAGGTTAGTTTTCTGTATTTTTTTTTTCTTAATACTTTAGGATAAAACTTTTGGACATGAAAATGTCTAAAGACAAAAATTGGATGTAACTCCATTGCTGCTGATAGAGGGGAGGCTGGTTCAGATGACGAGTTTTTAGGGTTCTCTTTGGTTTTCAGAAAGCTGAAGTCTCTAATCAGTCCATCTGTTTGAGTGAGAAGCATATTAGGGGTGATACTAGCAAATTCCCATGCCTTTAGGAGTCTGCTGCTGTAGCTATAAAAGGTCTTTTTAGCTCCAGTTACAGCGATTTTTCTATTGAAATGGTGCTTTATGACTGTTTCCTGAGGGCCTGGTGCATTGGGTCTGTGTTTGTTCTGTACAGTGTGGCCTTTCAGAGGTTTACTCTAAAGTTGACTATCTGGCAGAGCCTCTGGACCCTTGAGTCCCCCACCCTCTTCAGATCCATATTGACCCTTTGCTGTTCTTCTCTGTATCCTGTGGATTATGCCTGGCCTGTGAACTCCGGCTTTGTGGAGATCAATAAATGCTCACTTTTGTTTCTGAATCAATAAAGAGTATCTACTCTCAGAAGTGCAGTTGCCTGGAAACTTCTTAGTCCTCCTCTTCATGAGATGGCCCCTGTCACCTCACTTGCACCCTCACTCCCACCCTCATCTCCATCCATGTAACTGGGAGCCAGGCTGCATGGATTCCAGTCTGGCCTTCAGGTGAATGCATATTTCCTTCTTACCCCATCTGTAAAATAAGTGGGATCCCACCTGCTCTTCATCTCAGATTACGGTGGAGTTTTTTAAAATCACAGTTTTGTAGTGGTTTTAATGTTGTTTTGTTATTCAATCCCTTCATCTGTAGGAATGCCATTACACTGTGGTTGGAGATGCTTTTGGGAAGTGCTTTGTGAGTAAAGCGCACCTCAAACCAAAGAGCTTTGGACATTTTGAGAAGAGAGCAAAGATCTACTGTGCCAGACCGAACTGCAGCCATGACTGGGGAATCTGTGTCAAGTATAAGAAATTTGAGATTCCACTTATAAAAATGGAAAGTTTTGTGGTGGAGGATATTGTAACTGGAGCTCAGAAACTGTATACGAAATGGAAGGACTTTCATTTTGAGAAGATACCATTTGATGCTAAGGAAATGTTCAGATAACCTAGGTGCCTCATTCTCTAGCTACAGGGAATGGATGACCCTGACAAGAAATTAGCCCCAGTGGATACAATCACAGATTGCTTGTACCATTGTGAAGGTATTTTTTGCAAGGCTTGTATCGAACTATACTATCTATCCCTTAACTTCACCCTGTTTATTGTTTTCTGTAGGCCAGTAAAGCTCTAAGTACTTGGTGAAAATTAAAAAGCCTTCTTTCTATCCTTCCCTTCACAACTGGTTGCCGATGTACACCCAGTGGCCACCAGTACACACTGGAAGGAATGAAAGAAAGGTTGCAAATTTTTTTCATACTTCCCTTTCTTTCCTTAACCTACTACCATAAACTGACTTTTGCCCTTAATCTACTGAAATTGTTCTTAAGACCAGTTGACTCTGATTGCCAATCCATTGGACACTTCTTAGGCCTTCTCTCTTTGATTTCTTTATTGCTTTTGGCCCTGTTGAGTATTCTTTTCCTGGAAGCCCCTTGGCTTCTATTTCTTATAGCTCTGTCACAGTCTTTCCTATTGATTCCTCTATGCTGATCTTTTAAACACTGACGGTTCTAAGGGTTCAGTAAATATTCAAATACAGAGGTATAACAGTTACTCATATTTTCTATTTATCAGTGTGTGGCATGTAATCTTAAAATTCTGTAGGATAACTTTCAGTAATGGGAGCATGTAAATGATCTAGTTTTTAAGAAATTTGATTTCTGTTCTTATAGTTTATTGTACATCTTGTCCTGTTTGTTTCCTTAAACTGTGTGCCCTTGTTCCCTTTGAACGGTCATCTCAAGCCATTTTGTAATAATAGTTGATGGTCAACACTTGGACTCTGTTCTCAGGTGCCTTGGATGAAACTGAGGAGATAAATTTGGCTGTCCTTTCCACTTAAAAAGTTAGAATATGTATTCAAATGGCATTCTTGTGTCACTAAACAAGGTTGGATGATGTCCTGAGAGCTTAGTTTAGGGTTGTCCAGACATGGGGACAACTGCCTGAATTTTGCTGCTCCCATGCAGGCCAAGGTATTTTGTGTTCAATTCAGGATAGGCTCTGTAGTAACTATTTTCCTAAACAGATTCAGATTAGTTGTTTGTAATTCACTAGAACCATCAATGGCTTAAACAAACCTTCAAACATCACAAAATGTTAATAATATCTTCAACATCTTTGATTGCACAACCCTTTTCAAGTAGCACCTATTTACATCTAAATGCTATTTGGTGTCCAAGAGATCAACCCTGAAGTTCAATGGGGTGACATGGTTCAGCCACCTCACTCTCCATTTGATCTGATGAGCAGCTGTGCTGGCCAAGAGTCAGCAAACTTGCCAGGTACCTAATGTCTCTTTGGCTTAACTTCTTTCCTCTGTAAGACCAGGATAATACATACCTGGAAAGGTTAGTGAAGTTTTTAACTGAAATAATGTATGAAAAGTATATTTTATATAGGAATTGCATGGTAATGGTTACTCTTAGTAATGTTCTTAGTAAGACACAATAAAAATGGATTATTTAAGCCAAACTACTTGCTGATTTTTATTCCCTTTCCATTTATATTTTACTAGATTATGTAAGGTTCTGGTCACCAATTCCAGTGTTGGGGGTTTTCCCATGTCAACAAGTAATTGTCTGACACCAGCCAAATAACCTGTAAATCAATCCAATTCTGACATTGTCAACCTGGAAGATAGCTTCAGATCCCACAGGTCAAGGGTTCTCAGTCCTAGAAGACTGCCCCACCCACTCCCACTTCGGCATCATTGCAAATCCAGGTAATCACCTGTGTCTCTGATAGGCTATAGATCAGAGGTTCCAATGACCTCCTCTTCCTTGAATTTGATTCATCTGTTAGAGTGGGTCACAGAACTCAGAGAAACATTGTACTTTCTAAATCACCGATTAGGAAAGGGTATAACTCAGGAACAGCAGGGAGGTCTCATGCCCTCTCCAAATCTCCACCTGCTCACAAACTAGAAGCTCTCTAAACCAAATCCTTTGGTTTTTTATGGAGGCTTTATTATATGAACATGACTGATTCAATCACCAATGGCCAATGATTTTTTCTACCTCCAGTTCCCCTACCCAGTGGTCAGGAGGTGGGACTGAACATTCCAGCTCTAATTTGAGAGTTGGTTGCCCTGGCAACCAGCCCCCATCCTTCAGTGTGGTCCAAAAGTCACGTCATTAACATCGCAGGAGACACTTCAGTCCCTTGTCACTTAGGGAATGCTGAGGCTTTTAGGAGCTCAGTGCCAGAAATGGAGACATAAGTCAAATATATAGTTATATAAATCATAATTTCACAAGTACCTCTTTTAATAAGTGATTGCCTTTTTGGGATGCTGTTTAAGAATTTTAATAGGATGTTGAAAATAACTACTGGAGATTAATTTGAGAAAAGTTCTTTCAAGCATCTACATGGGTCAGTTTGGATAAAGGTGTGTCATCCTCTCTTCAGCCATCAGAAGGCAGACTGCAGGGAAGAGAAAAAGAACCTAGGATTCCCTTAGAGGACTTTTGCACCAAATCAAGCCACTGCCAGGGTACTCAGTTACTATTTATTGAATGAAAAAAAGTGGCAGTTTAGGATTTAAAAAACTGCAAACTCTTGACTGATGCCCAAATGCTGGTCATTGGATTTCTAGGTCAAAGGCTGTATGCCCAAACCCACTGGGGAGTCTGTTTCATGGGTCTATGCCCCACCCCCATGAGGATGCCCCAGGAGGGCGTCCAGCCATGTGTACTTTCTGAAGTTCATCAGGTGGTTCAGACACAATCTGCTATGCACCCACAGGACCTGGATTCTCTTTGGCTCCTGCCAGTGCTGACGTGGTGATGGGTTTCTCACCTGCAATGAAAAGTGGCCTTCAGTCAAATGCCTGATTGTGTATCGAGGGCTGTAAACTCCAATTCCTCTCCTTAAAACTTATTGTCACTTGAATTTAAAAAGACTAACCCTCATGTCAGCGTTTCTTCCAGCACGTCCTGTGGAACACACATGCTGTAAGATGCTCTGAAGAAAATACACTGTGGGCAGATGGGTTCCTGTACCGTCTGCTGCCAGCCTGCCTCTCAAGTGAGTGATTTACAGCCTGCTTGGTCATTGTGTGTCATTGTGTCGGTTCTGTGCTAGTAAGACCCACTTAACCCAGCGGTTCCCAAATACATAGACCCTGGAACCCTGTTGTTCATAGGACCCCATTAACATCCTATAGAAGCACAACAGCAGGTCCCTGACAAGGACTAGACAACCAGAGCCACATTGGAATGTTAATTTCAGGATCATAACCAGTAACTCTTTTATTACTCTATGTAATAAAACTAGACGGTTTTGCTCAGCAAATCTGTACTGAATACATAGGCCTCAGTTCTTGGGATACAAAATTATTAAAACTATCAGCTATAATTGTATAATCTTTGTTCATGATAATAAGGCGATCTGGCTGAACAAAAACTACTTGGGTATTAAATTCTGTTTGTGGTCATGACACTGAACAGCTTCCACAGAAAGGAGCCATGAAATGTCAGTTTCTCTTTTCCAGAAGTGACTCTCTGTTGCTCCTGCATAGCCCTGCTGGGTACGCCACTGTCCTCACATAGCCTTGAAAGGGACACTGGGCCAAAAATACGGTTTTCCATTTTGGTGACTTGAAAAACTCCCAATTTTAGCCTACAAAATACTGGAAGATAAATCTCTAAGTTCACAAACTATTACCTGCTAGCCTCGAGCTGCTGGAGGCCACATTCCCTGCACATGGAACAGCCCTGAAGAAGGAGGCCATTGGAGATGGAAGGTAAGAACCGAGGGAGACGACGGGGAGAACCTGGGTCTGAG
Source organism: Hyaena hyaena (assembly GCF_003009895.1). NCBI lineage: Eukaryota > Metazoa > Chordata > Mammalia > Carnivora > Hyaenidae > Hyaena > Hyaena hyaena. The sequence continues at coordinate 1,823,703 of NW_024080920.1, forward strand.
TCACCAGATCCAACCAAGCCTAGGGCCATGGCCACCTCTGGTCTTCGAGTTCTATGAGCCAGTTATTATTACTGTCAATATTTTTGCTTAGCCAGTTTGAGTGGTGCTTCCAACACCATAACTAAGAGCTGTGACTAATGCACCCTTCCCCTAGCTTCCCCTCCACCTAGTAAAGGCTGCCCCAGAGCCAAAGACACATGCACTTATTTGCTGCATTAGAGAAGCCTGTCAGTCACCTGAGGGTGCACACCAAAGTACGTTCGGTTTCCCAGCAGGCAGCAGGCGTGATGGATTTGGAAAGCTATAAGAACCAAGGAGATGAGACTCCCATGGAGAGGAGGGAGGCCTAGCACCAACAAGAGCAGCATACTTGCATTTGGCAGGGAGACTGGTACCTTCTTGAGAAACTAGGCCAGAGGAGTTTACTTGTCCAGTCTGGTTGTGGCCGAGGGGGTGTTTGCAGGCAGAGGAGTCTGGAAGTGAAGGGACCCCGTTTTGGAAGTCATAGCCACAAGAATGTCTCCGCAGAGCCCCTGAATGCTGGGAACCACACAGCTCCCCAGGAGCTCAGTCATGGAACACTGAGGCAGTGAGGTCTGTTTTCTCAGCCTTTCTTTGTGTTTTCATGTTAGGACGGATCCTTATTTGAAGGTCACGGGTTTATACAACAAGGTTCTGTCTCTCATTTTTTCTTAGGAGCACAAACTAGGTCCCAGGACATCAGAAGCAGGGATGCTCAATAAGTGTCTTGTCCCTCATCTTGGAAGAAGTAGAGACAGGACTTGATCCTGGGTGTTCTGATGGCCAGGCCACACTCCCTGAGTGCTGAAGTTGAGATTTAAAATTCATGACAAGGAGACTAACTTGTGAGGTGTAAGGTACCCTGTTATGGACTGAATGTCTTATGTCCCACCCCTCACCCCAAAATTCTATGTTGAAGCCCTAACTCCCTGCGTATCTCCTTGGAGAAGGGATCTCTAAGGAAGTGATTAAGGTTAAATGAGGTCAGAGGGGTGGGGCCCTGATCTGATAAATCAGTGTCTTTAAAAGACACCAGAGAGCCAGCTCTTTCTCTCTCTCTCCTCATACATGCATTAAGGAAAGACAGGTGGGGTCAGAGCAAGGTGATGACTATTTGCAAACCAGGTAGAAAGCTCTCACCAGAAAATGAATTGGCTGGAAACCTGATCTTGGACTTGCAGCCTCCAGAAAGGAGAAAGTACATTTTTGATGTTTGAGTCACCCAGTCTATGATATTTTGTTACGGCAGCTGGAGCAGACTAAAACATGTGCCCCAAAATGAGGTCAGTGATGACAATAAGGACATAAACTATAGGACACAAAAAAAATCAAAAGATTATGATCTGCTCACCATACTTACATTATTGCGGCTACTACCTTGTCTGCTCCCAACCAGGGCAGCAAAATCCTGGCTCCCCAACTCTTCCATTTCCCCTGTATATAGTACGGATAGGGTTGTAAAAGCAGGAGAAATTAAATGTCACCCAGGCTTCAAGATGCTGGCAGCCTGAGACTCACTCTGCTCTAAATATGCCCAGACTAGAGCCTCACATACAATAGAAATCAATTGCAAAGTCAAAAAGTTTTCCTTGAAAATAGATTTAATCTTATTCAAATTACCAATGTTCTAAGTCTCTCTCCAAAACCACCTCCAAAGTCCTCCCCTTGACAAGTGAGAAATTTTCTGGGGAAAATTTTTGAAGGTAGTAAAAGAAAAATGTCACAATTTCTTTAGTGTTGATCCACCTAAAGGTACATAATAAAAAAATGTCAGTGTCTGATCCAAGGTGTCTGGATCATTCGCTCTGAAGGAGGAAGGGCGCAGGGGAGTCACAATCACCACTGTGATCTCAAGTGTGAGAGAGTTCTTACCGACCCATGTCAGGCAATGCCAGCACACTATGCAAAGACCAGTGAGCCTCATGGAAAAGGTTTCATGGAGCAGAGGAGAACAGAACCCAACAGGAAAGAGGACAGGCGACGCCTTCTGAGAAGACTTACTGTGTCCAGCCGAACAATAACAGGCTGAGAGTGAAAAACATCAACATCCTGTGATAAGTTACTTTAAAGAGAAGCTTAGTTCTCCCTTTCTGGCACTACTGACATCGCCACCACTCTTGCTTCCAAATTCTAGAAAAAGGGCCAAAGATTCACAAGAATAGAGAAGGTAGAAACTGCTCGTTTTGTGCCTGGAGGGATGGCACCAGAACACATCCGTGTTCGTACGCCTGTGTGCCAGGCAGCACCCCTGCGGGGAGGCCCACGCGTGGAGGGGGGTTCTCTGCACCAAGGGCCCAGCTGGTTGGTGGCACTTTGTTCCCTTCTGGTGCAGCTCCAAGTGCAGGTGACCTACTTGGCCATCTTGCGGATCATGTAGTTGAGGATGCCCCCGTTGTGGAAATAAGCAAGCTCCACGTCGGTGTCAAACCTCATGACGGCCTGGAAGGTCTTCCCGGTGTCCAGCTGTGGTGACAAAGAGGAGGAGAATCAGTGAGGGAGGAGGGTAGGCAGCTCCGTCAGGAGGGGCGGCCGCGTGCTGTCCCTGGCTCCTGCCCAGATCCAGGAAATCAGAGGCTGCCCGTGGACAAGCCCCCAGCAGACTTCTCTGCGCAGGGAAGCCCGGTGGAGTAGGAGTGATGGCAGTGATGTGGCGCGTGAGAACCAGGTGATGTGTGAGATGGTATTTAAGTCTATTTGTTTTGAGAGGCAGAGAGAGCGAGCATGTGAATGGGGGGAGGGGCAGAGAGAGAGAGGGAGACAAAGAATCCCAAGCATTTGATGTGGGGCTCAAACTCATGAACCATGAGATCATGACGTGAGCCAAAGTTGGATGCTTACCAGATTGAGCCACCCAGGTAACCCTGGATGGTATTTTCTAAACACTCTCCGGGAGCTGGAGAGAGGTCAGGAGAGGTCTCATTAAGGTTGTCAAGTAGGCAGCGCTGGGTCCTTGGCCTCACCTCATGGAGGGAGCTGTCATTTTTACCTTTGGGCTAATCAAAATCTGGGGTCTGGGGTGAGGCTCAGGGATGGGGTGTGTCTGTTCACAATTCAGTAATAAAAAGGTATTTTGGGGGTAATGTGAAAACGCCCTGTCATTGAGCTTCCCCCACCCCTCTTTGGGCTAAGGGACACTGGGTGGCAGAAAAGACAGTGGGGCTGGCTGGAGTTGGGGAGGCGGGTGGGGGGAAAGGAAGTGAGGGTGTCCGCACGCATAAACAAACACTATGTGATGAGTCAACGGCTGCCAAGCCCTCCATGTTGTGAGAACAGGAGCCAGCAGAATCCTGAGTCTAACGCAGTCCTACTGAGTGATTTGCTTTCCTTCCAAATTCCACTTGTTTCCTTCTGACTGTATCGATTATAAATACACGGCCCTGTTTCCTTGGGCCGGGCGTGGAGAGGTTCAGCTTACCTTGACCTGCACTTTCATTCGTGGTTTGAGGTTCTCTGGAATGATGATCGTGTATCGTTCTTGCCCTGTGAGTCCCAGGGTGTCTGCAGTCTCCCCAGGGAGATATTCAAGGGGAATCACCCCCATTCCCACCAAGTTACTGCGGTGAATGCGCTCGTAACTCTCCGCCAGGACGGCTTTGATTCCCTGAGGAGCCAACACAGGACTTTGGACACAGTTCCAGTTTTCTTTAGCTACACGGAAGCTTTACAAAAGGCTGCTTAAGTCAAGTCTTCTCACACCTAAATTCTTTGTAAGTACCAACTTGTTGTTTACATAAAGTTGCTCTCTAGTTATAAATAACACAGGAGCTAGTCTGAACTGACTGCCTACACAGTACAGGCAGTGTGCAAGCACTTGAATGGATTCTCTCATTCCACCCTCTGCCACCTCTGGGAGGTAGAGGCCATTATTGTCCCCCCTGTACCCATGCCGTCAGTGGAGTATCTGGTATTTGAACCCATGCAGTTCGACAACGCACTTAGCTGCTCTGTGATACAACATCTCTTAGCAAACTTCCTTTGTTATCTGGAATCCACCGCACAAAAAAACAAACACGTTTTCTTCTATTTCCCTTGAATTTTGCTCTTATTATAGGTGTAGACATCAAAGATTTAACCAAAGAAAGCAACTTTCAGAACATACTACAGAGAAAAGTAAATGATGTGCTGCTTTTAGAATTCCTGTTTCAAGGATCGAATTGCGTTGACTATGTCTTGATATTAAGGCTTCCTATAAAGTACACTGTATTGGTAAAATATAACTGGCAAAAAATAGCAGTGATCAATAAGCCAGGATCCTTAATTAACTACAACACCACACTCTTAAGTATTTGTTAATTGTAATATAAGATACCCCTAAAAGGTCTCTTGATATGTAGGGTACACTTTTTTGACGGGGAAGGGGTGGTAGGAGAATGAGAGAGAGAATCTCAAGCAGGCTCCACACCCGACTCAGGGCTCCATCTCACAACCCTGAGATCATGCCCCAAGCCTAAATCAAGAGTCGGACGCCTCCCTCACTGAGCCACCCTGGTGGCCCTGTAGGGTACACTTTTAAGCACCCCTGCATGAGGATCATTCGGCGAACTTGTGAAAATGGTAGGTTCTTTAGGTACTATCTTAGATCTACTGCTCAGGACCTCTTGCAGGGAGCACGGGGTGGGAGGAAGCTAGTGATTCTTGTGAGTTGTGAGAGCCATAGGCATAAAAAGCACTGGTGCTCAGACTTGGCTGCATGTTAGAATCACCAGGGCAGGCTTTTAAAATACCCGTGTGCAGGCCTTTCTTCTTACCAACGAAACCAGAATCTCTGGGGATGAGATCCTGGCATAGGTATTTTTAAAAATCCCACAAGCGTTTCCACATTTAAAAATAAGTGTACAGAGGAAGAACAGGTTGTTCAGAGCAGCAGGTATTCTGTCTGGATTTACGTGCACATGTACTTACTAGGAAGGGGAGGGGCACTGTGCACGTGCCTAGCTCCCGGTAAGGGCCGCTCGGCGCTGCAGACCGCGGTCGTCTGTCCCCCTCTGCCGGGAGAACTGCCCCGCGCTGCTGAGCTGGCCGGCTTCGGCTGCCCGAAGCCGGAGCCGCTCTGTACAGAAGTGTAGGCTCCAGGGAGCCCCTTGTGTCCCGGTTCTCATACCCTCTGCTAGCTCTTACAGTTCCCTCTCTGGCTGCGTGCCGCATGGGTCTCTCTTCTACCGCCAGCTCCCAGCCCTGTTCCTAAAAACTCTTTCCTCTTCCGTCACTTCTCTGGTTCTTTCCAGCAGCTTCTTGAAAAGGCAGGCTTTTGATATATTACCAAGTAATCAGAGAACATCCTTCTCCCCGCCCCCCAAACAAGGCAGAAGGATTAAAACAAAAAAATAGGTGTGATAGTCAAACACGTTATCCTGGACTTCTGGAGGGCACCTGCCAGACCCCACATTCTTTACTGTACTTGTGGATATCAACTTAATTAGTGCCTCCCCAGGCTTAATTTGCTGGAGCCATAAATCACTTGGATTGACACTGGCTAAGGCAGTTCACCCAACCCTGAGCATTAAAGCTGAGCTGCAAGGCTCTTCCAGCAAATAAATGCTCGGAGGTAAAAGCTGTCGGCTCCCTGCACAGCCCCTCCATGGGGACGCCTCAAGCGGGTCAGGCCCTGAAATGGTGGAAGGTTCTAAAGAGCTGCCTGTCTACATCCAGAGAGAGCTGCCCTTTCCCTTGAGCGTCTATAAGCTGATTCAGGAGCAATGAGAAGCGATTGTAAAACGTCTGTCCAGAGCGCAGGCTCCTTGCTTTTCCCCTTCTGTGAACTTCCTGACAGACAATACAGGATCAGCCGCCCAGCTTACTGCTCACCTGGACAACCGCCTGAGAGAAATTCCCACTCCTCAACCCAAATATGCAAACCATGAAATTTTTCCCTACAAAACAAAGACATACGTCCACACTTTTCAACAGAATTTCAGAGACTTCACAGACCCTCGTCCCAATCGCTCTAAAGACACCCCCAAAGATCCATGGTCCCCAGAAAATGAATAACTGATCTGAGGAACCAGTTCAACTCTAGGTCACCCTTCACGGAGATAAATCCAGGCCCACCAAGAAGCAGGTGCACAAACATCACATGCTTCCCTGAGCTCGCCTACTGGGATCCCTCTCCATCATACTCACCAGGAGGAAAGGGCCCTTGGCTGCCCAGTCCCGGGAGCTGCCCGAACCATACTCTTTGCCAGCCAGCACGATGAGGGGAAGGCCTGCCTGCCGGTACTGCTCTGCGGCATCGAACACGTCAAGCTGAGGAAGAGAAAAGGAAGGTTTTAGGGATGCGGTAAAGGCTCAGAGTGTGAACACAGGCAGTGGCACCTGGTACGTGCAGGGTCGGAAGGGCCTTCAGTGTGGCCCAAGTCAACACAAAGCCAATGGAAACTCAACCAATTCATTGCTTGGCTCACAAATTTCCAACTAACTCCATCTACTTACCCCTAACAGTGAAGTGTATATTCTTTTAACTGAAATGCCTAGTCGTTGTCCTGGTTTTAGAAAAATATTCAAATCTTAAGGCATCAAGGGAAAAAAGAGGAAAGGAGATTTTTTTCCCCCCTCTTCCATTGATGACGCTATTTTAAAAACATTTTTAATGTTTATTATATTGAGAGAGAGAGAGAGAGAGGCAGAGAGAAAGGGAGACACAGAAAACCAACGAGTCTCCAGGATTTGAGGTGTCAGCAGAGCCTGATGTGGGGCTCAAACTCACGGACTGCGAGATCATGACCTGAGCCGAAGTAAGACACTTAACTGAATGAGTCACTCATCACCCCCTGATTAAACTATTTTAAAGCTTAAAAAACAGAGAATCCCACCTAAACCTGGGATTTGACTCAGAGACTCAGTGATGGTCCGTTGGGAAGGGTATCCCAACACAAAGAAGGCAACATGTCCTAAAATTATAAAAAATGCAAATTCTTATTAGCCACCTTTCTATATGGAGATCAAGACAGAGATAGTAGGAAGTGGAAGCCCCAATCAATAAAGGATAGGAGAGGACTAATATTTTACTGTCTATGAGAAACATCTTAACACAAAGAGCTTCATTTGCTTTTCACAAGAACTCTGAATGTTCTGCTGGGCAGAGACCTTCACAAGGACATGTGATATCACTGCTGGTGATTAAGTAATGAAACAATTGTTTCTCCTGGCTACTTAAAAAAAAAAGTCCCTCAGAAGAGTGTTTCCTTCGGGAAAAGCTCTAGAAAGGTGTATAATCAAACTCTCAAGTAAGCTTTCACAAAGTACTATTCTGACGGGTTGCCGGAGCCTCCGGTTAGTTGCACATGGCGCTCCCGGAATCTGGGACAGAGTCCCAGCAACAGCGCCCCGCACTCTCCCTCTCTTCTAAAGAACAGGACATAAAATTTGATTGTTTTCTTCTATTATTGTTCCTCTATAGCTCTAGTGTTGTATCGAAACCACCAGTTCTTCATTTCTCCATTTTTGTTATCATCTATCAATTTCCTGCTTTAATGGGGATTTGGTTCTTTTAACTACTATTCCCCTAGGGTCGCCTCCCCCCAGCCCCCCAACAGAATTAACACATACATTTTGGGTAAGTCAATATTTAGTATTTGCACTACTCTATGTGAATGTTATTTATAGCTGAGTCATACAGTATGTATACTATGATTTCCTTTTTTTGGCAATTAAAAAAATCTCCACTGGTATTAATGATATTTGTGTGTTTGCGCACGTGCGTGCACACGCATGCTCATCTGTTTCTATGTCCCTACCCATCAATGAATCCCCAAACACTCTGCCTAAAGTACAAATCTTCTCTAAGGACATTTAAATGTATCAGGAAGTCTCTTTTTTTTTCTTCTTTCATTTTTTAAATATTTATTTTTTATTTTTGAGAGAGAGAGCACAAACAGAGCAGAGGTAGAGAGAGGACAGTGGGCTCTGTGCTGACAGCAGTGAGCCTGATTGCGGGGCTCAAACTCACAAACCATGAGATCATGACCTGAACTGAAGTCAGATGCTCAACTGATTGAGCCACCCAGGTGCCCCCAGAAGTCTGTTCTTTAAAAATCTTTCCCATGGAGGGGCTCCTGGGTGGCTCAGTTGGTTTTTGATTTTGGCTCGGGTCATGACCTCATGGTTCATGGGATCAAGCCCCGCTGTTAGCCCTGTGCTAACAGTGCGAAACCTGCTTGGGATTCTCTCTCCTCCTCTCTCTGCCCCTCTCCTGCTTGCGTATGTGTGTGTGCTCACACATACACACACCTTCTCTCTCAAAATAAAGAAATAAACATTTTAAAAAATAAAAATGAAAACATCTTTTTCCTGGAGGGATCACTCCTGGAATTTCAGTCCTGTTCCAATTCAGATGGATTCTTCTCTAGATGTGGTGCGCTCCTGTTATGGAAGGATCTTCCTTCATCAACGTCCTGGGGATTCCTTGCATTTCCTTCTCCTGGGTCCTACATCTCCCCCTTTTATGGCTTATTCCCTCATTTTGGTAAAACATTCACCAAGTTATTTCCTGAGACAGGAATTGAGGGATATTTTTAAAGTTTTTGAATCTGAATTCTACTACTTAACACAGGACATGGAATTCTGGGGTGCAAACCAGTCTGTTGCCAGTGTTGCTTTGAGCGCTTCTGATCCCCAGAACTTGCACACAAGCTGTTTTTCTCTCTGTGGAAGTTTCTAGATCTTTTCCTTATCTCTGCTGCTCTTAGCTTCACAATGATGCGACTTGGAGCTGTTCTCCCATCATCACGTGGGCATTCGGCGGATGTAATCTGGAGTCGGAGCTTGTAGTCGGGGAATTTTCCTTGTGTTACTTCTTGAATAATTTCTTTTCTTTTCAGCTCTGTTAAGTCAGATGCTGAGCCTCCTCATTTTAGTCTTTAATTTTCTTACATTTTCTAATTTTTCCTTTGTCTTTCTGTTCTATATTCTGAGAGAGCCTCTCAGCTAATCAACTTTTCCCATGAAATTTTTTTAGGGGCTTTTTCTTTTTTTAAGTATTAAAAGAGCCTATTCTTTCTTTTTTTTTTTTTTTTTAACGCAAAGCCCTTTTTGTCCTCTGATGACCTTATGCCAACAGAAAATCACTTCAGCACTCTGAGAAGACAGTATTTTTCTTGGAGTTTTCTTCTGCTCTCTGCATCATCTCTGTTATCTTCTTTCCCTCCTCTCCCTCCACCCTGGTTCTTTGCATAGGTCTATCTTTCAGGTTCAAGGCTTGTTTTCTGTTCATCTGTCTCCTTATTTAAGATGAGGCATTGAACATCTGACCAGAAGTTCTATGTCATGGCAGGACTTGTAAATAGGAGGCATTCACCGTGACAGTCAGTACACTGGACAGACAGACAGACACCCAGTGTCTATACCTGCATGTCTTTCACCTTGGTCTCTTGGGCATTCGACCATTTAATTGTATTTTTTCCCCACTGAATAGTTTATCATCCCTGCTATTCACTGAACAAGTATCTACTGGGCACTGACTCGGTGTTGGGTCCTGGTGATCAGTGACTATCTGTGAAGAGTTTGCTTTTCTAAAATACATTCCGTTACAAGTGAGGCGTACGGGTGGCGGTAAACCACACTGGCTTTGGAGCCAGACTCTCTAGGTTTTAATATCCATTTTTGGGATCTTAAAAAATGAACGATCATGGTACCTACGTCAGAGAGTTGTTATGAGGATTAATAGACCAACATATACAAAGAGCTTAGAACAGTACCCAGATATAGTAAGTTCCATATAAATACTAGCTATTATTATTGTTAACGTAAGTCAAGAGGGTTATTTTTCAAGTAACTTAAACAGTTTTCAAGCAGCTTTGCAGTATCTGCTGGATGTCGAGGGCTGACGACATGCGCGTGAGAGTGTCCGCCATGTTTTACGTGTCATTCCATTTAAGCTTACGGCTCAGAGCCGTACAAGGTAGATATCATTCTACTTTGCACGTCAGAAAAATGAGGCTCCGAGAGGAAAATAACTTGCTGAACACCCCACAGATGGTATGTCTGACTCAAAACATAGACATTCTCCACCTCTCACATGCCTCCCATCTGTGACTCAACAAGTCCCGCCATAACAGGCCAACTCCTAACAGCTCTCATTAGGACCCTAGCAGGACTCTGCGGGCCGCCTTCTTTTCCTAGTGGTGCGGTGAGCGAAATTAAAGTCAGGGCGCCTGGGTGGCTCAATTGGTTAAGCAAGTGTCTGACTTCGGCTCAGGTCATGATCTCACAGTTCGTGAGTTCGAGCCCTGTGCGGGGAGGCTCTGTGCTGACGGCTAGCTCAGAGCCTGGAGCCTGCTTCAGACTCTGTGTCTCCCTCTCCCTCTCTCTCACCAGCTCATGCTCTGCCTCTCTCTCTCAAAAATAAATAAAAACCTAAAAAAAATTTTTTTAAGGTTAATAAAGTTATACAACAGCACTTATTGATAAAGAGCCTCCTAAAGACCTGAACCTGGAATTTTTCCCCTCAAATACTTGAACTGATGAAATTTCAGTCAGAGGCTGAAATTCAGTTTCTCATTCAGGCAGAAGAGACAGTACTTACAATTTCTCCAGAAGGCAGATGTATAGTCTGTGGTGCCTGCTTGTTCAAAAATTTGTTTAACAAGCGAATGTTGGCAAATGTCCCCCGGGCCATGATGGCATCATTACCTCGGCGGGAGCCGTAGGAGTTGAATTCTCGTGGAGTCAAGCTAATAATGCAAGCGAGAGAGGAGCTGATTTAGTGAACGGAGCAAAGACAAAACTTAACTTCCATCAAGACAAGAGAAAAACCATAGACCTAGATAGCTCTCCTAGGCTATTGCTCTTGAAGGCAGAAAAGCAGTTCCTCCATCTTCTGCTGAGGACAGCAGGGGCAGATGTCAGAGGTGGGGCACTGAAAGGCAGAAATCAACATTCTCCCCAGGTTAAACTGTAGTCTTATAGATCTGGGTAAGGAACCCTGCTACATATTTATTTTAGTTATTCAGGAGCGTAGCCCAGAGAGCTTCACAAAAGATAAAACATTAAAAAGGGGTAAGGAGGAGGAAACAAAAAGAAGAATCCGTGTAGGGCAGTCAGGTGGAACCAAGAATGAGGGAAACATAAGATACATTCCATAAACTAACCGGAAGGAGGTATACTTATCAGGAACTCAGTGTGCTGGGCAGACACACGACTGGCAACATGGTTGACAATTTTCATAAGATAAAAATCAGAGCAGTGCTGAAGAGGCAGAACAGCTATTCCTTGTCCTTAAATCAAAGAATAGTCCTGTCTGTGGGCCCCAGCAGAAGGACACTTTGTGATGGCAGGGACAGGAGCCTACAACTAACACAGCGATCAGCTCACTGGCTGTTTCTGAAAATGCTAGGAAGTGTATCTGAGTGGTGATCTGATCTCAAGATGCGATGTAATTTGAAGATCGAGAGAATTTGTGAATGGGCTTTAGGAGCAGGTGAGCATGTCTACAAACTCCTGAAATCATATGTGGAACGCGGGGGATATGTGCATTTTTCTGGGAAAGTATTATACTTCCCTTCATTCAATTCCCTATGATTCCCATTTCTCAAAAGATTGTCACCAATCACCAATCAAGAAAAGTATTGGTCATGGCTTGTTTCCTTAGTTTCTTTATCCAGCCTCAACCTCTATGTTTCTCTGTTTGCTGCTGAATCCTTTTCTCCCATTCATTCACTCAACATTTACTGCGCACCAGTTATGGGCCAAGAACTATTCAAAGGGCCTGAGGTACATCGATAAACAAAAGAGATTAAGATCCCTGCCTTTGCAGGGCTTATATTCTAAAAGGCAGAGACAAAGAATAATAATAAAAATGAGCACTGTCATAAGTGTTACTAGAATGTGGCTAATAAGTGAGGGGAAAAAAGTACATCAAAGCACAGAGAACAGGAGTATGGGGAGGCGGGGGGTAACCTCATGCAGGAAGACTTGAATTGGCAAGGGAGTTAACCAGGCAGATATCTGGGGGAAGAGCATCCAAATTTTCAGACAGAAAGGTGTTTTGTCTTGCCTGGAACATTCGGCAAGCAAGGCAAACACCAGTGTAGCCAGAGCTGCACAGATGAAGGGGAAGGGCAGGGATTCGCTGATGCCTCTTGACCATCACCTGCCTGTCTCTGCTTGCTGACGGATGCATGTCTCCCATTCAAAGTACAGCCTCATCCCTTTAAAATCTTTTTTTTTTTTTTTTAATGTTTTATTTCTAGGAGAGAGAGAGAGAGAGACAGCGTGAGCAGGGGAGGGTCAGAGAGAGAGGGAGTCACAGACTGAAACAGGCTCCAGGCTCTGAGCTGGCAGTCAGCACAGAGCCCGACGCGGGGCTCGAACCCACGAACCGCATGATCATGACCCAAGCGAAAGTTGGACACTTAACTGACTAAGCCATCCAGGCGCCCCTCATCCCTTTAAAATCTTACCGTATGCATCTGTGTATAAAAAGTTCCTGTACATTTAATACAGCAGTTGCCTCACGTTAAAAAAAAATCCTGACATAGGCTCCTGTATATCACCTCCCCTGGAGGTGGGTTATCTTAAACCTTCAGCGCTCACATTTCTGGGGAACATGGGAGACTGAGTGGAGCACAGCAGGAGGGGCACGTGTGAAGAAAACTGGTCAGCTACCAGGCAAGTGAGGTTGAGGTGAGGGCAAGGCAGTTTTCCTCGCCCACCGACAAGACAAAACAAAACATGAGGAGGAGGAGGAGAGGGCAGGGGAGGAAGAAAAAGCTGCTGGATTTTGCTCTTCAGATTAGCTCTAGGCTCCCTCCCTGAAGAAGCAGATTCAGGAGGTGCAGAGAGGAACGAGGGATTTTTATCTCCCCAGAGGATTCTCAAGGAAAGGCAGATCTGGGAACGAGTCCAATTACCCTCAGTGTATTAGGTGACAAGAGATAATGCTGGTATGACAGCTGTTAAAATCAGTCTACTGCTGAAGGATTGGTAAATGGATGTGTCAGCCCCCGTTCTCAGTAATTACTCCTCCCAAACGAGGACCTGGCTATGCACCTCAGGTGACAGCCCTGCTGAGTGCACCACAGGCGAGAGCAGAGCCCGTGCGCTCCCCTCAGCCAAGCTGGGGTGGGAACGACAGCTGGGTCTAAGGAGGACATTAGAAGGAAGGTCCCCTCCCTTGCTGGGGTTTGCTAACTGATGGCATCTCCCAAGGAAGCTTGGAAGCAGCAAACAGAAAGGCTGACTGTTTTTCAAGCCTCAGGGTTCAGTGAAAAACCAGAGTCTGAAGCAAAAAAAGAAATACTGGCCTCATTCACTCCAGTTTTGCTTTTTTTTTTTTAGTCTTTCTTTCCCTCACTCACACTTACCCTCTGTTAGTTAAGTAACGGGCAGCAGGGCTGTTTCTTGCAATGTTTCCAGCTGGAGAGATGTGGTCAGTTGTTACCGAATCTCCCAAATTTAACAGCACGTACGCATCCACTATAGACTTAGGCGGCTGGATATCTAAAGTCTAGAAAGAATACAGCGAGTCAGTGTTGGCCCAGGTTTGCTCCAGCAAGTCACCAGGGGAGTCTCAATAGTCACAACAGTGGTCTGTGGACTTGAACTGAAGTGAAGCCCTACACAGATGCACAGAAAATTCTACTGTTGTTTTGGTTTTATCAGGGGTGTTTAGAAAAGTAAGGTGAATTTACTCAGAACGTTCACATCCTACCCTTGAGGGAGGACAAAGTTAGGCTCTATTCCCTCAGAAGCCACAGGGATGCCGCCACAGATGGCATTCTCTGTGTCCACATCCACGGAGCTCAGATGCTGAGGACACTTGAATCCCATCCACGGAGCTCAGATGCTGAGGACACTTGAATCCTGACTTCTCCTCCCCACTCTCCCCACCCAGGGGGTCAGGGGCTCCTGGATCATCCCTGGCAGGGAAGAGTTCCCTTGATTTCTGAGTATGAGGTTTAAATAATGCAGGCCTAGGGAGGTCTTCCTGGGACAGTCAGTAGTCCCCCAGGCTTTTCCGAGTCTACATCCAGGGGGTACTGGACCCTCACGGTGTCTCTAACAGCCACACACAAGCCTGGGCACGAAGCCACAGGCCCACTAGGGCCAAATATCCCAGCTTCTCAAGACTTCCCAGCATCATCTCTTCGGCTTTGTACAGGTTCCAATCATCACGTCGTAATGGACAAAGCAAGTGTACAGGGTAATAAAGTAGACTTTATAAGGAAAGAAACCTTTTGGAAAACTGATTGTGTCAAAAATTAAAAAAAAAAAAAAGCCATACCAGATTTTCAAAGAACGGTGGTGACTTAATGTAGGTCGATTTGGGATTCCAGCAATACAGCTTATCCGAGGGGGCTGCTAAGGCATTCCAGCTCTCATTCACAGTCTTAAAAAAAAAAAAAAAAAAAAAAAAAAAAAATCAAATTCCATTCCATTCTAAGGAAAAGTTAACATGTAAGCAAAAAATGTGTAAAATACTGCACGGCAAAGGAAACAATCCACAAAACTAGTAGGTAACCAACGGAATGGGAAAAGATAGTTGCAAATGACATATCAGATAAAGGGTTAATGTCCAAAATCTATAAGGAACTCACCAGACTCCACACCTGAAAAACAAACAACCCAGTGAAGAAATGGGCAGAAGATATGAGCAGACACTTCTCCAAAGAGGACATCCAGATGGCCAACAGACACAGGAAACGATGCTCAGCATCCCTCCTCATCAGGGAAATACAAATCAAAACCACACTGAGATACCACCTCACGCCAGTCAGAGTGGCTACAATGAGCAAATCAGAGAACTCTTGATGCTGGCGAGGATGCGGAGAAACGGGCACCCTCCTACACTGTTGGTGGGAATGTAAACTGGTACAGCCCCTCTGGAAAACAGTGTGGAGGTTCCTCAGGAAACTAACAATAGAACTCCCCTAGGACCCAGCAATAGCACTGCTAGGAATTTACCCAAGGGATACAGAAATGCTGAGGCATAGGAGCACATGTACCCCAATGTTCATAGCAGCACTCTCCACAATAGCTAAAACATGGAAAGAGCCTAAGTGTCCATCAACAGATGAATGGATCAAGAAGATGTGGTTTATCTATACCATGGAATACTACATGGCAATGAGAAACAATGAAATCTGGCCATGTGTAGCAACATGGATGGACCTTAAGGGTGTTATGCTGAGCGAAATAAGTCAGGCAGAGAAGGACAAACATCATATGTTTGCACATATAGGAGGATTGGGAGGAACTTAACGGAGGACCATGGGGGAGAAGAAGGGGAGAAATGGTGGGGGAAAGGGAGAGAGGCAAACCGTGAGAGACTCTTGATTGCTGAGAACAAACGGAGGACTGATGATTATGGGGGAGAGGGGAAGGGGTTGATGGGCATTGAGGAGGGCACTTGTGGGGCTAAGCACTGGGTATTATGTGGAAACTAACTTGACAATAAACTATTTAAGAAAAAAAATAAATTAAAAAAAAAAAAAAGAGACTCTGCCTTCTGTCTCTCTCTTGCTTGCTCTGATGGAAGCCAGTACCGCACTGTGAGCTGTGAAGAGACTCACTAGCAAGGCAAGGAGGGTGCCCTCCAGCTAACTGTCGGCAGGGAACTGAGGCCCTCAGCCCAACACCCTATGAGGCACCTTAGCCTCCTATAACCACGTGAGAGGCCTTGGAAGGGGATCGTTCCCCAGCAGAGCCTTCAGATGAGCTGCAGCTCCAGATGACACCTTGGCTGGAGCCTTGTGAAGGCAGAGGCATCCAGCTAAGCCACACTTAGATTTCTGATCCACAGAAACTGTAAGATAATAAATGCTGTTTTAACCCACTAAGTTTTGGAATAATTTGTTGGGCAGCAACAGATAACTAATCCCTATACATAATGTAATTTATGAAGCAATAATCCAGGTTGTACCAATGGGGAAGTTATTTACTCTCTGAAGATTTGGGGAAGTGGACATCCAGGTCACACGGACACTGGATAGTGAATGACAGCTGCTAGGCATTAAAATCAGCTTGAATGGTCTCCACATGGTCATTACCTCAGGCTTTGGGGAAATGCATTCAACCCAATGCCCAACAAACTTGCTCATAACCACTTCCCAATGGGCAACTTGTGGGAGGGCATGGTGCGTGAATATGGCCCCCATTTGACCCTTTTTCCCAGACGTCTGGGTCTTATTTCAAACCTGAACACAGAAGAACATCCATGGGCCTCCAAAAATGATCCTGAACCCCAAGCATTTTCTCTGTTTGTAAAATACACAGCAAGTTTTATTTATTTCAGTAGTTTGGTAGTTTGGGGGCTTTTTACTGAGTGGCTTTGAAAGTTTTTTAAGCATCCAAATAATTCCAAGAGGTGCATTCCACCTCTACCTCAGTGACACAATCTAGTAGACATCACGGACCCTCAACCACAGTTGACATATACCCAGGTGTCTAAGGAAGGTGGGGGTGAGGGCCAGCTGTCCAGGAATCACACACAAGCTACGGCCTTTCTGCCTTAGTTTGATGCCAAATGTGGGGCCTTGTGCAAATCTGGGAACGTTTGGGAGCGTGGGGTTTGTAAAAATGGGAGTCCCAGGAGAAATGACTGAGAATCACTCCTTCGCTTATCTTCAGAAGTGTCACCCTCTACAGTTTCCACCCTCATCAGCCTCAAGATCTGCAGAGATGCCACAAAGAAACAGCTTTCCCGCAGACGCATGGGGGCAGGGTGGGTGGGGACCTCACCTCTATTTTCTGGTAGACCTCCTTAAACATCCCAGGGATTACGTACTGACGCTCCACCACCTGGATCTCGTCTCTGGTTGGCCAGATGTCTTTCAGAAACACTTGTTGTCCCTTTGCATTTACCCCTGGGGGAAAAAAGTTTATTTATTAATTAGAGAAAAAACACATTTAATACCTCATTTTCAGGACCACATAAAGTCAGATCCCATTCTCCATGGGAGAAATATAAAGTCCATGCAAACACTAAGTAGTGAAGACTCAGTTGCTGCCCCCAGGGGATGTGGGTTAGGCCCCTGAGGGCCTCTAGACTAACATTTTTTGGCAACCGATCAATACATAATCTTGCTTTATGCATGCTTCTGCTTAAGGACACCCTATCTAATATATCTTGTGTTGTGTTAATACTGAAGCTTCAGCCTGAAGTCAGTCTCCCTCCCAAGAGGCACACTCCAGCCTTCCCGGGCTTGGGCTTGCGTATATGAGACAGCACACATCAGCACTATGCTCGGGGCTATTTTAAAAAGTGAAATCACCAAAACCACAGAACTATGGGAAAACATGGTGCCACACAGAGCACGAACAGGATACTTGGTGATAGCAGGAGAGCTGAAACCCCGCCTCGCCTCGTTTGGCTGCAGCTGGGGACGCGCCGCCGTGGAGTGACTCAAAGCTGCCGCCCCCAGAGGGGCATGTCTGCAAATGACCTTGGAGGCAAGGTGAGTATTGATTTGGGGGTTAAAATACATTTTGGTGAATAAGCAAATTTGCAATATCGAATCCACATATGAGGATCAACTGTAGCTCTAGTTTTGATTTCCTAAAAGTGAATTTAAGGGGCACTGTTTTTATATTACTTAATCTACCCAGAATAGATTAAGACACAGGACGACCATCAGAAGAAAGGAGACACAGCATCATTTCTCTGAATCTGGGGAAGTTGAATTATCTGGGATGTGTTTCTATGGAGGATATGTTAAAGCAATGCCGATCACTAGATAAAAGCAGGAGCTAGAAAGAGAAGAACCAGGGAAAAAGCCAGAAGGGCATGCTCTCTATGCCTTTTCATATCTCTTTCCTTTTTAAAACCTTTTTATTGTTTTATTTATTTTTTCTTTTTTTAAACTATTTTTAATGTTTATTTATATTTTTGAGAGACAGAGTGCAAACAGTGGAGGGGCAGAGAAAGAGAGACACAGAATCTGAAGCAGGCTCCAGGCTCCGAGCTGTCAGCACAGAGCCTGATGCAGGGGCTCGAACCCATCCATGAACCATGAGATTATGACCTGAGCCCAAGGTGGATGCTTAACCGGACCAGCCAAGAGCCCTTCCTTTTGTTTTTTTTAAGTTTTATTTATTTATTTTGCAGGGAGAGAGAGAGAGAGAGAGAATGAGCAGAAGAGGGGCAGAGAGAGAATCCTAAGCAGGCTCTGCAGTGTCAGCACGGAGCCTGTGTGGAACTCATGAACGTGAGAGCTTGACCTGAGCCAAAGTCAAGTCTGCTGCTTAACTGACTGAGCCACCAGGCCCTCCTCATTTCTTTCCTTTTGTTATCTCTGTCGTTCAGCGAATTCTTGTCTACTTCAGGTATGTCTCTGCTATGTGTGAGGCAATAAAGAAAAGACTCCTTCTCATCTTTGTTAGTTCTCTGCTTCATTATTTATTAATGAAAGCAGTTACTTTCCTCTAATAATATTTTCAAATTCATTGGGGGAAAAAAACAAAACAAAACAAAACAAAAAAAACAAAGAGTGTAAGAACCACACAAACGAAACCTTACCCAGTGGCTCTTTCTCAAAGTTGATCCGGATGGTCCCGGCAATTGCATATGCTATCACTAAGGGTGGAGAGGCTAAGTAGTTGGCCCGGGTATTGGGGTGGACTCGACCTTCAAAATTCCTGTTCCCAGAGAGTACTCCAACTGCTACAAGGTTTCCCTGTGTCCGGCAAGAGAAAACTCAGGTCACACAGAGAAGAGATTGCCTGGGCTTTTTGTCTCAGACCACCTGCTAAAGTTGCCCATCACCGGAGGAGGCTCTTTAAATCCCCCTTTCACCTGGTCCTCTGGCTACAGGGAAAAAGCACGCATGGGTGTCCCTGGGGAGACGCCTCTGGGTCAAAGGACACAGAGAGGCATGGTTTCTGGGCATGAGAAAATCCCAGGTGGGTCAGAAGGCAGCATCTGGGTTACTTTGCCACCTGGGGCCTGAGAACAGGAGGGAAAGTCTAACAGCTGAAAGCTCAGGGAAGCCACATTGACCCACGTGTTGATTCTGTAATTCATGAAAGCAAACCAAATAGTGTTTTTCAAAGCTACAGAATTTAGGGAACAAAGGTCAAACTGCTGCAACTTAGTTTTGATTTGTTTGTGTGGAGCTCTGTCTGGCTCTGAGCCAGTTTTCAGACGACCAGGAACGAACAGTTCTGGAGCTGCGTGCAGTCAATGCCAGCACTGACGGAGCACTTGTGTGCCAGCACCATTCAAAGGCTGGTATGTCCGTGATCACCTCCGCGCTCACAGTATGTGCTGTTATCACCTCCAGTTTACAGTCGGGAAACCTGCCGCCCAAGGTAGACAGCTAGAAGCTTAGCCTGACCCCGAAGCCCACACATCTAATGGCATCCCCTGCTTCCCCGGACCTTCCTGTGACGACCAGCATTTTGGTCGCACATCTTATGAAAAGAGACAGCAGCTCAAAGCCCCGCGGGCTCCTCTGTAGTTACCTCCGTGATGGCTTCCACCACAGGCTCGGGTAAGGGTCCACTGTTGCCAATGCAGGTCATGCACCCGTAACCCACCACATCAAACCTAGGGGTCGGGAGAGAAGCACAGGTGCGGTGTGAGTCTCCGCAAGCCCCAGCCGGTGACGGGTCTAAAGACCACTGATTTAAAGGGAACACGTTTAGTACTCTTTCTATAAAGCTTTCATTCTCAGCAGGATTTTAAAGGCTTTTTTTTTCCTTTAAATTTTAAGTACAGTATGACTCCCAACATGGGGCTCGAACATAACCCCAAGATCAAGAGTCACATGTGACTGAGCCAGCCAGGTAGGGCATTTTAATATACAATTCATCCGTTCTAGAGCACTGAATTAAAGTCTTTCCTGAGGGGCGCCTGAGTGGCTCAGCTGGTTGAGCATTTGACTCTTTAAGTTCAGCTCAGGTCATGATTGCACAGTTCATGGCATCGGGCTCCACATCGGACTGTGTGCTGATGGCGCAGAGCCTCCTTAGGATTCTTTCTCTTGTTCTCTCTCTGCCCCTCCCCTTTTTCTCTCTCTCTCTCTCTCTCAAAATAAATAAATAAAACTAAAACTAAATTAATTCTTTGAGTAAAATGTAAAAAGGAGTCCAACTGAATGACCTGGACTTAAAAATTTTTTTAAAAATGATTTTGAGAGAGAGAGAGTACACGAGAGTGAGCACGAGTGGGGGAGGGACAGAAAGAGGGAGACACAGAGAAGCAGGCTCCAGGTTCTGAGCTGTCAGCACAGAGCCCGACGTGGGGCTCACAACCACGAACCTTCTGAGAATGATCTAGAGTTTTTAAAAGTTGAAATTAAATGCCATTTAATTTCTGTATTCACTACTTTGTACAATCCCAAGGACTTTGACACATGAATAAAATCCTTCTCATCCAAATTAGGAATCGTGGGCAAACCGGAGGAATTGTATTTGGTAACAAATGACTAGTTTACGCCAAGGGATGAAAACATTTTTCATCATAGTAAGTAATTATTTTCATACCGAAGGGCAGACTCTCAGTTGCGGAGCCAATGGTAGCCCACAGCATACCTCTGTCAACTGAGAAATGGCACCCCCTCCTCCAGAAGGGTGCAGCCCCATACCAAAGCACAGGCTTCATTTCAGCCCTGCTTTGCCCTTATGGGCACCCTTGTAGGATGAACAACCAGCACAACTGTCTACGGGAGGGCCCTTCTCTGTTGGAATTTATGGGTTGAAGTCTACTCACCATATGACAAAATATATAATATACATATAATAAAATAGATACCATCAGATAGGCTGACGTGTGTTACAAAGCGACACAGTAAGATATGTGTGGAATAAAACACAACAAAAGCAAAGTGTAAAAGAAAATTCTTGCTCACCCAAGCTGTGACAGATAAGGCATGACGCCACTCTCTCGCAGGTAGTAGGTGACCACGCCGCTTCCAGGAGACAGGCTAGTTTTGATGTAAGGCTTCACGGACAGGCCGGCGTTCACAGCTTTCTTTGCTAACAATCCTGTGAAATGGTGAACACCGACACCGGGTGGGGTGGCCGCCTACTCGAGGTGCCAGGGAGAAGTTCAGGAAGGAGACTGGTCCTTCCGTCTGCATTTCCTGCCATCGCGTGACCAAGACTCATTCATGGTGCTTTCTATTTCTGCCTAGCAGAAATCAAAAGCTCACTGGCTCAAAGTCATTTACACGTATGCAGTAAATTAAAAATTAGTCATGGAAACGGAGAAAGAGATGGGCTTTTTTTTTTTTTAAAAGAGGTAAACCTAAAAATGTTTAGGAATATATCACAGGATAAGTTTTTAACTTTTGGAGGGAAAGCAACCTTTCTAGTTACGTTTTATTTGGATGAAAATTATAATTGGAGGGCCCCTTTTTAAAGGGATAAGAATTGTGTACTGGTTGGTGAGGAATACAGTCTAAAGTAAAAATCTAGTCCTCAGATATTTGTCTTAAAGCAAAAAATGAAGAGGTCTAGGCCCTGGAATTTTGGCAAATACAGAGACCATTACGGGGGCATGGGATGCCCTCATAGGAGCATATCACAGCATCGGGAAAGAAATGAGGAGTGGGGGTGAAAAGACACAAAACGCTTAGGTGTCAACAGATGAGTCCTTGGACAAGGAAGGTCCTCCTTATGAACTAGTGCACTTTGTAAAGAAAGAACTCTGTGATGATCTTTGGTCTTTGGGCATAACAGGACCTCTTGGGAATGATAAAGAAAATTTTTGGAAACTAAAGAGCCTTCTATTAATTAAACTCTGTATGTAAATATTAACCGCTTAACCAGAATTGCATAACAGACCAGGAAGTTTTATCAACCAGCGCGCTGTGCCCTGAGTCAGATGCACTGACAGCACTTCTAAGATGGACGGAAGTCCATTGTACAGAAAGGCCCAATAGTGGTTTTACAGAGAGGTCTGTGATATTGATATGAAAACAGGTTTTGTTTTTTTTTCCTTCTAGAGCCTAACACAAGATTCTACACTTTACCAGAATTTTTTTTTCTTTCTTCTACTTATTTTTTGTGTTAATTCTAAAGACTGGTATGCATTACATATTCTACTTTAAATAGTTGGCTTTGGACGCTAGTTACTATGTAAACACTTTCAGGCTAATAAATCTCTGTCTCTGGAAAAGACAACGTTTGGACATGTAGAACTCAGTTAAGCCCCTGGGTTGTGTCTTGAAAGATATCCACACACACGTCCACATGACCACGCGGCGAGATTCAAATGCACTCACCTGCCCCCAACATCACTGATGGGTTACTGGTGTTAGTGCAGCTGGTAATGGCCGCGATGACCACAGAACCATGAGTAAGGGTGAATTCACTATTATTATAGATAAACGTCTTATGGTCATTATGATGGTCCAGAGCAACCTGGAATCCTTTAAACCCTTGCTATGGGGAGAGAAAAAAAAAAAAGAAGAAATTCTAAATTTCCATCACGTTAGAATCAGCGGCCTTGGTTCATATCCATTAAACTCTACGATAATGTCATTGAGTTTAAGGAGACAAACTTGGAACTCAATTTGTATTTTTAGCATTTCCATTTTTGAGATGAGAAGGAAGTAATTGTTGATAGGACTTCAAAGTAGAAGAAGATTCAGAAATGATGACTGCTTTTTATAAAGATTTAAAAACAATAAAGAGAACTTTAATGTTTCTGTAGCATTTCAGAGTTCACTGGCTGAGATATTTATGTTTTGACACTGTTGGTGGGAATGTAAACTGGTACAGCCCCTCTGGAAAACAGTGTGGAGGTTCCTCAGGAAACTAACAATAGAACTCCCCTAGGACCCAGCAAGAGCACTGCTAGGAATTTACCCAAGGGATACAGAAATGCTGAGGCATAGGAGCACATGTAC